>NC_090941.1:86636587-86985337 GCF_040938575.1 Ambystoma mexicanum
TTTTTTCACTGAATTTCATAGGTTTTTAGTAGCGCAACTTATCCATAACGTCCCTTTAATTACGTTTATTTCGCTGAATATAAATATAGATAATGGAAATCTGATAAATGTTTATGACGACTCCCTTACCTTACATTTATACAACATAGAATAGACTAAACCACCTGTCCTGCTAGTGATTTTGATGTCTATGGCCGTGCGCATGTCCATGGGCGGACGCGGTCACCATCAGAACTATCCAAAAACTCAGGGGGTATCTTACATTATTGTATCATACAATAAAAACACCAAACATATTCAAAAAGCACCACATAAATACATTACATTTAATAATAAATAAGAAGTGGAAACTGTATATGTAAGACACCAACCATCCACTGAAGTAGCATTTCCAATATAATGGAATATACCAAAACAAAATAAATATGCCTCCAACTGAATTAACTCACAGAAACTGCACAGCAAGAAGCAAGAGCATACTTACACAGCACAAACAGCAAATGTTTGTAAAAAAGTAGTAAGAACACTACATTTATTTCATATACTTATACATTTTCTGTATTATGTACACTAAAACTAATATTTATATATTTTTTTAACACAGAAATGTCCAGTACTTTGGAATGGCTGGAAGAAAATTTACCATGAGAGGAAATGAGTGAAGACAGTGATAATAACGGTAGACACAACATTTCTCTATATAAGCCAATTAATAACCATTACTTTATGTGTACTTAACACAATTTTTTAACAGACCACACAACCAATACACATAATATACCAAAAGAGATATTAGAAGATCCTCTGAAACGAATGGAACAAAAAATTGATGTGTTAATGCAACACTTCAATCAACTAAAAGAGTGTGTTATGGACCACATTAAAGAAAACATTAAATACCACTGTCCCGCATGTACCTGTTCCCCCTCTCCATGTCCCAGCCAACTATCCCCAAACCCTCCCCACCTAGAAAAACATTATGATGAGACTTCCATCCCTACCTCTCCTTCCATACATCATGTCCAAACCCCTAGTTCCCCTGTATTTGTTTCAGTTTCTGCTTCCCCCTCTCTTTCCTATGTTTTCTACTGTTAAACAATAATACAATTTTAAGTGTGTTCTTAGTATATGCCTGTGTCTTATTTTTTTTTTTAAAAAGGCAGTCAAGGTGTCTGCGGACAGCGCGGCTGTCCGGGGTGTCCTCAATTAACCAACATGGGGCTGTCCTAAGGACACTATACCTGTTCGTAATTTCCATAATTAAAATGGAAGTGTCCTTAGAAGACACAAGATGTCCGTCTCTCCGCAATCACCCAAAATGATCCACAACCAGAATGAATATATCCGTAGAACACATATCCCGTCCACCTGTCCGCAAAGTTTTGACGCACATTTATTTTATCTGGGGTCTTCAACATTGTTTGTAGAACACCGGCGCACATGCGCATCACACACTTGGGTCCTACGAACATCGCGCCTCTCCGCAACTGACCGTCACACGTGTGTCACACTTTTAAATAGTTCGGGGACCCGAACACTGTCCATAAAACACCCGCGCGCATACGCACAACCATCACTGCGCATTTGGTGTCCTGCGGAAGCTGTCCCATTTGCAAACGTGGCCGAGATGTCATCATGTGACCGCACCCATGCTGAGCATGTGTCCTTATTTGCGGACACTGTCCAGGGCCCCAAACATTTGAAAAATGCTTTTTTGAGCAATCCAAGGTATTCTACAGTAAAGGTTCACCATTGCACATGTTCCAATGTCCCTGCCGATCTACATACTTTTTGGAACTTTTTGAGCCCATTCTTGGTGTTCAAAGTGTTTGGGGATGGCGCGGGTGTTCGCAAAGCACGCCCCAGCACCCCTATGAAAGGCCACACCCCAGAGCTGATCCTCATTCTGCTTTTGGATTTCCAACATTTACAACAGGGCAATTGTGCAGGTTGCTGTTCTTGGTTCCTGGTTCCTAGTTCCTTGTTATTAACCTTCCAGATGGCATCCCAAATTGCTTTTGCTGATACTGCCTCCACATCAGCACCCTCATCCCCTCCACCACCACCACATCTCCAAGGGCCTGTAGAGGGGAACAGGCATAAGGGTGCAGAGGAGATGGATGAAGAGGATGAAGAGGATGAGGTAGTGGAAGTCCCTACTACTAGTACTCATTGTGAGTCTTGGGTGTGGCTGTTATTTACCACCGTGGATGGAAAGTCAAAAGCTCAAGCAAACAAGGTGATCTGCACTCAGTGCCACATGGTGCTGAGTTGTGGTAAGCCTGGTTCTTATATCTTTGGTACTACATCAATGTAGCAACACCTAAAGTCATTCCACGGTGGGGCTATTCTTAAGGTTGCACCTTGCAATAAACGTAGCAGGTTGAGTTCCTCTACAGCATCCTCCGTTTCCACTCCTGTCACCACAAAAGACACTCCTGTGGGACAGTGCATCCCTCCAGCTGCCTCACAGTCCATTCATTATGCTGTTAACCCTTACCCTTCGAGGGTCACAATATTGTGCATGTACTGCGACGCAGTACTCTGCAGGGGGAGAACCTTCAGACTGCTTTCGAGACTGCAGTCAAGGAGCATCAGAAGGACTGCGACTTACCTGAATAAGGCCCACCCTACATCTTCCTCTCTCCACCTGCCCTTTCTTATCCCTGTGGTCGGTGTCCCTTCCTAATCCTCCTTTCCCCTCCTTTCCTTTTGTGTCATGATTAAAAAAAATATATATATATAAAACAACAAAAAAGGCTCTTTTCAGAGCTGCCTTTCACAGTTTAAAAACAGAAGTGACAAATAAATAGTGCAGGGCCCTGTGCATTTTTAGAAGTCTGCGGACATCTAAATGCTGTGCAGTGCTGCCCTGTCACAACCATTGCACCTTTCTCTGGGAGGAAGTGCTGGCTCTGAAAAGAGCCTTTTTGTGGTGTTTTTTTGTGTTTCAAAAACTTCAAATGGTCAACACCTACTGCAAAATGGATTGCTGTAATTCCAAAAAAGGTTGCAATGCATTTTATATATTTCGTAGAAAAATCTGATTGCCGGCATAACTAAGATGTACTCCATCTCTGTGAAATATATGTGTGCTACAAAACATAATGTTTTCATTCTGAAAAGAGGACATACCAGCATCTCTCAAAAAGGCACAAACAGCCTTGGTAACATTGTGCCTTGCTTACTCCATTTGTGGACCAAATGGAAAAGAATGCAGCCACATTTGTCTCTGCGCAATACGGGAAGAAAAATACTCTGGAGTTTGGATACATGTCCATGACTTTGCCAAGTCCTTCTTTCATTGCAAATTGCAAAGCGATTCTGGACACATGTTCCCTCCACAGTGAATGATAATAATGTCTGGAGGACGCTGTGTCACCGAAGAAGCACAGAGGTACCAAATCCACCCACTTCATTTCACGCACTCCATGCCAGTTCACTTCCACATGAGAGAATTCAAGATGTGCATCCACTCCACAGCGATCTGCATGCACCTCCAACCAATTTATCCACGAATCTCCCAAAATCCAAACAATCTGCTTTCTGAAACACACAGTCATAGCTATCTGCTCTTCTCTCAGGAAAAAGACCTACTGACAACCTCTCTCCTTACACAACACACTCAGTAATCCTTATTGACTAATCCTTTGCTCTGCTCATTCTCATTTGCATGCCTCTCAACCCCAAAATCTCTGCATGTAATACGCGCTGTCCACGGACAACCGCGATGTCCGCGGACAAATCAAAACATCTGAGCGTGGGGAATGAAAGTTAAAATAGTGTGCCCCATTTCCCCTTTGAGGTTGGCTCTGAAAAGAAAGTTCTTATTTTGGTTTTTTTGCAGATGCTTCAGAAACAGCTTTTATTTTGTGTTTTTTGTTTTCTTATTTTCCTCCAAAAATCTTCACATTAGCTTCTCCAAAGCAACCCTTATGTTCCAAAACACCATGGCATTGCCCATGAAAGATAAAGAAATGCCATCTTATTTAAAATAAACAACATTACCAGAATCAATGTTCTCATTATTACAGAAGAACATACCAGCTCTAAGCATGAAAGCAAACATGCATCAGTTGATTGCACACCTAGCAATATTTTGCTGAGGACAAAAAACAAAACTATCGTCCCATACTGCTCTAGGTAACAAAGCAGAAAAAAATAACCTTGGCATTTGGAAGGACTTTCATGATTGCCTGAACCAAGTTTTGCAGATCTTGCAACAAAGTAGGGGCACTGACTTAGTACAAAAGCAAAGCACCACAGTGTAGGACAACTACATGTGGACTATGAAACCTAGCCATATCCTGACAAACTACTAGAATTGCCTGCAAATTCAAATCAGGCACAGTGCTCCACACCACATCCACTCCTTTTGTGTCAAAATGGTTAGCCACATTCCTAGATTTAGCATACTTCTCCAAACCATTCACAAACATATCTCCAACCAACAACACCCTGACATCTTCACTACACACAGCCCCTCTCAATACGAAGCAGAACCTCAACACTTGACTGGTTAATCCTCAAAATACACTCCCACTTCATGCTCGGAAACCCCAGATGTGACATTTCCTGTCTGCGAACAACCGCGCTGTCGGTAAGCGCGTAAGTAACATGGGGGAAGCCCTTCTACCCTTTCCACTGCACTCTCTGCACCACTTCTTCATTGGCTACTGTTAAGCAGTCACACAATCATCAACCAATCACATCCAAAAACTCTACATCTAACTCTGTCATCAAAGATCAGAACTTTAGATACACAAATGATCACTTTCAGTACAATTCGGCTGTGACTGGAAAGGACCTACAGCAACAACTACTATAAAACTCCCCAAGATTTCTACTTGCAGATTCATGCACATCCACATGCATGAACACAAACTACATGTATGAATATTTTCTACACAGTACAAGTACACCTCTTCTAGTAATACAATACATCCCAGGAGCATAGCTCAGCGGAACGTGCACGCCTTGAAAGCAAAACAACACGAAGCAACACAGATTCAATCCCCGGGTCCGCACTTCGAAACCTCGCGGTGTTTAAGCATGCTATAAATACACAACTAAGACAAAATAATTACGCAACTAAAAAACAAACAATTCATGTATCAGCGCCTCGATGCCCGCGGGCTGTGTAAGTGTTTTGAAAATGTAGAATAAAATAAATAAAAATATGAACAGAGTAACTGCCACTTACGTGTATAAACTGTGAAATGAATGTACTGTCATTTCTCCCATCTGTTATGATGAAGTGTCAATTGCAAACCTTTCAGCTCTCCAAATGTTTGTTTACACACACACCTATCTAAAAAAATATTGCTTCATATTATAAGATGGGAAAAAAAACAGTATAATTATGAAAAAGACTGTCCAGTGTACTATAAAATTACATGTAGCCAGGATGAGTACAGACATCTTCATTCAAGCACACACGTAGACAATATCATTAGAAAGGCTCCCAGATCCAACAACACCACTGCCTCTATATGAAATCCTTCTGCTTTATTTCCCACACCTTCACAAAGCCATACATTGAATGCTTTTATGTACAGTCTCTGCCATTTACCCTGTAAAAATAGCAGAAAATGCATGATTATTTCTTCTATCTCTTAACATTCATTAACATAACATTAAAAAAAACAAGTGTGCTCTATACGTTTACTATTATACTCATTTGAAAAACATATTCAACTAACAGATTCTAAATAAAATATACAGGATGTACATAGGCAAAGGAACGTGCAAAACAAAGTCTATATTAACAAAGATGCTATAAACACACATATTCACTAACTTCTTTCTTTTATAATTTCAGTGAAGGCCACTCTCCTGAAAAGCAGCAGTGTCTGAAGTACAAACAAGGACCTAGAAGAAACCTACTCTTTCCATACAAAAAAGTAAGTACAAAACTAACATAATGTTCTAACTGTTACTCAAAACACACTAGCATTTTAGTATTGTAGAAGAAACAAATACATTAACCCTTTACCAGTAGATGTAGTATTAGTGCTTCCTCTTACCAGTTCCATACTTTATATTGTCCTATGAAGCCCCGCATAGTAACACACAAATACAAGAATAGCCTTCCCAACTTGATGTAGCTACCCATTGCACAAACACACCTCCACAATCATACTTACCATCATACTTAGACACTCATGCACAAAGCACACATTCACTGCACAACAGCCCAACCCATACTTTCTTTTTTATCTCCAACAGACCCCAAAGAATGCCTACCAAAAAGCAACTCTGTAGAAAACAACACAGAAGTAGAGAAAATAAAAATAAAAGTGTCCAAAATAAATATTCATCTGTATCAGATTTTGTACAAAAAGTTCAAACAAAACGGCAAATACAGTCATTAAGTGAAACAAAACAAGCTTCCAATACAGAAACGTTCCCTCCTCTATCAAAATGTAAAACCAAACAGAAAGTGATTAGCAAGACTTCAGCTACCACTACTGCTAACGCTGCACCTATAAATCTTGATGTAGTGGCAAGTAAGCATACAAAAAACGTTTTACAAAAAATGTTCCGCCACAGAGTCCTTCCGAACCTTTTAAAAACAGGAGAGAAATCATGCACAACCCTTAAAACCTACTGTATCAAATTAATCCTAGAACCTCTTATAGACAGTGCAATCCTTCTCAAAGGGAAGTTATTTATTTTAGTTTTAAACAGGATGAAACCACTAACAAAACTATCTACTAAACTACAAAAAAAACTTCACAATAAATGGTATATCAACAAAAATAGCTTCTTAAACATCTGCGAAGGAGAATGGAGGCACACCACGACCACAGAACCGTATTTTAGTGAAGAAGCATATAAACAAAACCAAACAAACCCAATTGCCATACATAGCAGTGGACGAGGGTATGAAAAACGTAATAACACCATTATGGAACAAGAAACTCTGCTCATACCCCCAGAAAACTCAGTATCACCTCCCTATTCTACTCAACCAAAATGTCCAGTCTACAAATGTCTGTGCACATCAATGTGTAACATTGCCAAAAAATCTGTCAAATCTTTACGCCAGTTCCTCAATCAGTATGTAAAAAGAAAAACAAAATCAAAAATGAAACTACTAAAAAATATGGATTCCTGTGCAGTGCGCAAATACACAGGACTACAAGGACATATATTAGCCTGCATTTCAGGACCTATTTGCAAAAGCACCTTCCATCATATCAAAATGATATCAACACATCATTCAACTATAAGAAATCTAGTACAAAAACTGTACTATGCTAAAAGTCCTACTTTAGCACTAGCCAATTTAAATAACACTCTTCTACCTGATACAGCCAAGCAACTACTCGAAGAAATAGAGCATATCCTGAGAAAATATTTTGGCATTGAAAGCCACTTACAATTGAAATAGATGTACAACAAACTAGCAACTACTGTACAAATAGCAACCTTCTATTAAATGCATACAAAAAAGAAATACTAAAGTTTAAAAGTACCTCTGCTGAAGTACCAAACCACGTGTGTGTGTGTTACCGAAGGACGTCCTATAAAAGTACCACAAAAACTATAGACATAACGTACAAAACAGAAGACAATGAAGATTCCAAATGGCTCCAATGAGCTCTCTACCTTATAGCAGAAAACAAATATGACATTAGTGACCCCTTAATACTTTGCAATTACTACACTGCAAAACTTGACAACAATCAAACACCTTCACATGCTATCACAAATAACTTGGAATTATTCCCATTAGCAAAGCCCCTGCAACAACTAAGTTTATATGAGAGCATCATAATTCAAACAGTGCACCCATTTCAAGCAATAATACGCCTCCAGCCAAAAACAGCAAAATTACCTCCCTCTGAATTAGTCAAAGGCATTCGTGGAAAAGCAGTTTTTTTACCATTAGATCTCAAAAAAAATGTACACACTCTAGGAGTACAACGGCCAATAGATCAATCTTTAGTTGTCTTAATAAATGGCATATCTACAAAAGATTAAAAAAATTGGCAACAACTCATGGACTTACATAAAGTTAGACAAGCCCTGCAATATCTACAAAACAATAATGAATACTACAAAGAAATTAATATTAAAGAAAACCTTAGAAAAACGATTGAAATAATTCAAGAGTCACCAGAAACTGGTCAATTTGAAATTCTAAATCCTGCTAGAGAATCCAGTATTTTAGACCATTATACTACTCATCCTTTACACTCTAAAGTCACTATAGATGATGAACTTGAAGCGTACCAAATGTGACTAGCCAAAGGATCTCCAATCAGCATATGGGAAAAAAGTATAGAAGCATGGGCCTTTCCTCTACTCTTTCCTACTAGAAACCATGGAGAAAAGAAGAAGAGTTACTGGATATGTATGACTCCTATGAAAATGCTTTCAAAGCAAATGAAAGCACTGTAATCGACGTAAACTTTACACAGTACCAAACAATGTTGCACAATGAACAGCAACACGAGGAAGAACTCCAGGCCCAACTACAAGTGGACACTCCCGACAGTAGTCAACCTTCTGTAACGGGAAGGCAAGAACCACTTGGACAGCCACTAATAGCAAATAAGGCAGAATTAGCCATGATAGAAGTAGAAAACACCATGTGTCAATATGAACAAGCTACAGAAACTTCGCTGTACTGAAATCACAACTGAACAATGAGCAGCATAGCTTTTTCCAAGAAATAACAAAACAAATTGAACATGAAAATAAAAACTGTACCTGGCAAGACTACACATCTGTATTGATATACGTGAGTGGTGAAGCTGGTACAGGCAAAACATTCCTAATCAAAATCATCAGCAAGTTCCTTCAACAATTGACAAACAACAAACTGTCAGCTGTTGTAACTGCCCCCAGAGGTTTAGCTGCCTACAACATAGGCGATGTCAATTTACACTGATTACTACTCCTTCCAGTAGAACACCAAAACACATTAGACTATTACAAACTTTCCACACAAGCTGCAAAGGAACTAGGCAGAGTTTTCAAACAAATGATGAGGTGAGCATGGTCTCCAACCCAATGTTGGCTTTGATTCACCTCAGATTACAAGAGATCCTCAAAACAGACTATGAACAGCTCTTTGGAGGAAAACACATTATTGTTTTAGGAGATCTTCAATTGACACCAGTGAAAGCTGAACCCATTTTTAAAACCTTAAGGCACAAACTGTGCTGTAAATCTCTTGGCAGCAGAGGAAAAATGTCAACCTTTGGCAACATTTCCAATACAGAGAATTAACATAAAACCTGTGCCAATCTGCAGACCTCACATACGCTAACATTTTAAAAAGTATTAGAGTTGGTGTACTATCTCAAGGAGCACAAGCAATATTAAAAAGCAGGCAAATCCATGTACTCTATGGCATTAACGCATATGCTACTGATGTCATGGAAAAATGAGCACACAAAAATGTCAATTGTATGTCATTGATGCCAACTCTTGCAAGCTGTTCAAAATTCAATGAAACAATGTAGAAAAAAGAAATGGAACCAATAATTGAAATGTGCTCCACAGATCAACTGAACGTACATGGTATGGCACTACCCATGTCTCAGCAAGCCACAACAAGACTAAATACTCTAGAAAACTCTATCTCTGACACAGCTGGTTTGGAGAAAATATTAAAATTATCTTTAAACTGTAGAGTAATGCTTAAACGTAACCTTGATGGGGAGCAAGGACTAGTTAATGGAGCACTTGGTGCAGTTGTTGGCTTTCAAACATACCCACGTGACAACAACATTCAATAGTTAAAAGGATAGGACACTCAATAGCCCGCTTCCTTCTTTTCAAGGACATGTGTGTACGCAGAGAATTTTCACTTACTCTAGCATACGCAGTTACCATTCACAAATCACAAGGTCTTTTCCTAGATAAAGCATTAATAGATATTGGTGCACAGTCCTTAAAGAAGAAATGACCTATGTAGCACTATCACACTTACGTACACTTGACGGGCTATTTCCAATCAACTTTGATGCAAGTAAAGTAAATGCAGATATTCCTTGCATCCAGCGTTCACTCCACACCCCCATCTAAAAACCTATTCTGTTCCACAAAAAAGCAAAACGTTGTAAAAGGAAACTACTTCAAACTGAAATGATACAGGATACCACTGCATTTCCTCCAAAGAAAAAAAAAGAAACTAATACTTCATCAAGTACCACAACCAAAGAAGAATCTACTGGTCAAAGTAACTCAGCTGCTTCTTCACACACTCCGAACAAAGGACTTTGACATAGAACTGCCAGGTCCATTCAAATTTTCAAATATAACACGCAAATGTCACCACCAATTATTGAGAACATTTACTTACACCGTACAATTGTGTTTACAATTATTAGTCCTTCATAGAAATGCAACCAACAATCCTGACAACATGTATAGTGTTCATGGAATAAGACAAGAATTGGACTACTCTGCTGGAATTATCAGATTCACTATAAACTCACAAGAAGATCCACAAGAATTTTTAATGTACTTGCTACAAGTACTAGAAAACAAAAACATACCTATAAATGAAATCTTTTAGATTTCATACCAGTGAAAACATACATGCACTCTCTGCAACCATGTGGCCCAGGAACACGTCCCCAATTAATGCTTTGTGTATGTATCCATACCTAACTGTGAATCCATTCCATTTCACCAACTTGTACAAAATGCAAACCATGGCAGATTATGTACTACCTGCAATTCAAATAATTGCTCCACCTTACAAATACAGACACATAGTAAATATGTAATAGTAATGCTTTTATGTTAAAATGCAGATATTACCAAAAACAACTGTAAACTGATTGGATTCATGCATATCACTTGGTAAGAAAACCTTCCCAACAATAGTTATCATCTAACACGCAGGAGCCACAACCAATGCAGGTCACTACACTACATGTATAAAAAATAATTGTGGATGGTTTGAATGTAATGATAGTACCATTACTCTAAAGAAGAGATTTCCAGCAAATCTTGTAAATGCTTACTTAATATTCTTAAAACCATAATTTAACACGTAATCTGTGTATGAACATAACCAAAACTTCAACTTCAAAACTGTGCACAGTTAGAGTACGCCAACAGGTATCTAACTGCCCCAGAAATCTGCAACAAGCCAACAGATAGAAGATTAGCAAGAAACAAGAAATAAACAGTAAAGCAAGTTTATTTTTAAATCCAGCATGGATTCTTTTCCCACAGTCCCAATGATTTAGAAAACAAACTCAGAAACTGAGCAAATTGCGCAGTACACTGGTTTGAACTATAGTACTTGTAAAGTACTAAATATGAGGGTAAAAAAAATACAGAAATGTCTATTATGCAATGCAATAACTCATTATGAACTACCTGCTCTATCATATGATCTTTTCTTTTATCACAGAGATTGAAAAATTATGTCTGGTCCAGTTACCCATGTTATGAAAAAACTGCATTCAACCACAAAAAACTCAACCAGTACACACACAATAAATAGACTCAGAAAGGCTACAGTCCTTGTTACAAAGTCCACAATCTTAAATGCATAACCTAGCCAGAACTTCACATACAAACTCTAAAAATGAAACAGTACACAAACTTTTGGGTTCTGGATATTTGATGGGTGTTTGATTCTATGGGTATCGTATCCTATCCTATGCTACCAAACATTTTGACTGTGGTATGTGGGCTGCTTATAGGGGATATTAATTACAATCAAACCTCTACTAACAACCCAAAACCGACATCATACTAAAGTAAAATAGCCGGTAGTGCATTTATTAAGTCCGCGGAGAGCCGCAAAGGCCGCTGACGTGGCATACACATCAGGGGCACCTGCCACCTTAACAAATACTGTATTTGACCCATCTCTTACTCTCCAACCCTCCTCAAGTACTTCTGCACACCAACACACTCCCCAAAATTGCATTTTGCCTCTGTTTGTGTCGGCGGATCCAAGAAGGCTGGCACATCGAAACAATTTGATGCACTTCATGCCGCATCCTAGCCAATCGGAGGACACATCGCGTGTCGGCGGACATGCTCCAAGTCTATCAGCCAATAGGTGTCCTGTCCGCGGAGTGAACAGGGAAGTGTGTCCGTAGAGCATACATAGATATCACTAATTTTTTTGCCTTACGTTTTGGCCATTTAACAAGAAAATACTGGACGGATCTACACCAAATTAACAAAAACACGCTTTCGGGACTAAGCCGCCGCTCCTGCTGCAAATTTGGTGTTAATCAAATTTGAATGTCAAAGAAATTCAGAGTGGGCCATATACTTTTTTTGCAAAGTTTGGTGAGGATTCGTCTAGGGGGAGCAAAGTTATAAGCCACCTAAAAAGTGCTCTTCCTATGGGATTAGCAACTTAACTATAACTGCACAGCCATTACCGTGGGCTGTATAGTATTGCTTAAATGTTTTTGTGAATATGGTTATTCATTACAACATTAACATAACAAAAAAAATTATAAAATACAATTACTTTAGCTGTATGCCTCTATTCTGACCATAGTAGTACTCCAGTCATTCTACATCTATATTGGCATTATAATAAAATCACTTTCGGACTCACAAAAACTCTAAGAATGTTCTACTCAAAAGGAAGTATGTGGGCTGCTCACAAAAAGATAACAAAATTGGCTCCGAACACTGAATGTACTCTCTTACTTAAAACATGTACTAAGTCTTTTCATTGGTAAAAAATATCTAAGCCTTTTTATTATCAAAAATATTTCCAAAACGTTGCGTTTGCAAAAAGATTTTGATGACATTTCTACTGAAGCTACATGTGTGTGGTCCGCCCACACAAACATGGCACAGAAGATAAGGTGTTCATTTAAGATTTATAGAATGTTATATACAACATTAGCAACGTTGTTAAGTTCCTCTGATATATAAAATGGGCCAAGTCATTATATTTTTGTAACTGAATTTTTTTACGGACCGTTACCAAGAAAAAATCTGGGTTGCCACAGACATGGTCTTGTTTGTCTATTGCTTTGTAATATTTCTTGAATGCAGACAATCAAAGTTAATCTAATATTGAAGTGAAGTTTCATTACATGTTCCAGTGCAAACTATTTGATGTGCCTGTTTTGTAAGCAGGGATTATTTGAATAATGCAAACAGTTGGTGTGTTTAAAACATGAGAGTTTGCTGTTTAAGGTAACATTATCAGAGTTCGTGGGTGGGTACTACCAAACAAAACTCACAAAGACATTGTATCCTGGTCACTTTCTTTGACCCAAGGGTTACAGGATGTGTTATTAACTCTAACCTTGGTTATATGAATGTTATTTCTGGTCCCAGATTCTTGCCTATATCTTGCTTTTATCCACCAGATCAATATACTCCGGCCTAATCACAGTCCAGTAACACCAACACAGGCTACAATGCTATTTGCATTTCAAGGGCTAACCCTGATAGTATAAGTAATGTATTTGAAAAACCTATTTGTCTAATCCCTCACGAGAGCCACGAAACATGCCTTAGGCAGAACACACAGTTCCCTTTTAGATATACATGTTCTACCTTTAAGGAATCATTTTGAGTGCCTGTCCGAACTAAATGATATTAATTGACTATCTCGAACTCTGTAAGCTCGCAAAACATTAACCACTCATTCACAAATGCCTGTCCATCAAACTTCCCAATGCCATCTGCCTCCAGAGAGGCTGACACAGATTTATTGTAGGAAGTTGCTAGTGCAGCGCTTTCCAACACCTCACGCTCTAGCCCAGCTGGTTCTGTGTGGTTGTCTCATTTTAGAGGGCCCTAAGAAAAAGAAAACGTCCTAACTATTGTCTCCTGGAACATTGCAGGGGCACATAAAAAGCTTGAGTGTCCAGTCATGATAAATGTTTTCAAGCAAGCAGATATAATTTGTCTTCAAGAGACATGGGTGGTTTAGAATCTGGCTATTGTTGGTTTTTGTTGTTTTTTGCTCATATCAACCTTTGGCTCAAACAAAATGTGAGGTAGATGTTTTGGGCGCATGGCAATTTTAACATAACAAAATATGTATGCCACACTATAATCTTAGGTCCCTCACTTACTTTCTTACAGACAATGAAACTTAGCATGGTTGGCCAAAATGACATCTGGCTAGTCCATTTTTACATTAGTCCCACAAGCAATGCATGAATTGCTGCCTATCAGAATTCAATATAATAATATATATTATTTTAACTAGAATGGAATCAACTAACCTGATATTAATTGTGGTTGGGGATGCCAATGTATGAATTGGTAATATCCTCCTGCAAATTCCTTTGATGGTATCGAAGATTGGATTGCTGATTTCGCTGAACCAGAAATACTTGGCCCTCAATTGTGCTCTGAAGGGCTGCTTCTATGGTCATGGATCTACTCCCTGGGTTTATGCTTCATTAATGGGCATGTAACAAATTATATGCCAGTGAAATTCACATTCAGGCCAACACAAGGCAGTCCTGTATTGCCTACTTTCTCTTACTAGTTCATTTTTTTGGGGGTTTACTGAAGGACTTTTATGTTGATGAAACTCTCTTAAGTGATCACCATCAACCTGTGGAAAAACTTGGTCTGAGCAATAACTTGAACGATATGGTCTACCCCTTCTTATCAGGGACAAGTTTACCAACTGCCAAAAGAACCTTAAGATGGGAGAGGGTGGACCAGTCGGTGATGCAGAAGATCATTGTTTCGTCAAACTATGATTTACTTAATGTGCTATTAGATGGTCCTGAAATTCCTGAGAGAGCTGTCTCCATCTTGAAAGCCCTGGCATCGGGCATGTTAAACAAGTTCTAGAGGCCATTTAAAACTAAATGGCACTGCACACCAAAGGGCTGGTTCAACATTGAGTGCATTACGGCTAAATTTAATATGCTGTCTTTAAAAAAAAAAATTGCCTTCATATCCAAAACAGCGGTAAGTGTGGCCAGACCAAACTATAAAAACCACTAGCCAGGATGAAAACTTGATCAAATCTCCTGACAGTAGTTGTTAGACACAGCTGCTAAGATTGACTAAAACAAATTCTGTGAATTAGTTACCTTGGGTACACAAGAAAGACAAACATTACTGGTCTATTAACAATAGACCGAGGTCAATCCTTGGTTGATGATTTCTATGGCCTATATGGGGATAACACTAATACTTGGTGTTGGAACATGTCTTTCTTCGCATTAACCCCAGCTTCTGAATCATATTCACCAAAATAAACATATATGGAATTGAATGGAATACATTATCATAAGTCAGCAACAATAAAAGTGGGGAAGTGAATTAGTGCAACAAACCCAATAGGGAACAACTGTTTGTGCTTAAGTGATTACTCCAACAGCAGGTATGTGGACTGGCCATTCAAAAGATGTATTGCTCAGTAAAGACACTCAGGCCGATTCATGGAATAATTAGCGCGGCGCAAGTGGGCAAAAACGTGCGAATCGCAGTGGAATAGCGAAAATCGCAGTGCAAGTGCGAAAATCGCACGAAAAGCAGCGCACATCGATTCATGGAAGTCCGTGCGCGAGAAAACCAGCGGATGTGCGATAAAAAAGTGCGCGGCGCACGTTGGCGCACAGGCCATCTAACAGCGTGCGCCAGGTCACAGCGAAAATCGCACAGGCCACAGCGAAATTCACACATAGCGCGGCGCACGCAACAAAAGTAGGCGGAACACGGGCGTAACACTCGGAATGGGGAACAACTTGCCAAAACGTGGGCGTCACGGGGGAAGTTCAGGGCACAAGTGCGCGGAACGCCCACACGCTCGCCTACAACACGTATTCATGGAATAGAATAGGGCAAAAAAGCGCACGCTCAAACCAGCGCACAGGCACAAACACGACCGCCACAAGAAAGCAGGAGGTAGCGTCTCTGCGGCTGTAAGAAATGTGCGCCAAAAGGTGCGCCAACAAATAGCACCTATATACTGCCATGATGAATGTCCTATACTGTGGCCCTCCAGGACAAATGACGTGCAAAGGGGTACCCACAAACACGGACACCCGCTGACAAAAAATACGTGTGCGTGTATACCGGGGTGCGCGGGAAGTCTCACACGCGATTTGGGCGTGTACATGGATTTCAGGGGTGCGCGGAAAGTTCCACACGCAAATTCAGCAGGGTACGTGTATTTCAGGGGTGCGCGGGAAGTTCCACACGCGATAGTCCCAGTGCGAGCAGGGTACGTGTATTTCAGGGGTGCGCGGGAAGTTCCACACGCGATTTCAGCAGGGTACGTGTATTTCAGGGGTGCGCAGGAAGTTGCACACGCGATTGGCCCAGTGCGAGCATGGTACGTGTATTTCAGGGGTGCGCGGGAAGTTCCACACGCGATTGGCCCAGTGCGAGCAGGGTACGTGTATTTCAGGGGTGCGCGGGAAGTTCCACACGCGATTTCAGCAGGGTACGTGTATTTCAGGGGTGCGCGGGAAGTTCCACACGCGATTTCAGCAGGGTACGTGTATTTCAGGGGTGCGCGGGAAGTTCCACACGCGATTGGCCCAGTGCGAGCAGGGTATGTGTATTTCAGGGGTGCGCGGGAAGTTCCACACGCGATTTCAGCAGGGTACGTGTATTTCAGGGATGCGCGGGAAGTTCCACACGCGATTTCAGCAGGGTACGTGTATTTCAGGGGTGCGCGGGAAGTTCAACACGCGATTTCATCAGGGTACGTGTATTTCAGGGGTGCGTGGGAAGTTGCACACGCGATTGGCCCAGTGGAGCAGGGTACGTGTATTTCAGGGGTGCGCGGGAAGTTCCACACGCGATTGGCCCAGTGCGAGCAGGGTACGTGTATTTCAGGGGTGCGCGGGAAGTTCCACACGCGATTTCAGCAGGGTACGTGTATTTCAGGGGTGCGCGGGAAGTTCCACACGGGATTTCAGCAGGGTACGTGTATTTCAGGGGTGCGCGGGAAGTTCCACACGCGATTGGCCCAGTGCGAGCAGGGTACGTGTATTTCAGGGGTGCGCGGGAAGTTCCACATGCGAATGGCCCAGTGCGAGCAGGGTATGTGTATTTCAGGGGTGCGCGGGAAGTTCCACACGCGATTGGCCCATTGCGAGCAGGGTACGTGTATTTAGGTGTGCGCGGGAAGTTCCACATGCGATTTCAGCAGGGTACGTGTATTTCAGGGGTGCGCAGGAAGTTGCACACGCGATTGGCCCAGTGCGAGCAGGGTACGTGTATTTCAGGGGTGCGTGGGAAGTTCCACATGCGATTGGCCCAGTGCGAGCAGGGTACGTGTATTTCAGGGGTGCGCGGGAAGTTCCACACGCGATTTCAGCAGGGTACGTGTATTTCAGGGGTGCGCGGGAAGTTCCACACGCGATTTCAGCAGGGTATGTGTATTTCAGGGGTGCGCGGGAAGTTCCACACGCGATTGGCCCAGTGCGAGCAGGGTACGTGTATTTCAGGGGTGCGCGGGAAGTTCCACACGCGATTGGCCCAGTGCGAGGGGGGGAACGTGTATTTCAGGGGTGCGCGGGAAGTTCCACACGCGATTTCAGCAGGGTACGTGTATTTCAGGGTGCGCGGGAAGTTCCACATGCGATTTCAGCAGGGTACGTGTATTTCAGGGGTGTGCGGGAAGTTCCACACGCGATTGGCCCAGTGCGAACAGGGTACGTGTATTTCAGGGGTGCGCGGGAAGTTCCACACGCGATTGGCCCAGTGCGAGCAGGGTACATGTATTTCAGGGGTGCGCGGGAAGTTCCACACGCGATTGGCCCAGTGCGAGCAGGGTACATGTATTTCAGGGGTGCGCGGGAAGTTCCACACGCGATTTCAGCAGGGTACGTGTATTTCAGGGGTGCGTGGGAAGTTCCACACGTGATTGGCCCAGTGCGAGCAGGGTACGTGTATTTCAGGGGTGCGAGGGAAGTTCCACACGCGATTGGCCCAGTGCGAGCAGGGTACGTGTATTTCAGGGGTGCGTGGGAAGTTCCACACGCGATTGGCCCAGTGCGAGCAGGGTACGTGTATTTCAGGGGTGCGCGGGAAGTTCCACACGCGATTTCAGCAGGGTGCGTGTATTTCAGGGGTGCGTGGGAAGTTCCACACGCGATTTCAGCAGGGTACGTGTATTTCAGGGGTTCTGGGGAGTACCACACGTGAATTGGCCGTGTGGGCCCTCCCAGGTGTACGCTCCACAACCTCCACGGACCCTGCAGGCAGCCCACACCACGGGGGACTACCCTGCACCCATGCTCATGTCCCGCAGGCAGCCCATCCACCATGGGGATGCCCCCCAGCCAACCCACATGTCACCTTGCACTACTGATCAACAATGCATGTCTACCACCACCCCCACGCCCCTGCCACCATGGGCATCCTCCACCAGGCCCCCACTCATGTCTCCCACCACCCCCACCAACCAGCAGTGCAGGGGCAGCCTCCACCAGGCCCCCACTCATGTCTCCCACCACCCCCACCCCCAAGCAGTGCAGGGGCAGCAGGCAGTCAGGCAGCAGCAGATGGCAGGTGGGAGCGTGCTCGGGGCTCTGGGGGGCAGTAGTTCGGCCTTCTGGGCAGGAGCGTGGTCTTCTGTGTGCTTACGCGTGGCCAGCTTGGTACGGAGTGATTTGGCACGTGAAAATCCTGCACGTCAGCGTGAAAACCAAGGAAAGGCCCTAGCGCGTAAGCGTGTCAGCACGCATACGCAAATCTATTGGACCAAAGGCCCTCAGCGCGTAAGCGCGTCTGTGACGTGACCCGCACGGGTGTTTCCCACACAGCACGTGATGACAGAGCACACGTGGAAAGACTGCACGTCAGAGTGTCATCGCGTGTAATTGGACAGCACGTCAGAGTCTCATCGCGTGTAATTGGACAGCACGTCAGAGTCTCATCGCGTGTAATTGGACAAAAGTGCACATACGCGCGATTGGCCTATGTACGTGTATATCAGGTGTGCGCGGACACTTACACACGCAAGTACGTCAGCGTACCTGTATCCCGGTGTGCGCGGGAATTTCCACATGCTATTGGACTGGGTACTGGATTTCAGGGGTGCGCGGGTCACACGCTCGCCTACAACACGCGCAACGCATTAATTAGCGCGCTAAAAAAATAACAAGCTCAGACCCAGGATGAACATACCGTTCCTAGCAGCAGTGGGCGTGGCCTACCAAAGGAGGAGGAGGAGGATAGTCAGGGCCAGAATATTCACACCCAGAACCAGCTTTTTCGGGATGCCTGATGACCAGGTGCATGGGAGGTACAGGTTTCCACCACACATCATACTGGACCTGGTGATTGAGTGGGAGGATGACCTCACATCCCCCACCCTGTGCTCCCAAGCACTCAGCCCCCTGGAGAAGGTCCTCAATGTACTGCACTTCTTAGCCACTGGATCATTTCAGCGGAAAAGTGCCATTGTGGGTGGTGTATCACAGGCCACCCAGTCACGCTGCCTACACCAGGTCTTGAACATCATCACTGCACGCCCATCAGTCCGCAGGCACATATACCTGCCCAGAACCCCTGCAGAAAGGCGTGCTGCCGCCCTGGATTTCTACGCTGTGGCACGATTCCCCAAAGTGCTAGGTGCCATCGACTGCACCCATGTGGCTCTACGTCCCCCCAGGGCATCTGAGCACATCTATAGGAACCTCAAGCACTGGCATTCCATCAACGTGCAGGTAGTATGTAATGCCAAGGGAATCATCACCTCAGTATATGCCAACTATCCCGGGTCAACCCACGACAGCTTCATTTACCGAATGTCCACCCTAAGCCGGGACCTAGAAGCTGGGCGGCATGGCGATACATGGCTGCTTGGTGAGTATGAATGCCACTGCACATGCATGCATGTCAGCTACTGAGCAAGGTCACAACCCCACCAATGATACCAATCACCACCTCCACAGGGGACAGTGCCTACCCTCTCAGCCCCCACATGATGACGCCAATTCGGAACCCCACCACGCCACCCCAGGTAAGATATAACGCAGCCCACATTACAACCCGGGGCATAGTGGAGCGCACATTCGGAGTGCTGAAGTCACGCTTTCGCTCCCTTGACCGTTCTGGCGGGCAGCTGTTGTACGCTCCCCCAGTAGTGTGCAGGATCATAGTGGCAGCATGTGTCTTGCACAACGTTGCAACACGCCGGGGCCTGGCCGTGGACATGGTGGTGCCCCCCCATCCCCAACCACATGCACAGCCGCTGCGCATGGGAGGGGAAAGGGCACGGGGGAGGCAGCCCGTACACAGCTAGTGGCTAATTACTTCACATAGAAATCACACCCCTGTGGAGTGCACACTGCCCTGGCACATTCCATCTGGCAATCAATGATGACTCAACCTGACACTGATCCTGAATGTCTGGAGAAAGAACCGTGAAAACCATATCAGCCTGAGATTGTTCACCTGGAAGTGTCACAATGTGTGCATCCCTACCCACACAGACACCACCAATGCAGTTTTGTGAAGTTACACATTCAAGCAGCTAAAATGAATACCCACCTGCAAAATGCAACAAGAGGACAATGCCATGTCAGCCAACCCAACCCCAGCACCGCCACACCACACACCGTGCCATGTCATACTATTTGCAGGTAAACAAAGTAATCCCCACAACATGAAACTAGTTTCACAATGTACAGTGTCCCTATTAGAAACTTGCAACACCTGAAATGCTCACAGTAATGCCGGACCAACAACAAACTTGAGCACGTACTACCATTAAGATGACATCACTAATGTTAAATATTAGTAGTCTCACCACCTGGAAATGCCCGCACTCCCACCACTACCAACTGTCCAGTGTTGGCGCCATGTAGAGTTGTAGGTGCACTGCTGCCAACATGGACCACATCTCCAGACTAGAGGTCCTTGTGTAGACATGAGGAAGAGACCTGCAAATTGGGAGGTAGACACAGAAGATGAGTTACACATCAATGCAACATGCAGTGTACAACACAACAGCAATATGCACTAGGAATGTATACACAGTATTGACTGCAGACTGCCCACACAGCTCATGGGAGTCCAACGTCACTGTGTAATTCACTGTCACTTGGGCACACCCTTTGCAAGCCCATGGAAACGGGAAGCAGGAGGGGTGTGTGTGACTCAAACCCAAGCATCTGAACCAAATACATTACAAGCCTGCATGTGCCCAGCCACAATGCAGCGTATGCCCACAGGAACCACGGAAGCCAACAAATCGTCCCAAAAAAATTGGGAATAAAATAAATAAAAATAAAAACAAAAATAAAAATAAAAAAAAATCAAAAATGGCCATAGAAGGGCCCGGGGGGGTTGGGGAGGCCACCCAGGAGGTCCGAGGACAGGATGCACACCAGAACCCACCTGCGTGGATCCTGGGAAAAAAAAACACCTCCATGGGCTCATGGCCCACACGGCTACCCTATTGTGGGAGTATCACTGCTGTCGCTATTATCACCCTGTGCGGCTGCATCCGGAGGTGGTTGCACTATGGGAGGCAGCCCACGCAAGGCCCTAGCCTGCTCCTCCATGGCTGCAAGCATGCGGGTGTGGTAGGTCTGGTTCTGGAGGATGAGTGTGCGGAGGTCCCCATGCAACAACTCACGGGGTGCCCGGACCTCCGCCCTCGTTGCCTGCATCTCAGCTGAGAGCGTAGGGGTGAGACGCTCCAGCTGCTGTTCTGTCCTTTGGTGTGTTGAAGCCTCAAGCTCAACAAGAGTCGTCCTGAGGTGAAGGAGCTCCTGCCTCAGGGCTTCCCTGTGGCCCTGGGACTCAATGGAGATGGCCTCCTGCAGAGTCGCCAGTGCCGCCCGCCTGTCCCTGTTGGACCCCAACATGTCCTCCCTGTGTGACTGGCAGATGGAGTCAGTTGCCTGCTCTAGTCGCTCCATCAGCCTTTCAGGGGGGATAATGGAAGTGGCCACCCTATCCATGGCCTGAGCCATCATCTCGGATGATGCTGCCTGTTGGGTTGACATACCGTAAATGGATTGCTCCCATGCGGTATTGCCAAGTGGCGTACGGCCACCACGTCGGCGGGCACCACACCTGTCTGGGGCAAGGCGAACTGCGCCTTGCTGTGCCGGCACTGCCTGAGGCTGCAGGACTGCATTCCCCCTCTGATCTGCTGGCCCAGGAACAGGATCAGATGTCACGGAGTGTGACCCTGCATCCGTAACCACCAAAGGCGTAGCTGCCAACACTGACAACCCCATTGAGGGTTCTGACCCTGGTGCAGGTGGGTGAGACAGAACAGAATCCCTCCCTGGAACACTCACCTGCGACGGCACGTAGGTCTCATCTGAATCAACACCTGAGTACAGCTCGGGGGAGGTGCAGCCAGAGACACCCCTTGAGAGCACGACCTGCAGCACTTGTGGGTTCTCACCCACCACCACACCACGTCCCTCACTGGTGGTTGGTCGGCCCTCGGACCCCTCCCCTCTGCACCATCTCCACAACCCCAGCAGTATCAGGTGCGTCGTCCCCTGCAAAGACATAAACACAAAGAAATGGAAACAGGCATTAGCACCATGGCACACAATGAGGGCTGAGATGCAAGAGAACCAGTACTTGTTTGACACATGTCCCACATGACTAAAACCCTCCCATGCATGCACCCTCACTGCGTATGAAGGGCAGGCAAATGGCACACACTGATGACACCAAGATGGAAGATGAACACATTTTCTGCATGCTGTCTGGCAGTGGCATCACACATTGGCCTGTGATTGGCAGGTGAAACACACATGCCATCACACAGATGGCATGTACCATTGCTATTGAGTGAAGATGGAGAGGAGGGCAGCACCTATTCATTCAGTCCAGTTCCCGCATGTAATAGCTTTTCTAATTCAAACAGGTCAGATTCTTCACCTGGCGCTGCCAGTCCGAAATGGTGCAATTGCACAGGGACATGTTTGAACAAATGATATCCAGGTAACAAAGTCACTCCACTTTACCATAGCCATGTCAGACATGTGACTAGAGGACTGCGACATGCCTAGTAAAAGTGGTGGAATGCAAACAATCTGACTAAATGAACAGTGAAAAATCAAGCAACAATGTTGTGGCAAGGTGACACTTCAAGGGCAACTGGCGTGCAGTTGGGCTAGATGTCTACTGTTGGCAGAAGGGATACTGCTATGGCCAAATGCAGCTGCGCAGGATGTATTGCATGAAGCACATGGCTGACCCATACGACTCAGGCGCACACACTCTCACCTGTCACACAAACAGAAGCCCTCACACACACCATGCACATGGATGACACACACATGCATGTGCACTCACTGGACAATGCCTTGTAATCAGCCAAATCTCCCACGCCTTGGATCTGTTCCTCCGTGACGTAGGTCCCAGCGACTGACTCATGTGGAGTGAGTTCCATGTCTACTACTGGAGACCCACCTCCAGTCACTAGAGTTGCGGCATGACTTGAGGCCAGTTTACTCTTTGCCCTGCGCTTTAGGTCATTCCAGCGCTTATAGCAATCATTGGCTGTGCGCCTCACGATTCCAAGGGCACTTACGATGTCCGCAACGGTCTGCCAGTGTGCCTGGCGTTGTGCAGGTGTGGTCTTGGATCCTGCAACAATGACCATCTCGTTGTCATGTGCGGACACATACTCGACAAGTGCATTCAGTTCGTCATCCGTGAAGCTGGGCTTCCTGGATGGGCCGGACTGTGTAGCCGTATCTGGGGCATCAGCCTGTGCCGGACGAGCACTCTTCCTCTTCCACTTGGAAGGTGGTGGTGATCCTGAGTGTCCTGCGCCGCTCTGGACACTAGGGGCAGGAGCCCTGGTGGACTCTGTATCAGGAGTGTGGGATTGCACACTCAACATGGGAGTTGGTGCAGGCATTGGCTCTAGTGTGATGGTGTCAGGGGGAATGTCAGCAGCATGGACTAGGACCGACACTGTCCGGGCTGGGTGTGTGAGGGCTGGGGTGGATGGAGCCGCAGCTGCCCCTGCAGCCTCTCCGCCCTGCCTACTTGGTGCAGCAGATGACCTTGCTTCCCCAGATGCACGTGGCATGGTGACATCAACGTGCACCAGCGCACGTGTCATAGGCCTGCTGACCTGGAAGTCAGCCATTGAGTCAGCCAGGTCTGGTGCCACAATGGGCTGGTCCAACAAGGGCTCAGCATGGATGGTGTCAGCCACATCAGCCTCAACGGGAGGGGGGGATTATGGGTGCCCTTGACTGGTCCTCCACACATGGGGGGACAGGCTCACCCTGCAAGTAACGACCACGTCCCCTACCGGATCCACCACGGCCACCACTTGTGGCTCTTCCACCTTTGCCACCCTTACGGAATCCTCGCCTCCCAGCCATGGCACTGATGTTAATGTGCGTATGGGAGTGGCTGTAAAATATTGTCCTGGGCAATTGGGGGTCAAAGGGGTTGGGTACCAGATGGTAATTGTACCCTAGTGCTCTTGCAAGGCTTATTGTAACCCCTGGGGAAAGATGACGGGTCACGCTACGCACAGGGGCCCCAAAAAAGGGAGATGAGGTGCACGCAACCCCTCCTAGACCACGTGTGCAGAAAGAAAAATCTGCACTATGCTGTGGCACCCAGTAACACAAGAATGAACGTATGCGTGTCACACGCAGCCTAGAATGACCTCTGAAGGGGTAGGCTACACACGGGGCAAGCACAGATGTTAGATACGTGCGTGACTCACCGTCTGCCAGGTAAAAGAGCGTGAAAAAGGAGCGCGTTTGGTTGGCAACACCCCCGCCAAAAGAAGATTTGTACGCTGTCTGAGGAGACAGGACAACAGTAGAAGGGAACACTGTTTGAGGGAACAGGCCCAGGTAAACCAGTAAAAGAGAAAAAAGAGAAAAAGCTGTCAGAGGTAACAGGGAATACGAACTTGAAACGCCGTGAAGTAAATCGCGTGTGAAACGACAAGAAGTACAGAATTCACCCACTCGCTCTCCACGAAAAGCACGTACAAGGAAATGGTGTTCTACGCGTACCTTTTATACAGGCCCACACGTCTAGCGTCACTTACGCGGCGTGTACGCGCTAGGGCCATTTCCACCAATTACACGCTTTGTCACTTCTGCGTGTAGGGCCATTTCCACCAATCACACGCGATTACACTCTGACGTGCAGTCTTTCCACGTGTGCTCTGTCATCACGTGCTGTGTGGGAAACACCCGTGCGGGTCACGTCACAGACACGCTTACGCGCTGAGGGCCTTTGGTCCAATAGAATCGAGTATGCGTGCTGACGCGCTTACGCGCTAAGGGCCTTTCCTCGGTTTTCACGCTGACGTGCAGGATTTTCACGTGCCAAATCACTCCGTACCAAGCTGGCCACGCGTAAGCACACGGAATACCACGCTCCTGACCGGAAGGCCGAACTACTGCCCCCCAGAGCCCCGAGCACGCTCCCACCTGCCATCTGCTGCTGCCTGACTGCCTGCTGCCCCTGCACTGCTGGGTGGTGGGGGTGGTGGTAGACATGAGTGGGGGCCTGGTGGAGGGTGCCCCTGCACTGCTGGGGGGTGGGGGTGGTGGGAGACATGAGTGGGGGACTGGTGGAGGGTGCCCCTGCACTGCTGGGGGGTGGGGGTGGTGGGAGACATGAGTGGGGGCCTGGTGGAGGGTGCCCCTGGTGGCTGGGGGGTGGGGGCGGTGGGAGACATGGGTGGGGGCCTGGTGGAGGGTGCCCCTGGTGGCTGGGGGTGGTGGGTGACATGGGTGGGGGCCTGGTGGAGGGTGCCCCTGGTGGCTGGGGGGTGGGGGTGGTGTTAGACATGAGTGGGGGCCTGGTGGAGGGTGCCCCTGCACTGCTGGGGGTTGGGGGCTGTGGGAGACATGGGTGGGGGCCTGGTGGAGGGTGCCCCTGCACTGCTGGGGGGTGGGGGTGGTGGGAGACATGGGTGGGGGCCTGGTGGAGGGTGCCCATGGTGGCTGGGGGGTGGGGGTGGTGGGAGACATGGGTGATGGCCTGGTGGAGGCTGCCCCTGCACTGCTGGGGGGTGGGGGTGGTGGGAGACATGGGTGGGGGCCTGGTGGAGGGTGCCCCTGGTGGCTGGGGGGTGGGGGTGGTGGGAGACATGAGTGGGGGCCTGGTGGAGGGTGCCCCTGCACTGCTGGGGGGTGGGGGTGGTGGGAGACATGAGTGGGGGCGTGGTGGAGGCTGCCCCTGCACTGCTGGGGGGTGGTGGTGGTGGGAGACATGGGTGGGGGCCTGGTGGAGGGTGCCTATGGTGGCTGGGGGGTGGGGGTGGTGGGAGACATGAGTGGGGGCCTGGTGGAGGGTGCCCCTGGTGGCTGGGGGGTGGGGGTGGTGGGAGACATGGGTGGGGGCCTGGTGGAGGCTGCCCCTGCACTGCTGGGGGGTAGGGGTGCAGGGGGACATGAGCAGGTGTGCAGGGTAGTCCCCTGTTTTGTGGGCTGCCTGCAGGGGCCGTCGAGGGTGTACAGGGAACACCTGTGAGGACCCACCCAGCCTAATCGCGTGTGTAACTTCCCACGCACCCCTGTAATACACGTACCAAGCCAAATTGCGTGTGATAATTCCCGCGCACCCCTGTAGTACACGTACCTGGCCAAATCGCATGTGAGTATTCCCGCGCACCCCTGTAATACACGTACCCTGCTGAAATCACGTGTAAAACTTCCCGCGCACCCCTGAAATACACGCGCCCAGGCTATTCGCGTGTGGAACTTCCCGCGCACCCCTGAAATACATGCGCCCAGGCTATTCGCGTGTGGAACTTCCCGCGCACCCCTGAAATATACGCGCCCAGGCTATTCGCGTGTGGAACTTCCCACGCACCCCTGAAATACACGCGCCCAGGCTATTCGCGTGTGGAACTTCCCGCGCACCCCTGAAATACACGCGCCCAGGCTATTCGCGTGTGGAACTTCCCGCGCACCCCTGAAATACACGCACCCAGGCTATTCGCGTGTGGAACTTCCCGCGCACCCCTGAAATACATGCGCCCAGGCTATTCGCGTGTGGAACTTCCCGCGCACCCCTGTAATACACGTACCTGGCCAAATCGCATGTGAGAATTCCCGCGCATCCCTGTAATACACGTACCTAGCCGATTCGCGTGTAAAACTTCCCGTGTACCCCTGTAATACACGTACCCAGCCAAATCGCGTGTGATAATTCCCGCGTACCCCTGTGATACATGTGCCCTGGCTAATCGCTTGTAAAACTTCACGCGTACCCCTGTAATACACATACCCTGGCCAATCGCATGTAGAACTTCCCGCGTACCCCTGTAATACACGTACCCTGGCTAATCGCGTGTATAACTTCACGCGTACCCCTGATATGCACGTTACCCGCTTTGCGTTCCTTGTTTGGCAGCCCTGTAAACTGGTCCAGGGTTAGCGCAGCCCTTTGCGATGATTTAGCGATTTTGATGGCATTTCCTTGCGCGAGGGCGTTCTTGGGGGCGTTACTGGCGCTGCTGCAGGGTCGCTGCGATACTCTGCACCACGGCTGGTTTGGGAGCCTAAAATCCATGAATACGCTGTGCGCGGAAATCGGTTTTAGCGCACGTGCCTGGCGCAGACAATCGCACGCGGACACTCTGCACCAGCCGCTTGCGACACTTTTCTGCGAAATTCTATGAATTACCCTGACTGAGTTTGATCTCCACAGGCCTCCCAAGAATTCAAAGAATTTTGCGGACTAGCCACAACATGGTGACACTCAGCTGCAGCCGCCGAAGGAACTATCTTGCCTACAAATATTTCTCTGACTTTTAAAGATATTTAAGTCTTCTGAATGGGAAAAATAATTCTAAGACATTTCTGAAAAAGCAGCAAGTATAGGACTAAGCACACAAATACAGTGCATATAGTTGCAGGCACTGAATGTAATCTCATGCCTGGCCCTGACATTCTTCTCAGTCTTACCAACAATGACACATGCATCCATGGCATGCAAGGTATGTAGTAGTCACACAATATGACCTATACTACTTGATTCTAACTTCTCTCTCTCACCCAGATCCTTTATAATGTTCTCCCTCTTCCCCAACTAAGGGCCTGATTCATAGAGCGTTTTTCAATGGGTTTGCACCATTATAAAACACTTCTGTGAATCAAGTCCCAAATCTTATTGACATATTTTCTACCGGTCTCTCAACTAAATCCAATCAACCATCAACGTCTAAATCAGCTAAGTATTAGCAATGTTCTACCTATTCATTAATTACATTCTAGTCTGTGCAGTCTCCTGCTTCTGCCGTTTCTTTCACAAGGCTTATTTCAAAATTGAAATATGCAGCTCTATTCATACTACTTAGCCTGAATCCAAGAATCAGTTGTCCCGAATAACCCACAGACTGTGTTCATTTTGGGCAAAAAGTGCCAAAAATCAGTTTTTCGTTTTAAAGCCAAATACGTTTACCCAGGATTACTGACCAATCACGTCATTATCCACAGTTCAGTTCAGAAATGACATTTCACCAAAATGCCTGGGGTAGCAGAATTGACATCACACGACCATTGACCTCCCTGATGACATCACAGGAATTGATGCATTTTGACCCCGCCCCTAAATGACATCACAGGAAGTGATGGCAAATGGACTTCAGATTTTTAGATGCATCTAGCACTCGTGTTTCCAGGTTCTCTCATTTCAGCCAGATATAAGAACCGAGGCACAGAGGAAGGCATGATTTGTCCACGATTACACATTTGGGGAATGCTATTTTCCAGATATGACGTTGAGTCTATATGTAAAACATACATAATGCAGTATTTCCAACAGGGTAACTGAAATCTATAACACAGGCTACAGCTACTGTATGAAACATCTATATATGAATGGACTCAGAAGTACATGTAATCTGTGGCGTTACTTTGTTAAACAAGCCAAACAAGTACTGACCTGGGAAGGCGTGCGCTGCTGTTTATCCAGGAGAAAAATGCTGCACGAGCAAGGCCTGAAAAATAAATTATTGACCAGGATTTAGTATCAACAAAATTCCTTGGATATAAATGTATATATTATTCAGCTACCACTACGATAGAAGAGCCTATTAAACTGGTCTGTGTGCACAGAGGTGAGTGCACCTGATAATGTTATCTTTGCTGAAATATAATACCTGGGAAAGTTTCTTTCAATATACTCATGAGCCCCCCATAGTTTTTTATTATCTAAGCGTAATACTGGGTGCCAGGGGACTTTAAAAAAAAAAAAACACCATTTAATGTTATATCATTGCTGCACACATAAATTCATAGCACCACACAGTTTTTTAAAATTGAAAACCCCCACAAGTTGCTTCTCACACGTGGACCCACTGGAAGACTTCAAGGCACACACTGCACACTACCCCTTTGTCAGAGCCAGTGGTGCCTAATGGCATAGCACAAAATGTGGCAGCTCCCCTGCGAGCCATGCTATGGGTCCCATCCCTAAGCTCCTTAACAAAGCACAGAGCATGCCACACCCCATACCATTCCGGACCACTATGTGTCTGCAATGTCCTTGATGATCATGCCGCTGCAGTGGAATGCACTACTGCAAGTGAAAGAAGTAAATATGCTTTTCAATCAAAGTTTACATGTTTAACGTAACATAGAAGGAAGGGGCAGTGCCTGGTCCACAAATATACCAGCCACAAGTGGTGGCTGTTAAGTCTTTTTTCTGGAGGGTGTAAATATTTTCCACAAGTATGTGATTGCGACTGAGCATAACGAGGGAGCCCGAACCCATGAAAATGGGTTCAGGGAGGTTCGAGGGGATTCCTCGGCCTTCCCAGAGTAAATGTTTTGAATAATGCACTAAAATGGTGCATTACAAAGCACCCTTTCTGGGTAAACGTGGGTAAAAGACCCGCAATGTGGGTAAAAGGCCAACAATCGGTTGTGTAGGTTAAATCATGGAAAAAAGTACAATAGATGCAAGTCACCAAAAGTGCACAGGGCATTTCCCAATGCATTATCATGCCGGTCCCAGCAATATATGCCAGAATAAAAAAACATTTTTATGCTGGCTGTGCCCATACATTTCCATGCTGGCTCCAACATATGCTAGTATTCCCATATAAGACCATACTTATGTTCATTTTAAGACGTTTTTCTATAGTGTCATTACTGGCACTGGGCACTAAACTGACTCTGCCAATATATACCAGTATTCCTATGTAAGTACATACTCTCATTGGTTTAGCCATTAAAAGTAACATGTCACAATAGAAAAATCTGTCCTAATGTGTTCCAAATCAAGCCAGCCTATATCTATAAGAATACTTACCTTGCTTGATTCATCATAGATCCTTGGGTAATAAAAAGTCATGCTACAGTGAAGTATATACAGGCCGCTATGCCAAAACATCAGTCTGACCAGGTAACACTACTTATCATGTTTGCTTTTTTAAAGATGCAGAGTAATAAATGTCATGCCACAGTTAGCAATAGTTAGACTGACTGCACCAAAATGACAGTCCAGCTGGGTAATGGCACACATGAACTTGCCTTTTCCCACCCAAAAATACCAGTAAAACATACAAAGTCAAAAAAGGATGTGGCAAAAATACTCCAGTGATCCCCAGTCTCCCAGGTCCTTACAGACACATGCATCCGCTTTCACCCAGCGGTCAATCACCCATGCATCTCAACTCACACTCGCACACACTGGATTCACCATACAGGCACACACCAAACCCCACCCAGAACATTCAAACAGACAATACTAGATGTATGCTCATTCACCCACCAGTCACTCACTCATACCTTCTTGTACATGCACTCATTGCATTCTCTACACAGGCACACATCCACCCAATCATTGCATTCTCTACACAGGCACATACCCACCCACCTAGAACATTCAAAAACACACATCACATCACTTCTCATTCACCCACCAGTCACTCACACTTTCTCTTGCATCCACTCTTTACATTCTCTACACAGGCACACACCCACCCACCCAGAACATTCAAAAACACACATCACATCACTTCTCATTCGCCCACCAGTCAATCGCATCTTCTCTTCCATCCACTCATTGCATTCTCTACACACGCACGCACCCACCCACACAGAACATTCGAAAACACACATCACATCACTTCTCATTCACCCACCAGTCACTCACACCTTCTCTTACATCCACTCATTGCATTCTCCACACAGGCACACACCCGCTCACCCAGAACACTCAAAAACACACATCACATCACATCACTTCTCATTCACCCACCCAGCAGTCAATGACACCTTCTCTTACATTCACTCATTACATTGTCTACACAGGTACACAGCCACCCATGCAGAACATTCAATAAGACACATCACATCACTTCTCATTCACCCACCAGTCACTCACACTTTCTCTTACATCCACTCATTGCATTCTCCACACAGGCACACACCCACCCACCCAGAACATTCAAAAACTCACATCAGATCACTTCCCATTCCCCTATCAGTCACTCACACCATCTCTTACATCCACTCATTGCATTATCTAAAAAGGCACACACCCACTCAGGACATTCAAAAACACACATCGCATCACTTCTCATTCACCCACCATTCTCATACATATATCTGACAAACACTTCACACATGCAAAACAAATATATTACAAAAAAAACCTTCTTACCTTTTTCTTGCAGCTTCGGTCCATCCTTCCAGGACCCCTTGGCTCCTCCATGCTGCTCACAACAGGAACCAGGAAGATGTGAGAGCTTTCTTTCTCCTGTATGTGAGCTGCTAGGAAGCTGAGGGAGAAGATGTTGGAGCTGACATGGCATGGGACATGTGCCACATGTCATAGTCAGCTCCAACCCCTACTGAGTGCCTCTCCAGTCCAGCCTTCATCCTGATGTGTGAGGACTGGGCTGGGGACCCACCAGACCTTGTGTGGTGGGTCCCCCCCACCACGGGAGGGCCCGCTACACCAGGAGCACCTGTATATTTGGGGGGCAAAAAAACATATATTTTTTAGTTGGGGTCACAAGGCAGTCCCAGGAGTTGCAACTGTGGCGCACATTGGGGTCGCAGTTGCGACACCTGGCAACCACCACATGACATCCCTGGTTCAGTTCCTGTAAGCAAGTTCAAAGTAAAATGGGATTCCATCTCCAGCAGTCTCAGCATTGCCTACAGTTTTAACTAGGTTGGACAATCAGGAACCATAAACTGTAACATCTCTTTGGGAGCAATATGACATTTTAGTCCCCATTGCTAAAAAGCATGCCCCCATGTACTACTTGGCAATCACAATTGGAAGTATTGACACTATTGTCAGAGTAATTATTATTGCACAGTATGTGAAGAAATTCAGTTGGATTTGTGATTTTCAAATGTATTGATATTTATTAACTTGATGAGCACAACACTCAGCCCTTTTTGAATATTAACCGCACTCAAAGCACTTTTAAACGAGTCCTCTCTATATGAGCACTGATAGGACAAGAGGTTGTAAATAAAAGTAAGTCCTACTTCTGTGTTTTGTTGTGGTCTGCTTCTCCCTTTTGTTATTTGCATCGGAACGGAGAGATGTTGTTGTCTGGTTCTAGATATTGTTATTTGCATTGGAAGGGGGAGATGTTGTGGTCTGGTTCTCCCTAGTGTTATGTGCATACTAAGGTATAGAATGTTATGGTTTGAACTAGAAGTTCCAGGGGTTACAGCTGGGGAGAGAGTGAAGTGCCTTGGTGGTGGGCACCGGTGGAGTTGCAGGATTGCTCCCTAATTATCAACCTATGGAATGTACCAGCATCTAAGCAATAAAGAAGACTTACCTGAATGTAATCTCAGCGTCATCCATGACCTTTCATTGCCTTCCATGACACGTTTCTTTTGACGTTTCTCTTTGTAAGTCACAACCATGACTAAGTCACGTAGGCGCCCAAACGTCATTTATTTATTGCATTCATAAAATGGCCATGTTGAAATGCAACACGACGATGATGTCTATATTTTAAATTCAAGCCTGTTTGGTGAGCTGGCCTGGGACTAAGCAGCATTGTAGTACTCGCCCCGGTTTGTTGTTGATATCTTCAATGGCTTTTGGTGAATACTTCATGCCTCAAGCCACTGCCTATTGGCTTGCTCAACTCCTGTCATATGTCAATCAGCGACGTCAACTATACAATCAGCCGACCTTTTAAAATCCACTGTCTTAACATGGTTTTTACATCACACTTTTTAAACCATCATTAGTTTATTAATTGCTGATCTACAATCCGCTATGAGCACATACACTGCAAGTTAATAAGCCTGTTTGTAGATTTTACTGGAAACTGGTGTACTTACAGGATATTTTAATGCAAGTCAAGACTTTTAAATTAGTGCTTTTAACAAGGGTGAGTGGAAGCCCTAATAGGAGGTTGATAGGATCACAGAGCAGCAATTAAGGAAAAGCAAGCAATGCAAAAGCTCGATTAGCAAAAGGAAGAAAATGCATTTCCACTCATTGTAAAGAATCATGTTGCTTTCATCTCGTGTTCCTTTTCGTCCCAGGGTGCCACAACTGTCACACAGAGCTACTGTGAAATGCCATGAAAATTCAGCTTCACGCAGCACCATCTTACCACTACATAATTGTGTAGCGTGCACTTAATACAATGACACTCTCATTAAATTAAAACATGTTTAAGGAACTGACATACATATTTATTTAAAGCATTACTTTTTTGGTTATGTCCTTTATTCCAAGATCGCAGCTGACAAAAATACTGTTTAGTCAAGTTGCCTCAGCCAATAAAGAGTACTTGATGAAGGACCATTAGGCCCCGGGGGGAGGGGTGCAGCCAATCAGGTTCCACGGATCGTTGGCTGAAACCTTTGACCTCAGCCACGTTCTACAGTACTGACAGGCTGCCTCCCCTGCCGCAGCACCATCTTCACCCCAACCTCAAGTTTCTTTTGTTTTTTATCTATTCGGAACCCCCGACCCCTGACCCATTTACCTGATTGTTGCTGTGGCAGCACCCACTGCAGAACCTTCAGTTCATCTTGCTTGTCTGGGCGCCATGTTAATGCAAGAGGGGCTCCGTACGGAACCCTGCCTTCAACAACCATGGTGGCCCTGTTGGAAAAGTATTTTTATTCATTTAATGGGACATGTGTGGCGGCCCATTCAATGAATGAAAATATGTTTTTTTTAACACCTTGGATGGTAAACCAGGGTGCTAATAGCGTTAGCAACCCATTCGAAGTGTTGGAACGGAGGGGGGTAACATCCCAGGGCCCTCGTCATAGGCCTGTTCTTCTCTCAGGCATATAAATCAGGCTTTCGTGCCGTTACCCACCGGTCCAATCTGATATTCATAAAAGAGAAATTGATTTGTGAAAAGCCATAGTTGGACCTGACGGGAGGGAGGCTGATATTCGAGAGGGGTCCATGCCTGGAGGAGGGGGACCCAGGAGTGAATAATCACCACCTCAAGTGCAATTCGAAATAACTTTGTGTTTGTTATTTGAACCTATCAGATCCTTGGAAGCAGGAGAGACAACCTCCGAAGATCCTGATATTGATTAGAACTTTTTGAGGGGTCTGAGCCCAGAAGAGGGGGACCCAGGGGTAAAACCCTCACCCAACGAACATTTGGAACAGAACTTCTTTTGTTTCAAATTTTTGAAATCCATCAGGTCCTTGGGGGACAATAGACTTTTTGTAGAAAAGAGACTTAACCACCGAAGGTCCTGATACATGAACCTGAACTTTTGTCTCGAGCCAGGAAAGCTTGAGAGTGTGTTGTGCTCAGTACTCCCGCCTTGTCCTGTGCTCAAAACACAGGGAAGGGAGACCCCTGCCTAACACATCCTGACTTATCATTTGTGAAAACTTATTTCTTTCTTGTGAACACCATCCCACATTCTTTTGTATTTAGCGTAAGGATTGGCAATAGGTTTTTCTTAGTATAGGCCCTTTTATTTGGCACAACACCACTAGGACTGCCTTATTATTATTTGATGGTTTTAGATTGCTCCCATCTTAGATGTAGGTTTAGATTAGGCATTTTTCCAACCTACCTATACAGTTTAATAAACACCCTTGAACTGTGATCACTTGTGTCTGTCTGTTCTTGATACCTTCCTTACATTAGAAATATCGTTCTAATCATCACTCAGCAAACACTTAAACTACCAAAACTGTTTTTGCACTCAGTACACTCCTCACGCTCTGCGTAGAATGGAGATTTAGACAATGAATCACATCTCTCCTCTCCAACAAGCACTGTAGACAGACTCCAAACTCGAATTGCAGTAACACAGCATCTCGTGCCAAAACTGTCTTTGCACTAATTGCATTACATTGCAAGGGGTCCCTGGCATGGCCCTGGCATCTCTTCAAATTTAGGGCAGTGCCCTTTCTCATAAAATTGGCCAGGTGCTCCTGATAATGACATGCCCACAAACATCTGATACAGAAGAAGAAAGTTAGGCAAATAATCTGTCACAAGCTAAGCAATGTAAGGTAAACAAAGTGTCAAGTGACAGAACCACAAGAGGTACATTTTCTTTAATATTTGAGCTAATGGCAGTCAAACCCTTCCACCACTTACTTTATCTTATTGTGACTATGTAGTGCAGGTATCTGACATGAAGCTGGCTCACGCTCAAGTGCTGGAACCTCTGATGGCCTTCTGTAGAGCCTCTATTAATTATTTATTTTTTGTTTAATAATTTGTGTTATGGTTTTACCCAAAGCCTTTCACACTGTTAACACAAGTACAAAAGAATAACCAGTGCTTATATGGAAAAAGAAAAAGGAAAGAAGAAGAAAAGAGACCAAAACAACAACAACGAAAAAAAAACATATAACCCAATTGATGCAGTAGATTGAATAGCATTAGACAAATTTAGAGAAATTCACATGAATAACTTTGGCAACAGCTAGAGTCAAAGATGTTAGGTTGCCTGTCATGAACCGTCGTCTATGTCCTTTCTGGACTTCGTGGTCCCTGACACATAGGGGATTGAATGCAGTAATACTTCCAACATGGCCACCTGCTATGGAACACTGCTTGCCAGTCCTTGCGCTCCACGCTCTGCGTTCTACTAAACAGACAGGCCCCCGCAGCTCTGTGTGTCTCAAAGCTACTGCTTGCTGTAGTTGGACGTGTGTTGCCGGAGTTCGCTGGGGGCTTTCTTCTGAATCCTGTTTCCTGGTTCCTTGAAGCCCCCTTCCTTCCTTCCTTTCCTCAAAATTTATCTTCGAACTTCCTGGATTTTCACCCACGCTCGGGTCACGGCGTTCTGTGTCTCCGAGCTCGGACATTGTTCCTTCCTGGACATTGTTCCTTCCTGGTCTCCGTTCTGGACATCTGAACGTGTCCTGGAGTTGGATTGTATTCCTCACGCTGGAATCCGAAGACCAGCACACGGGTTTATACAAATCCCGGACCGTGTGGAAGAAGTCACAAAAGAAGGTCTCAAGCAAACATCAAAAACAGGTGAGAAGGGGAGATACTTGTGACATTACCTGCATATAGTCTATACCGGAACAGCTCTGATTTGAGCCAAATTGAAATGTATGTGTGGTTCTTTAGAGTTTTTTAACTCAATATGTTATGTTATACTTTGTTCTTGGGGTTTGTATTGTGCACCACAGTCGTTTCCATGGTCTCTATTTTGCAAACAAGCATCTTAATGAGATGGGGTGGGTTAAGTTTGTGGGAAGAGGGAAATGCATGATATTTTCACTGTTGCATGCAAACTGGATGTTCCCTTAGCTCTGTGTACAGGTCATTTGCTATGTCTGCAATGACAGAACCATAGATGCATTTTGTTTTAGGGGGAGACCTGCACACTGGGGTGGTAAGATACATTGACCAGGGCTGTATTATGTGAGTTTGTTGTAGAGGTATAGTGTTCTTTTGTTTGGTATCTCTTTGAACAGGTGTTCCATTGATATATGTGGGTGGTGTAGTTGGTATGCCTATTGCATGCTGAAACATAGAAATCGAGCATTTTATTGCAGGGAGCAGGTTGGTGAGGGACTTTGACAATTTTGAAGTCACACATTGGCGATCACACATGCATAGCAAAGCAGGAAAGACATAACAAGTCATATAATTGCATACAAAAATGTGTCCTTCTTGCATGTGTTGCTGTTCTAAATAATTACTGCATCAAATAAAGAGTTGATATGAGATATTGTCGCACTAGTACTTTAACAGAATATCCTCAAAAAGTCTGCAATGACGTCAGACGTTCGTGAACGTTGACGGACACAAAAACAGTGGAAAAAGTTGCAGAAAGTGTAAAGAAGGTTAAAAATGATGCTAGAAGGTGGGAAATGTCAGAATGTAAGGTGACACCTTGTAAATTGGACATAAATGTTGCTAAATTGGAGTAAGTATGATATTAGTAAGTTGTAGAAAATTAGCATGCACAGGTAAAAACCCATGACATTCACTGAAAAAACATTGTTAAAGGGACGTTATGGTTAAGGTGCACTAATAAAAGCCTATGAAATTCACTGAAAAAACATTGTTAAAGGCACGTTATGGTTAAAGTGCACTAATAAAAATCTATTTTGCCAGTTATGGTAAGCTAAGCAACCATAACTCGTACCACCACTGTGCACTGTTAAGACTAGGACAGAAAAGATGACATCACAAATGACATGCAGTGGTAGCTGCAATTAAAGGATATACAGAGTATATTTGGGCCCAGAATTGATCATACACAATATTATCTATTTTACCCACAAGCCTCCTTGCATATTGAATGTAAGCGTCCCCAAAAATACACCCCCCTTAGTGAGAGGCAATAAAGGACACACCCCAGGAGGGGAATGTAACCAGGACCAAGTGCGGGTGAGATCAAAAGGGCTTTATATAAATTAATATAGGGCACGCAAAGGACTCTGCAAACTCTGAGAGCGCTCTGTCTGACAATAGCAAAGACAGGCCTACTTATTTACAGAACACGTCATGGGTGACACAAGCTATAGGGGGCACATAAACGTGGGGATTGGGTGGTGATGTCTAGGGGGTATACACTGTAGATAGTTGCTCCTTCAGGATTGGTGGACGTCGGTGCAGCGCCACGTGGGGTTGGAAGGTCAGCTGTGCTCATCGGGGTGGAGTGCCGGGCCGGACATGCCTTGTAGTGATGATTGGTAACGAAACTGACATTTGCCCTTGTGGCCACACATTCACACCCATTCGTTACACTTCACTTTTCCGTTGGCTTATAACTCTTGTAGCACTGACCTTAGGTCAATAGGCAGGCAGGGACATTGATATGCAATAGGAAGTGTCCCAATACATCAGTTATAAAGATGCCTTAGGTACAAACAGGCTAGTCCCATGTGCATGGTCAGGGGCATGGGAGGGGTTACTCGATCATCCTGTCTTGTTGGATTCGGTGAGGGATGGTATTACGATCTGTTAGTGCAAGGGTGGGCGCCCCCCTTTTGAGGGCCATTAACTTGGGGTCGGCGGAGATACCACTGCCTCGTGGGGAGCATGTAACTGGTGCCTGAGAGACGGTGGGATTTAGGACTAGGTAGCTCGTAAATCATGGGGTCAGGCTGTGGCGGCCTCTGACATGGGGGAGGCAGATGCTTGAAATGGGTCCAGCAGGGTCGGGAGGGGAGGCGAGGCTGTGCTGTTCGAACACCAGCTATCTCTGGAGGGCCTGGGAAGGAGGAGGGGGAGATGGCCTTGCAGCTCTGTGCGCGGCATCCTGCAGAAGGCGGTGTACGGTCCCTTGAGTGAGGGGCGAATAACAACACGTGTGGTCTCTGAGATGACTTGTATGTATTTGCATTTGAAGGGATATTAACTGGGAGCCATACCTTTTAGCACAACAATTCACACCTATAGTTGACATACGAACATGAGGTAGTGTTAGGCAGGTGTATGTGTAAAGAGGGCAACACATGTTATTGATATTGTCATCAGTTGGCCAGTCTTCGTACATCTTTACATTATAAACAATATCAGTTGCATATTACTCTTTACCCATTCTTCTTCACGTTAGCAGCGAACGTTAGTCAACATGACATATATCACATAAATGATTTCTACACATTACAAGTGTTCTTGGGGTAGACAGGGGAGTAGGGCGCCACACAGTCTAACACGGGGGGCTTGGTACGGGGTCAGGGCATGCGGGTTTTGGGCTGGTTTCAGTTACTTCCTAATGTTCCCGTTCATGGCTAGAGCAATGATGTACTGCGGAAGGTTAACAGCTACAGTGTTTTATTTTGTTGTTTGTTCGTGTCTGGTGGCTCGTGAGAACGAGTCCTCAGCGGATCTGCCATGCGGCGGGGGATGGGGGAAGTGTGGGCCATTGTAAGCGCAGTCGAGTGGGGGTCAAGCTGCAGCTTTCAGTGTGCACGTTGGCTCTGCCTGGGTTATGTCTAAACGTTTCTAACAAAATGGAGTTGGCTTAGTACAAGATGGCATCTGTGCTCTACCACATAACGTGGTGGTACAGCCTCACGTCTGCAGCTGCCCTGCAGCCTGGGCCCGGGGGCCGGTGGGCTGCCAACGAGTCATGAGTCTTTACCAGGGTAGGAGATGTAGTGGGGAGGGGTGTCCTATTGACCTATCCTCCCCTACAATATCCTTTTAAATATATCTGTCTGAAATTAACACACTGAGTAAGTTGGTGGTGTGCAGTTTCTGTAATGCTGTATCTCACTTGCAAGCTGTATAACAGGTGAGTATTGAGAAGATACAAATGGCACCAACGTTAGATAGGTACAGCAGATTTGGAGATATGATCATCTACCTGGACTACCTATCAACCCGAGACTAAGCTTGGGCTGAACAGAGATTCCAGGGAAACCCTTGTGGGGAAGAAAACCATGGGCAGGTATTCTACTGGCGATGTGAAGGTCTTTGAGGTGAAGGTAGCTGGAAAGGTCAGGGATTCCCTTTCCAGATCTCTGCAATAAGAAGGTGATGGTTAGAGGCAGAGAACTGGGAAAAGAGGGAATGAACTTTGCATGAATGGAAAATTACCCAGTAATGAGGAGTGGGTCGAGGAAGCTTCCAGTTTATGACGAGATCCGGAGGAAGGATGGGTAGTATCTGAATGACAACCAGAGACAGCGACAGTGAAATGTTATGTGCAAGGACTATGAAGAAGACAAATACCATAAGAACTGTTTGCCTTCCGTGTATGAAACAGTCTCTAGCTGGGATGGAGGGCGAAAAAAATGTTTTAGACTGTGGTGTTTAGATCTTATCCCCTTAGGGGTAGGAGAAATCACTGAGTGACTGCCTGCGATGAGAGTGAAAGCAAAGGTTAACTTGGTAAGGAACTGAGAACAAGATTCATGGGAGTAGGAACCAGGACGTATCACTGAAGGTGTGGTTGGAAGCCGAAGAACGGCCAGCAGAGAATCAAAGTGGAAGGGACAGATTACGAACCAGGTATGAATGTTTCGTTAATCCCTCTGAAAGTGCACCTGTAGTAATGAAAAGTGTTTGCTGTTAAACTCGGGAGAAAGTAAGAGTGGGTCGGCAGGAAGAGAGGAATAAGACGTACCAACGTAGGCGCTGTTTCCGGACCAGGAACTGTTGGCCATGAGCCGGGGCTGAAAGGTAGCGTTCTGGCACGGGATGTGCTGATTTGCTAAGGAATGAAGGAGACAAAGAGGAAAGGAAATGGGAGAAATTTAGTCACCAGAAAGATTTAGTACAGAAGGCACGAACTTACGTAGCGTAACCACTGGGGAAAGTAGAGTAGCAACGCGCCTCAGTCCAGAACACGGGCACAGCTGAACACAGCAAGCAGGTGTGGGTGGAAACAAGACTGCGCCTCCATTGCAGAATAGAGCGCTGCCTGCTGCCTGCACTGCCATCTTGGGGGAACAACCGTGAAGTGCAGCGATACAACGCCACCTGTGCCACAGAGACGATCAGTGTCGATGGGATCTGACAGTATGCCCCCTCCGAAGGGAAGGGGCACCTGTCTTGAAAGGATGCCACTCATGGAAATGCTGAATCAAAAGAGAAGTGTGAACTGAAAAAGAGTGCTCCCACGAGTGATCCGCGGGTGAATAACCCTTCCAATCAACCAGGTACTGCATCAGGCCCCTGCGGTAACGAGATTCACAAATGCCTCCTATCTCAATCTCCGGGCCAGTCATGGTAGAGACTGGAGGAGGGCAACTAGCCTGTGCCCGGGAAAAACAGCTTCAAACATCAGGTTTGAGTTGAGAGATATGAAAGAATGGGTAGATCCAAGCCCAAGAAGGTGGCAACTGTAGATGGAAGGCTGCCATGCCCCGAAGCCCAAACACAGACAAAAGGGTCTGAAATAGTGAGGGGACAGTTTCGAGGGAACCACATGATGGGGGAGAAACTGTGAGGCCAACCAGACCTTGTCGCCCACCTTGATAGTTGGAGCCGGAGTCCGGCGATGATCAGCAAAACGCTTGACCCATTCTTGAGCTTCCTGTAACGCCAGTCAGGCTGTGACATGACCGTGTCACACGCATTCAATCAATCAGTCAATGTCTGGAAATGCTGTGGCTGCAGGAACCAGAGACGGAAAAATGGCTGGATGATAGCAGAAAGAAAGGACTGTTCTTGAGTGATGCATGAGATTCATTATTGTAGGTGAATTCTGCCAAAGGTAGGAGTTCCTTCCAGTTGTCTTGAGCTGCAAAGAAGTAGCACTGAAGATAGCCTTCTAGAGTCTGATTCAACTTTTCGGTCTTCCTGTTGGTTTGTGGGTGGTAGCCTGAGCTCAGCACCCTGTTGATGTTGAGGATAGTGCACACCTGCTTCCAATATCTGGAGGTATATTGCTGACCTATGTCAGAAATAATAGTTTCTGGCAGTCCATGTAGAGAGAAGACCCATTCTAAAATGATTCGAGCCATAAGGGCGGTGGATGGAACCTTGGATAAAGGAATGAAGTGCGCCAGCTTGGTAAAAGAGGCCACTGTCACCATGACCAGGGTACAGCCACAAGAAGGGGGTAAATCCACTATGAAATCCATGGTAATGATTTTCCAGGGTCTGTCGGGAATAGGCATACTTACCAAGTGCCCCACTGGTCGGATACAAGGTACTTTAGTCTGAAGACAGATAGGACAAGAAGACACATATTCCTGGATGTTTTTCCATAAAGATGGCCACCAAAAATGTCTCTGAATGAGTTCAACTGTGCTTGATACACCTCAGTGTCCTGCTGTGTGTGAGGCATGACAGAAACGGAGAGCTTCTTTCTGTAGAAGTTCATGGGGAGGTACGCTTGGTGGTTCGAGAAATAGCACCCTTTGTCACGAGTGGGCTGGTAGTCCATTATTATCTGGGGACATTCCAGATGCTGTCTGATCTGATATAACATGAATGAATCCAGCCTTGGGAAAGACTGGTTCAGAACTGAACTGTGACAACGGAATGGGTTCCTTTTGTGATAGTGCATCAGCTCAGAGGTTGATGTTGCCAGGAATGAATGAGAATGAGATGTTGTAGGGGGAGAAAAAATGGGCCCACCATGATTGTCTTCTATTTCTGGTCTGGGCATATTGCAGAGCATGGAGATTATGATGGTCAGTCCGTACTCTATCGGGTACTTAGCTCCTAACGGGAGATGCCGCCACTCGTCGAAAGACTTCTTGATCGCTAAAAGCTCTTTCTCCAGCACTGTATAATTTAATTCCGAAGTAGCCAGTTTCTTTCATAGATATGCTACCGGACGTTCCCATCCTTGATCGTCCTTTTGCAATAGAAATGCCCCTAAGGTGTGACGAGATGCGTTAGACTCGATGATGAAACCCTGCTCTTGGTCCAGTATTATAAGCACAGGAGCCGAGGTAATAGTTTCTTTAGGTTATCGAAGGCCTGTTGGGTCCCCTCTGACCAGATGAACGGGATCCCCTTTTTGAGAAGATGAGAAGAGTTGTCAAGGGCCACATAATGGTGGAAGATCCCAGGATAAAACGTCTGTAAAAATGTGCAAATCCAAGAAAGCATTGGATGTCTTTGACCCCAGTAGGAACTGGCCATTCCAGCACTGCTGCCACCTTGGTTGGATCCATAGCGATACCTTCTGCTGATAAGATGTAGCCCATATAAAACACACAGGACTGGTCAAATTCACATTTCTCAAACTTGCAAAACAAGTGATTGTGTTGTAGTCGTCCTAACACCTCTTGGACATGTTTGACATGGTCAGATGCTGAGGATGAGAAGACTAGAATGTCATCTAAGTATACGACAATGAAATGGAGAAGAATATTTGCAAATAAATGGTCCATAAACCTTTGAAAAACAGAGGGAGCGTTTGACAACCCGAATGGCATGACTCTGTACTTGAAATGGCCAAACGGGGTACAAAACTCGGTTTTCCATTAATCTCCTTGTTTGACACAAATAAGATGATACAAGCTCCTCAAATCCACCTCAGTGTAGATGACAGCTCCCTTAACAGCTTTCAAGATGTCGGGTATGAGGGGCATGGGGTAGCAGTCTGGGATCGTGATCTTGTTCAAACAACCTCTGTAGACAATACAAGGACGGAGTTCAGAACTATTCTTCTTGGGAATGAAGAATAAGGACACAGCCACAGGGGAAGTGGATTCAGCAATTAGTCCATTCTTGGGGTTCGTATGCAGATATTCCGTCAGGACTTCTTTTCCCTTGCAGACAGAATATACATCCGTCCAAAAGGTAATGGGCTATCGGGTATCAACTAGATTGCACAATCATCCCGGCGGTGTGGTGGCAACTCGGAAAACTCTGTTGTAGAAAACACTTCCTGAAAGCTCTGGTAGGGTAATGGGATGCTTTGTACCTGGTTTAGAATGGCTGCATTTGCCGGATCGGGCCCTGACCCAGTGTGTGGGAGTACTCCCACAGCGCTGTGAGAAAGGCAGTGCAGTTAACAGTATTCAGAACCCATGAAAAGAGTGCCAGCCAACCAATTTATAAAAGTATTATGCATCCTTAGCCAGGGCAAACTAAGTATTACCGGATAATGGGCAGCCTTATTGATATCAAACAGCACTTCTTCTCTGTGAGACATTATTTCCATATGCAGAGGCTGAGTCTGTTCTCGGATACGCCCTGCAATGAGGGGACTCCCATCCACTAGAACGCTAATGGCTTTGGAAGAACGGGGTACCTCCTGGTTCTTTGCTCAAGCATCGTCAATAAAATTACCTGCAGCCCCGCTGTCAATCAAGGCGGGTACTCCACGAACCTGTGAGGATCCCAGAGAATGTAAGGAGAAGGACGATCATGGGAGAGTTAGAAGAGTCTGCATTGTGTGAGGTCAAAGGTAATGAAGGTGAACCTGAAGGAGCGTTCCGAACCGTGGTTCCCCCTACGGTCGGACGCTGGCGTTTTCCATGTTTACCCTGTCTTCTAGGAGGAGCAATCAGGCATTCTTGAACAACGTGATCTTTGGCTCTGCAGAACATGCAGAGACCAAGGGATCTCCGACAGGCTCTTTCTTCAACTGATAAAGGACCTCCGGCAGTTCCTAGTTGTATAGGATCGTCAGATGAGGGGATGTTATTGGCAGAGAATGGGGACTCAGAGAAAGACCTGGCAGGCCTTCCTTTTTTCCTTTCTGTGCGTCTTTTTTGTAAACATTAGTCAAGTTGCATGACCACCGATATCATCTCAGCAAAGCTATGTGGTCTGGGAATGCGGGAAACCTCGTTTTTGAGGTCTTCCGAAAGTCTTCTATGAAAAATGTTAATAAAGGCATCATCCGGCCATGCCGTATCTGGTGCCAACTGCTTAAACAGAGTAATATATGTGAGGAGTTCTTGGTTGCCCTGCTTATAGTCGAGAAGGTGTTCTTAGGATGAAATAATGTTTTCTTGTCTCCCGAACAACTGTTTAAAACTATTGCAAAAAGCTGGGTAAGCATCCAAGATGGGGTTGTTGTTGGTGACCAGAGGGGTCACCCAGGACAATGCTGCCCATTTCAGATGCAATATTACATGTCCCACCTTGTCTCTGTCGGTAGGGAAAAACGCACCCTTAAAGGTGAACTGTACTGTGCAGGCCTCGAGAAACTCCTTTATGTTATGAGGATTCCTGTCGAATCTGCCCCCCGGCAGATAAGCAAGGGGTAAGTTCTGAGCATTGAGGAGAGCTGACCATTTGTTGTCTAAGAGCTGTGTTTTTCTGTTTCAGGTTTTGGACTTCGGCCGTGAGGGATTAGACAGCTGCCACCAGTTGCTGTACCTGATCCATGTTGCACCCTTCTCAGATACTCTATTGGGCGTTGCTAACTGTAATGCCATATCTCCCTTGTAAACTGTATAACAGGTGAGTACTGAGAAGATAAACATGGCACCATCCTTAGATAGGTACAGCAGACATGAAGACGTGCGTCTCCCTATCCAACCCGAGACTAAGCCTGGGCTGAAGAGAGATTCCAGGGAAACCCTTGTGGGGAAAAAAGCTCAAGGGCTGGTATTCTACTGGCGATGTGATGGTCCCTGAGGGGAATGTATCTGGAAAGGTCAGGGATTCCCTTCTGATATCTCTGCAATAAGAAGGCGAGAGTTAGAGGCAGAGAACTGGGAAAGGAGGGAATGAGCTTTGCAGGAATGGAAAATTCCCCAGTAATGAGGAGTGGGTCTAGCAAGCTTCCAGCTTAAGACGCGATCAGGAGGAAGGATGGGTAGTACCTGCATTACAACAAAAGGGGGCGACAGTGAAATGATATGTGCAAGGACTAGAAAGAAGACAAATATGATAAGCGCTGTTTGCCTACTGTATGAGAAATGGTCTCTAGCTGGAATGAGAAGATAGGTCCCCGTAGGATGAGAAAAGCATTTTAGGCTTTTGTGTTTAGATCTTATCCCCTTAGGGGTAGGAGAAGTTGCTGAGTGACTGCCTGTGAGAAGAGTGAAAGCAAAGGTTAACTTGGGAAGGAACTGAGAACAAGATTCACAGGAGTGGGAACCAGGACTACCGCTGAAGGCCGTGGTTGGAAACCCAAGAACTGCCAGGTGGAAAGGATGGATAACAAACCAGGTATGAATGTTGCGCTAATGCCTTCAAGATCGCACCTATAGTAATGAAAAGGGTTTGCTGTTAAACTCGGGGGAAAGAATGAGTAGGCCGACAGGAAGAGAGGAATGAGACGTACCACCGAAGGTGTGGTTTCCGGACCAGGAACTGTTGGCCGTCAGCCGGGGCCGAAAGGTAGCATTCTGGCCATGGGGTGTACTAATTTTCTATGGAATGAAGGAGACAAAGAGGTAAGGAAACAGAAGAAATGTACTCACCAGAAAGATTCAGTACAGAAGGCACAAACTTACATTGCGTAACTACTGGGGAAAGCATAGTAGCAACGCTCCTCAGTCCAGGACACGGGCACAGATGAACACAGCAAGCAGGTGTGGGTGGAGACAAGACCGTGCCTGCATTGCATACTAGAGCACTGCAGCGATACGATGCCACCTGTGCCACAGAGACCATCGGTGTCGATGGGATCTGACAGTTTAAAATTTACTTCAACATAACCTGCATATGAGAATATTGTATATTATACTATGCTCCCAGGTTAGCGATACTTTTAAGAGCATTGATATATAAACGCATAATGATATTAAATAATGATATTAAATAATTGTCTATTATAAGTTTTTAAAATGTGTGAAAAGGGATTAGGGAAATAAAACCGCTGGTTCACAAAATTGCTGAATGTCTTTTTCTCAGAAAGATATATTATTAACATGGCTCTGTCCCAGGCCTTACCTTTATTTTTTAGCTCCCTTACAATTAATGCATAATTATTATAATATATGTCAATATTTAAATCAATGTTTTTATGAAAATGTTAAATCTCTATAAAATAAATCTATCATATACCTTTGCCTTATATCTCTTCAATGAATTGAAAAGGGCCAGTAAAGATATCATTTCCATCCTTCATTACCATTTTCAAATAGAACAGGTTCCTTGTAATCATCCATTGTGTAATATTAGAGGTTCAATCTAGTTCAAAGCATAATGCCTCCTCAGGTATGGAATTAGGCAGATCAAGAGTAACACGCCATAGCCTACCTTCCAACTGCTATGTCATACTACATCCTTTTTCAAAAAGACTTCAAGTCCAAACTACCATATGAGATATTGTCGTACTACCATATTAAAATATGGGTTAATGTTGTACTTTGGAATTAACTTGTTAAAAATATGGGAAGCAAGAATATTGCATACATATTAATATAGTAAGCCAGACCACGTTATAGGATGTGACTAAATGGGTCCTGTTGATGTAGCATTGTGCTCCGGAGCCACATGCTTGCAAAGAGGCTGATCATGCATGCATGGAAATCATCCAATCCCTACTGTTTCGATGATTGGTTGGAGGAGTTATTAACCGTGTCCACGTATGAGAGACCATTTTCAAACAGACTGGAGACACTGATAAATTCAGTGATATATGGGCTCTCTTCCTAGATGTATATGTTTTATATTCTTTTGTGATGATCTCATCCATGTAATAATTGTGCTTGCACTATTGTTCTTGAATTTGGACCTGACTATATCTTCTGTATCATATTTGCTATGTACATGATTTTATGACATATGATGATTTTTATTTTTTATTTTTTATTTTTTCCTTTCTTTCTTTTCTCTTACACCTAGGTGTCATATCTGTCCAACGTGCCATAACCTGATTGTTCTTTTGCTCACATGCACTGCTTCTACTGTTTATGTTTTTACTACGGGAGATTTGTAGATCATATTCTTGTTTACTTTTGGTAAATGAAAATAACATTTTTATATCTCGAGACAGAAATATTCAAAAGGATATAGCAAGCTTGTGGTTAGTATTTATAATATTGCCTTGTCTCCGAAAGTAGCGTTTCTTGAAGTTTATTTTTCATTGGATTTCCTTGTTGCCAACCCGGACCGCTCCTTTGGACTGCCTCACTGAACGCTCCCTGGCGGCTCTCTGCTTCGTGTCATTCCAGTTACTGACCCCAGTTTTTGTACTTGGATTGTGTTTGCCTCGCCCTCTCATTTCTGCTGCCTGTTCCCTTCCTGGGTACGTTGGCCCCTCTACGAGCCTTGTTCAGTGGTTAAACGCTCTCCTGTTGGTGATTGCACATTACGCTTTACGCGTATCATAGGACCCTCCACTCGTAAAGACACTCCTGTCCTGATGAAGGCCTACACCATTGGAGCTCACCTAGCTCTACGCAAAATGGCCGAAACACTGTCGTGTTGGCATGTATTATATGTTGTGTTCAACTCTTGATTGTGCCCATACTCTATGGGCCCCCCACCTGTTTATGATTCCACTGAATTCTCAAAGCTTCCTTCCCAAGGAACCTATAGAGAATGAACAAACTGTACAAGTAGATGTCTCAAATATTGACTACTTGATCATTCATACTTAGGTACTATACTTTGTATGTCTTCAAATCTGAATGTCCTATGTTTTTTGAAAAATACCAGTGTAGTACTACACCACTGCACTTCAAAATAAAACCCTTTTGTGCAGAAGAACAGTTTCATGAGAATTATGTGACCACCCACACAAGGGGTCACCCACTCAGGGTGTAGCAGCGGTTACTCTTCAGCAGAGATTGACCTGACCTTGCTCATTTGCTTTTTGATATTATTGTACCAACCTGGGCAGAGCAAGGCAGTAACCAGGTACCCTTCAGAATACTAGGACATATAACACTGGCATGGGTATTTTCTGGGGGTCCTTATGTGGAATTATATGGCTCTTACAATTTTGTACTTACTCATTGCAGGTAGTGATGCTCAGAGGCTAGCTACTTTGTTATAGACATTGTTTTAAAAAATCGTTTTTTTGAAATTGAACGAGTTTTTACCTCTATTTATTAGGCAACTACTTGGGGAATACTGTAGATTGAAATAGCAACTGTGTTAGGACTTTCGAGTTTCTAATCGTAAAGTTTTTCTTTCTGCTCTATTACCGCGTCATGCTCCTGCTCTTTAGGCTACATTTAAAAGCAGTCTGAATCGGTCATGGGGTCGGACACGCCCAAAGGGCACGCAAAGAGCGTGCAGAAAGGCGTGAAAAAGGCAAGCACGTCTGGGTGCTAGATGGGCCTTGGGCACAGGCACTGTGTCAAAATTCGGAATATTATGTTACTAGGGAAAAACAACTATCAAGGAAAAACGTTAAGAAATACACTTGTGTTGAGTTTTTAGATTTAGCTCCACCCGGCATGAGGCTCTTTAGGGGAGCCCATATCCTGAGCCAAACAGTTTTTGCTCAATCAGTGAACACTGCCCCATTCATCCCCGGAAGACAGAAGGGGGTGGAGGAAATGGGTTCCTTGCGTCTTCTTAAGTGCCTGTTGATCAATGCAAGGTCAGCAGGCACTCAACGTTATGACATCTACAACATATTGGAGGAGATGACCTCTGATTTGCTGTGTGTTACAGAGACCAGGTGCTCTCCCAGCTCTGAGCCCGATCTTCATCAGATGTTGCCTGAAGCTTATGCAGCACTGCGCTGAGATAGGCCCCCCGCCCTGACGTTGGGGTGGTGGCCTTTCATGACTAGAGTGCAGTTGACCCATAATGTGACCATTCACTTCTTACTGGTTTACAGGCCACCCTCACATAATTGTGTTAACTTCCCTATAATTGTTTGCAGCTAGTTGCTGACTTAGCTTTGAAAAACCCAATTTAGTTTTGCTGGGTGATTTTAATCTTCATCCGATTGATCCCACTGATCGTTGCACAAACAATGTGGTATCTGGCCTAGCTGACCAATCCCTTAGCCTACATAACCACCGCCCTACTCACAACAATGAGAATACCCTTGATCTCATTTTTTCTGAAGGAAGCCTAACAGCAAGCTTTACTCCTCTTCCTGTTACCTGCTCTGATCATTTTAGGTACCTTCCATTGTTATGGTACCATACTGCTCTCCTAAGGGTTCCTACTGCCTGAAAACGGTTCTGGAATAGGGTTGATTCTTCTCTTCTGGCAGATCATCTGCTGGAGGCTAACTCTCCATTCATTGGAAAAGGATATGACCCCCTCTCCCACATTCTTTAATACCTTACAAGAGTTGCAGACTCCTTAGCCTCCATTAAGCCTCACTTAGGGAGAACCAAGCCTAGTGTGCTCTGGTTTACAGCTGAGTTACGGGCCCAGAAACAAGTTTATCAGCACCTTGTGAGGAATTGGCGGTTAAGTTATGGTACGGAAGTACGCACCATCTACAAGCAAGCAATTTTTACACTATCATAAGATGATTGTGGTAGAAAAATCAAAATTCAATGTGAATAGGATTTCGGAAGCAGCATGTTCCTCTCGGGAATTGTACATAGTAGCTAAAGAGCTTGTCTCCTGTCCCTCTAACGGGCCTGTTAAGCTGCCAGATGACCAACTTAAATGCAATGCGATCAGCACTTTTTTCCTTGAAAATATTAGAGATATTCGCCAAGTTATTACTAACAATGAACTGGCCCCAGAGGAGGTTGGTTTACAGATGGTTCACACAAGGGAACTTAGTATACCTATTTCAACTGGTGTTTTCCATTTGGAGCCCATTGATGATGCTACTACACTGAGGGCCCTCAATGGTTTGAAATCAGCTTCACCTCTTGATTCGCTACCCCTACATATCTTAAAAGCACTTCCACAGAGGGCTATCTGTATGTTCAAAGCAGCCCTACAGCATTCATTTGTCTCAGGGGAGATTATCAGTGCCCTGAAACATGCCCTAGTTACCCCTCTTCTTAAAAGACTCATATGGATCCTCTGGTGGCTGCCAATGACCGACCCATATCTCTACTACCGGCTCTTATGAAGCTTACAGAAGCAGTGATTACACTGCTTTTTTCACAATTCCTGAAAGGTAATAACTACCTGCATCCATTTATATCCGGCTTTAGGGCTCTGATGGGCACAGAATCTATCATGATATTGATCCAGGATGATCTGACACTTCTCCAAGACCATGGAGAGGTTGAAGTGTTAATCCTCCTTGAACTCTCTGTGGCTTTTGACATCGTGGATCATGGCATTCTGTTGGCTCGTCTGGAGCAGGCGGGGATTACAGGGGCTTTATTGGCTTGGTTTGGTTTGTTTTTTGCAAAGCGAACACAAAAACGGCTCTTTTCAGGCTTGGTAGGCACTGCCCTCCGCATTAAACTTTAGGGTCACCCAAGGGTTTGCATTGTCTCCCCTTTTGCTTAATCTGTATTTGTGCCCACTGCCAGACCTTATCTTGGAGTTCTATTCAACACCTATGCCGATGACACACAATTAGTGTTTCGGCTGGACTCCCCGTTAACTGAGCCTCCCATCAAACAAAGAAACTGTCTTGCCACTATAGGCAAACGAACGCCTGCCAATTGTTTAGAAACTCAAGGGAAAAAAAAAACAGAGGTATTGGTGTATGGCCCTCAAACAACTAGTAGCTCCTGGAGCTCTCAATTTTGTCCTGACTCACTTGGTCCCTGACCAACACCTAGTGCATCTATGAAAAGCCTAGGAGTGAGGCTCCTGGCTAATGGCTCACACGAAGATTTCTGCTGTTTGTATTGCTGGCTTTGGCAAGTTCAGAGTCGTGATAAAGATCTTACCTTTGCTGCCGCCGGACAGAAAAACCATGATGGTCACTTCAACCATAATGGGATCTCTGAACAAGTGCAACAGGATCTGTCTGGGGTAACCTAAGTACCAGATACAACTGTTGCAGGTATTCCAGAACTCTGCCGCTGGACTGGCTTTAAATGCACCTCGATCGGCCTCTTCTGATACTTTGCTACATCAGCTCCACTGCCTTCTGGTTGCATCGCTCATTGAGTTCAAGACTCTTTGTGTCACTAATGACATGGGTGCCAGCTATCTCAAAACAAGATAGAGTGCTATCATTCCACTAGATATTTGTTCTCCTCTTCTCCTGTGCACCTTACAATACCTAGGTACCAACGTGCCCGGTCTGGAGGGGGATCTTTCTCAGTGCTGGCCCCCTGCTTTATGAAATGTGCTCCTGCTATCGTCGAGAGTCACTGAGGAGCATCTCTCCTTTCGTAGGGTGTATACAACCTATCTGTTTTAACTGGTTCATGCCTTCACATTGCAAGGGCTATCCCTATCTCTTTTTCATTTGTGTCAGCGCATAGACTCCTGTGGGCTGCAGTTGCGCTTTATAAGTGTTTACATAAATAAATAAATACATATTTTCCTTAAATGGGGATTTGGCAATCTGGTAGAAATTGGGAGTAACAGCATTGCATTTCAACGGGCTCGCAAACACACAGGCAGGGAAATAGTTGCAAGGCCCAAAAGTACCTTCTCCTCAATTAAACAGCCAAAACAGTATTTCAGTTGCAGCGCCCTTGACTCTGCTGTTGGGCTTAACGCCGCGAGGGCGCGCGGCTCTGAATTTATGCCAATTACTTCCTGGTCGGCGTGCCCAACGGCACGAGCTGCCTTAAAGGCACTGTGCTGCAACAGGCTCGCTGACACACAGGCAGGGGAATAGTTGCAAGGTCCAAAAGCACCTTCTCCTCAATTAAACAGCCAAAACAGTATTTCAGTTGCAGCGCCCTTGACTCTGCTGTCGGGCTTTGCATTAACCTATGCTTAATTGGATCATTGTAAAACTAACAGGGCATTGTGTAAAATTAGATGATAATGCTATGGAGATAACATGCAAGTGTATCATGCTGCACAATTATCACCAGTAAGGTTCTAGGCCAGTGTTCTTAAGTGGGGCAGTGTGATTCTGGCATGCAACAACCTTTTAGAAACAAGGATACATTTGCATGGGGATATACTGAAGACACTGATGTGGCGTTCAAATATTCTAAACTGGCATCGTACTGTCGGAAATGGCACTGCGTGTGAAGGCAATGGAAAACATGCATGGAAAAATGTTCTCAAGGCAGAGTGATTCAATACCTGCTCACTGAGCTGTGAAGAGAATGCTCTGGAAAAGAGACCATGGTAAAATGATCCTGATTTACACCAGCCTGATATGCAGATGATTTTTTCTACACCATTAAATAACAGTGAGCTGAAAGGTGATTGTAGAACCTCCTAACTAGACATTATGCCCTAGAACAGTTTATTTGCTCTTGTTATCTCCCAACTCTTCAGTAGATGGGCTCTCACATATTTGGGAAATACTGAAATTAGTCAGAGGACTAGGATTATGACTATGACAAACAGTGCCCTGTTGCAAAAATATATTGAAAGAATTTGTGTTTTTGCTCTACCAAAATATTTGCCCTAGTTCTAACTATTCTTGCATTAGTGCACAGTTTCTGTAATACCACCCCAGATCAGGTCTGGCTCCAACAGGAGGCTCAGGGGGGAGCCCCAAGTTCTCCCTCTGAACCCCCCTATAATGGAGGCCTTGCCAGTGGTGTTAACCACCACTGAGACCCATGGAGAGGGTGAAGGGGGGATGCAGGCAGGAGGGATTTAGTGATCAGCATTCTGAGAGGTTGCACTGCAGGAAGCTGTAGAATAATTTAGCGTATTTTGGAGTACAGCGCCACTGCATGGGATCACATTATTGCTGTAATGTGGTACAGCAAGCAATGTGTTGCCAGTGTAACATATGGACATGTAAATGAAGACAGGCTACAGATTTTAAAAGCACACCAATTTTTTTCTCACATGAAATGCCTCACTTACAGGAGACCACATTTGATACCTGAATGACTAACTTAATTAACAAAGACTAACACCGATTCTAACTCATTAACATTATAATGTGTTCTCCATGTAGAAAAAGGAGGCAGGCTGAGATTCATTTTTAAACGTGCATTTAGATTTTTTTTTCTTTGCTCTGTTCAGTCTTTGCAGGAAATCACTCTGCATACCAGGAAATCAGTTAGATACAATTGCCTACTGTAAAAGTGAGCTATTGTTGAGGAAGGAGGATATGATATTGTGAATTTGATTGGTGACACGTAAGCCTGGGGGATGAAACAGAGGTTTATTCGGGTAGCTCTGAGAGAATGAAGGGGAGAAGACATTTTGCGGAGCTGCAGTCAGGTGGCATTTGCTGGGCTGCTGTGAGGAGCTGGACCACTGCCCTTCAGAGACTGGCTATTTTGGTCTCACTTGGCACCGGCTTCAGAACTGCAGATGTTCTCGCTGTGTGATTTAAAGAAAAAAGAAAACCCTGGGTCACTTCTCGGAGGCGACAAGCCAGGAGATTTTGCGTGTGGAAAAGCTACAAACAACTGGTAATTATCACGTAAAACTTGAGGGAGTGTCCTGTGAATGAAGTCTTTTTCAGGCAAGAAAGATATCGCTAGGGAATCACTGTGTTAAAATGCCACATTATAATGTTGCCATCTAAATGCTGTCATATTGATGTACTGTTCTTTTCATTGTTGCAAATGTAAAATGAAATGCGTTGTATTATTGCATTTGTTTCTCTTCTGTTTATTTTAGAAAGGACTTCCTCGCAAAGCTGGTAATGTACTATTTTGAAATGAAACTATTATAACACACCGCCTGTGTAAGGGTGTTTTTGCTTCTGTTTTTCTTTGGTGCATTTAATCCATACCATACAAGAAAGGGGGAGGTTGTTAGGTAATATATGTGTCAAATTTCCTATAGAGATGAAGTTATGTCATTAGCAATTATAAATAGTTGTGTGCGTGATTCCACTCAGGGTATGTGTGTGTGGCTTCTGAGTGGAATATAATACAATAGTCTGCTGAGCGTACATGAATCAGCAGAGAGAGGCCTCTGGAAATATAATCTCACTAATGTAAATAAATTAGTGATAATACCACAGGGGTTTGTGAATGCTATTGGTGAAAATTGTGGCATCCGTGAATGCAGGTCTGAGGCCTCCAGTGATCACACGAACAGTCTAAACAGAAAGAAGGGGTTTTGTATATTGGGGCCATGAATAAAACAGAAAAATATGCTCACCAAAATACCACCAACAAAATGTAGACAACTATAAAGCCAAACCCAATCTAAATTCAAGGAGTAGTCATTGCCAAATTACCATTATTTTTGGCGGTAAGAAAATACTGCCAGGCCCCAAATCTACACAAAATACCCAACATATTTATGGTGCGTTGCAGGTCGGGAAAGTGATCATAGAGCACCTACTGGGCGTGGCAAGTGTGTCTCACACTGCCATCTGTACTTTAAAGGGAACCCATTTCATAATAGCAGTGTGTCACTAAAAATGAATTTCAGAATGTCTGAAATGGAAGCCACATTCTCAGAGCTAGTGCAATATTTAGAGGCAAAATTATATGCACATGGGACGTGGTCATCGAACAGTGCCTCAGAATGGCATGACCGTATTCATGGTGAGGTGCAAAAAAAAAATTAGAAAATATTTTTGCAGAAGACAGCATAATTCAGGTCTATCTTCTAAGGTTATTAAATGTGCCCGATAAACATGCAGAGAAAGATTGTTTGGTACGGCTATGCGCCAAGATCTGGTTTATTTTGAATAGGTCCCTGCGAATGCAGGAAAATGATACCCAGCTGATTAACAGGTTAAAGGCTGACCTAGATGGGGCAAGTAAGAAAGAGGAAATGGTAAGAGCGGAATTGGATGTATGTCAAAAGGACATGCAGTTAAAATGTAGAGATTTTGATATTCAATTGTCAAAAAGCAAGAAACAGTTTGAGGACAGTGAACAAGAATTGTTACACTTAACAGCATTGGTGGACCACATTAGACATGATAAAGATGAGATGGTTTTAGAAATGCAGATTTTACAAAAAGAACATTATGAAAAAGAAAGTGATCTCTAAAATGCAGAACAGGAAATGGTTAAAATGTGTCAAGAAAGAGACAAGAGAAATAAAGAATTTAATGAATGCCAAATGCAAATGTGCAACATGCAGGAGGTAATTAATAAAATGAGTGATGAAAATAACTATTTGCAAAATGAAGCAGACAGGCTCCTTAAAAAGTGTATGGACTTGGAACAGCAAATGTGAATTCCCAGGTCCCAGGAGATGCAGCAGGACACCACATTCAACGGAGTTGAGGTGAATTCTATTTCTACCCAAAGAGCAAGTGCCCCAGTGACTGGGCCGGTGACTGAACTTGGTTGCAGCGCCCTTGGTGGATTTGATACTGCCATTGGGGACCGCCACCAATCCCATACTCCTGGAACCAGGGTTTATTCACCAAGTAGTGCAATTCCATGCATTGCAACAAGTATCCCCATAAGAATAATGAAATCCATCAAGGCTCTGATCAAACCATTTAAAAAGGGAGGGGAATGCTGCATAGAGGATCACTTAGAAGAGGTTTATGACATTTTTAAAGCCCTCCAGATACCTAAGGAACAATACAGGCAGTATTTTCATTTAACTTTAGATGCTCCCACGGCCAGTATCATAAGGGGATTGAATGAGCAGCAGAATATGACATGGGCAGAGTTTGAAAAAGAGATTAGGCGTCATTTATTTCCTTTCCAGTCATTGCAGGAGGCAAAGAAAGTCACTTACACAATCACTTCTGGGCCTAATACATCCCCTCGCCAGTTTTTACAAGACTTAAAAAGAGCATTTTCTCGCTTTAATGTATCTTTTGACCCCAATTCTAATGAGTTTAAAACTGCATACTTCTATGGGTTACAGAAAGACATTATATCACAACTGGTCCGTGAATTTGATCGTGACAAGTCCCTTGAGTGGATTGTGCACCAAAGCACAAAACTATATGAAGTACTCTATTGTCAAGGTAGAGAAAGTGATACAATGAAAGACACTAGACCAAAATCTAAAGAACCCTCAGCAACAGTGATGGAAATCAGGTCAGCCAAAATGCCCCTTGAGTCTGCTCAAAGTCCAGGTAAAAATATTTTGACACCTGAACAAAGGGGTAATCAACAAAGATCATCACTTCCTGTACCAATGTTTCAATCACATGATCCTAGTAATAGGGAGAGCTACATCAGCCCCAGGTACTTAGGAGATAGGCCCCGGGCAGGCTATCGGCCTGATATGTCAGGTATGAACAATAACCAGAGACAAAATCAGGATCAAAGAAATGATGGTCCCTACCAGACATTGGGGACACAGAGCAGATTTGATACCAATACCATGATATATGGTAATCAAGATAGAGCCCGATATGTGGATCGATTTGCTGATAATGGGAATCAACATAGGGGTCAATACCCACAACATGAGAGACAGGACACGAGGCAGAATATGAATTATGCTCCACGTCAGTACAATGATTCCCCACCAGGGGATTACAACCAGAGGATGGGTGCAATCCAATCCTCTCCACACATGAAGCAAGAGTTCAGGAACAACCCCAATAGAAATCACTCACCTGAGAGGTATCAGAATAGATCCAATCAGGGGGAAAACAACCAATATCGATCTAGGCCACAGAGAGAGGATTCTAGAGAGATGGAAAGATTCGAGTGTCTCGAGGCCCTAGTGAAAATGTTAGCTGAGCAAATAGGGAAGCTCTGTACAGCACAAAAACAGTCATCAAAGGAGGGGGCAGAAGGCCATAGCAATGACCGGGGTACTTATGATACTTATGATATCTGCAGTGCCAAGAAAATAGATTGTTCTGATGTAATTATGCATACTGACTCTGACATGCCTAATGATTTAAAAGTGAAAGTACCAGTAAATGAACATGTGACAGACATTGCAAATACATCTAAAAGAGAGGTACAGTTTAACCTAGAGCTAAATCAAAGCTTGGAGATCTGTACAAATGAAATAGGAAAACCTGAAATTCCAAAAGAACAAAGAGACAGATTTAAGAAAAATGACTCATACATGGGGAATACCAGTGAGCAGGGAGTGAGTGGGGATGCTATAACTTTTTCCCTGGGCAATCAGAACAATAACCAAACACAGGCGGAAAAAGGAAATACTCAAAAGGAGGGTACATGTCAATCACCTGAAGAATTCTTTGAGCCACATATTTTTGAAGAGTTTAAAAGGGCTGGTACCATACTAAATGATCACAAATGTACAGAATTAGTCATTGACAAATTGCTAAATGATGTTGTTACACATGTTCAGTTGGAGGATTGAATTGTGACCTCTGATGATACCTGGATAGATGGGCGAACCGTGGCCACACTCCAAAAAACCTCTGAACATGGAGAAATGAATAAAGTCTCTTACACAGAAATTAGCAAAAAGGAGGGAAAAATGTCTTTCCATTTACCAATGTGCTTAACCAAAAGTGAAAAACGCCTGAGAAAGGTGAGCCCTGAAATCAGTATGAATTTGACTTCTTATGTGTGTTGGAGGAAGTTGAAGACAGGTATTATGCTCCCATCACTGTAGAAGAAAAATGCAATACATTTGCAATTATTGACACTGGTGCACAGGCCACAATTATGTCTAAAGAATTGGTAAAGAGTATCAATGAAGGCAGATCTCCACAGAATCAGATCACAGTGAAGGAAAATCAAGGTCCAGTGCATATTATAACGGGGAGGAGGTGCCTATTATAGGCGTCACCGAGGTTGACATAAAGATAGGTAAACACAGAATGAAACTGGAGGTTTTGGTCACATCCATTTGTGAAATTCCATTTCTGATGGGAACAGATTGCCTGAAAAGATTGTCTCCTCTCATAGATGGGGTGAATGGAGTACGGTGGTCCTTAACTAAAAAACCATTGAGACCTAAGAAACTAAAGTCACAAAACAGCAATATAAATGAATGCCACACCGTTGCCAAAACAAATGATGCAGTGGAGGTATATGTCCAGAATAGCTGCATCCTTAGCGTCACTGTTATATTAATGTGTCAAGACAAAATGCAGAGTAAAAATGAAAAACTACCTGTACAAATATACTTGGACCCAAGGAAAAAATGGCAGACTGCCATAGATGAGCACACATTACGTTTTTATTTAAAAGAGAAGGCATGCAAACAGAATATTGCTACTAAAGCAGATTCAGAAAAACACATCACCACTCTTGCTGAAATACACATGGAAGATGAGCAACTATGGGTTCACATTGGTATAAATGACTAATCTAAAACAACAAAAGCCACTTTAGCACTTGAACAGGAAAGGAGTTTCATTAATGAGAAGTTGTTGCAAAAAATAATGGCGAGGGAGGAGATCCTGAAATTTAGAATTAAAAACCAATATTTCACTGGTTTGGACAGTCCAGACTTTGAAAACCGAATTGCAGGAAGATGCATGCTGAAGATTAGTAATGGACAAAAGACAATTCACCATAATGTTTAGATAGTGAGTGGGACACAAAATGAATTTTACATGGGCAATGATATAATGCACAGAATGTGTATGGTATTAGATTTCCTTAATCAAAAAATATGGTCAGGCCTAGGTGGGCCGGCACCTGAATTCGAAGATAAAAGAAGAGCTTATCATTGCGCACAGCTGGTCCCATATGCAATTGAATTACAGCTGAGGAAGGATAATATTATCCCCGCATTCACCAAACAGGTTGCAATAACACTGAAATGCAAAAATGGACAGCAGATGAAAGGTTCTGATGCATTTGTGTGCTTGAATGAATCCATAAAACAACAAGTCCTGGATTATGAATACATTCCATTGGTAGATATTGGTGAAGGGTCTGTAAAAATGATGGTGAATAATAAAGGTGGTCAAGATATTCATTTAGAGGAAAGCTCCCCATTAGGAATGGCCATACAAAAATCACATTATACTGCAGATATTAATAACATGGTGATTGGAAATATCCCTGAAAAGTATGTAGATGCCAAGGGTGAATTGCCAGAATACCTGGTCTCTCAGCCCAAAGGGATATTTAAAATTCATTCTGTGTACCCTTATGATTCAAATGAGACAGTGCTGTTATCAAGAGGATTGCATAACATTTAATTTAAATGAAAATGAAACAGAAAATCAGCCCATTGAAATGGAAGCTGATATGCCAAAACATTTAAAAGTGGCAGCTTTACAGAGAGACACAGCAATACAGTTAGAGGAAAGCGCTGATATTCCCCTCCCAGAACATTTTCCAGAATTTTCCAAAAAGGTAGAGGAGCCGATTTTATCAGCGGATGCATGTGACAGCGATGAGGATAGAAATGAACTGAGGAAGATATTTATGGAGTTTAAAGATGTATTTGCAAAAGATGCTAATGATTGCGGTCTAATTGATTTACATGTGGCCACTCTACCGGAAGGGTGTAGCAGAAGCCAAGTATTTGTGCGCCAGTATGGATTACCACTGGCATGTTTAGAATCATTGGCAGAGATTATTAAAAATGTGGAGTCTCGGGGAATTAGCAGGCCTATTCATAGCACATCCAACACACCTATTTTAGGTGTGTTGAAGCCAAATGGTCAATGGCTGCTATGTGCAGATTTGAGGGAGTTAAATAAAAGAGTGCCAGTATCCAGATGGCCATTGCCATTCATTGATCAAGGCCTGGCTCAGGTACATGGTTCAAAAGTGTTTACCACGTTAGATCACACCTTTGGATATTGGTGCGTGCCATTGGCAGAGGAGATACAGAATTTATTTTCATTTTCATTTGATAAGACTCAATACGAATGGGTTAGAACTCCATTCGGGTATGTCAATAGTGGGAGTGAATTTGGCATATTTTTGAGAAAAGCTATGCCTGATGCAGCGGAAAGAGGAACCATAGTTTATGTGGATGATGTACTGATAAAAAATGAAAGCTTGAAAAACCATTTTGATGAAATAGACATGTTCTTTGCCAAGTGCAGAAAGCAGTCACCAAAGTATCTTTACAAAAAGCACAATGGTGCAAGAAAAAGGTGAATTTTCTAGGCCATGAAGTGACTGAACATGGATTAAACCCACAAAAGAAGAAAGTGGAGGCTATACAAAAACTAAAAGACCCTAAAAATGTGAAAGGGGTAAAAAGTTTATTAGGAATGACCGGCTATAACAGGAAGTTCATTGAAAATTATGCTGAAATTACTCAACCATTGACTAAACTGCTAAAGCTGAATACACCCTGGAAATGGGAAAAAGAGCAGTCTGAGACAGTGGCTAAATTAAAGGAATGTCTTGTAAAGGCACCATGTTTAGCATACCCCATAAAGGATAGGGATTTTTTTTACAGAAATAGGTTTCTCTGAACATTGTATGTCAGCAGTGTTATCACAACAACATGATTTGAATCAACAAAACCATTGCCTATGCAAGTAAGGTGTTTTCTCAAGTTGAAATTAAATTCAATGAATGTGAAAAGGCCCTATTGACCACTGTGTGGGCGCTACAACATTTCCGCCCCATTGTTCAAGGAGAAAAGGTGATTATTGAGGCAAATCATCAAACTTTGCAGTTTTTAGAGAGTAAAAGAATTAGGTCAGGTAATCTAGCACAGTCCAGAATTACTTCATGGATGCTGGCATTACAGGGTTTTCCTGTAGAAGTGAGATATGGCCAAAATAAAAAAAAAGCCCAATTGCTCAAGGTTTAGCAGATCTACATGACTGTGCAGCTGAACAGGTATCAAACGAAACGGAAGTGGAACCTAATTTACAGGATTTTGAGCAATCACCACACAAAGCTTTTGATGAAAAAACAAGCAAGGATGTGCCAACTGTATATCTTGATGGTTGTGCTTTTCACATTGAAAATGACAGTAATAAACAATTAGTGTCAGGAATAGGAAATGTCTGGTTGAAATGTGAAGGCATCCCCAGTATAGGGATGAGAATTGGAGCTAGGAGCAGTCAAGTTGCGGAATTGGCAGCCATTTATAAAGCAATTGCTACTGCAGTTGGTAATAAATCTAGTGAAATAGTCCTGGTGACTAATTCTGACTATGCACGAAATAGCTTTGCGGAAGATTTACCTGGCTGGAAAGCGAGAGGCATGATTACATACAACAAAAAGCCACTTAAACATGGAAAAATGACACAAGCCATAGACAAATTGGTATCAGAGAATGATTTAACAATATACTGGAGGAAAATTTGTGGGCATTTAAAAACTCCAGGAAAGGATAAGGAGGGGAATGATAAGGCAGATCACCTGGCTAAAATTGGGGCTGTGATGGGAGAATTGCTACCTATTGAACATTTACTTGGTGAAATACAAATTGATGCAGTAACATGCTCTAAAACACCAAAGGAGATAGATCAACCAGCGGTACAATGGAGTTATGATACACCAGATCAAGATATGATTAAGGCACAAAAGGATGATCACATTTTGGGAATCTATTATAATAATTTGATAGTTCCTGAACAAAACCGTTTTACAGAAAATGATTGTAGGGGAAAAGAAGAGTTGAGGGTGCTATCAAAGAATAAAAAATAATTAGACTACAGGATGGACTCATGATTAGAGAGTCCATAACAGGACAAATACAGTGGGTGGTGCCTCTTTCATTCAGAGGGCTAATGCTACACCATGCACATGATGCAATAACTGCAGGCCACAGAGGTTCACAAAAAACATTGGAGATACTGAAAGATTATGCTTACTGGCCACATATGTCCCAAGATGTGGAATTATATACTAGAGGATGTCTAGTATGTGCCCAATTTAAACCTGCTTCATCAATGCATAGAGCCCCATTAATGAAAAGAGGCTTAACTCTTCAATGGTCAGATTTGCAAATAGACTATGTAGGGACTGTAAAGAGGTCAAGCAGGTGGAACCGTTATATTTTGAGTGTGGTGTGTTTGATGTCAAAATGGATTGAGTGTATTCCTGCACCAGATTGTAGTGCGCAAACAGCAGCTACATTACTAGTGAATCATGTGTTTTCAAGGTTTGGGTTACCACAAAGAATAGAATCAGACAGCGCTCTAATGAGTAAGGTATGGCAAATACTGGGAGTGAAAAGGAAATTACATATTGCATATAGAGCGGCTTCTTCTGGGGAAGTTGAACGCTGTAATAGGTCCGTTGTGGACATATTAAAGAAGTTTGTTGCAGAAGCAGGTTCCCGCTGGGATTTACGTTTACCTTTGGTTTCGATGGCAATCAGATCAACTCCTGCCAAAGCAACAGGTATTAGCCCGCATGAGGTTTTGACAGGTAGGAAAATGGTGTTGCCACAACACCTGCTATACAGAACAATTGAACAGACACTTGTGAGTGCATCTACAGTTCATGAATACATGGATGAGCTGAGGAAGCATTTATAACTTGCATTTGCTTTTTTGCAGCGGAATCTAGAAAGAGCTGCTGACAGTGCAAAGTCATATTATGATAAAAAGACATCAGTGAAAGAGTATTGTGTGGGGGATCAGGTGTACAAATTTCATTTTGGAAAAAGTAAACAGAAAAATTCTAAATTTCTGGCAGCCTGGCAGGGGCCATTTCGAATGATAGATAAGGTCTCTCCCGTGGTTTATAACATTTTGAAAACTGAAGGTGAAACAGCAACAGAACAGTTTGTTCATGTAAATCAATTTAAACCATGGCACCCCAGACATGAGGTTAAACGACTTGAGCATGTAGAAACAGATAATGTCCCTTAAATACATGAAAGAAGATAAGATAAATGAGTTTAGTCAGGGGGCAACGGCAGAGAAATAAAATAGGGGTGATTGTTTATTATAATGGAACATAAACACTGTGACATATGTATATAAAAAAATGGAGGCTGAAATTCATGGAGTTAGTTTACAAAATTAAAATGTATTAAATGTTGAATGCTGTATGTATGTTTGTTTTCTCTCTTACATGTGCTTAATTTCAGAAGGCGAGAGGAAAAGGGTGAAATGTTTTGCAAAGCATGTTTTATTTTTGGCAAAAGGGTGAAGTTCGTATTGTGCTATGTACTTAATTTGTTTCTTTTCTATTTGATTTAGACTATTGATTGACACATTTTGGCTTGGAGGTCACGGGACCGGAGGACACGGGAGACGATGGAGTCCTGGAGTCCCCTGGATGAAGATCAATTGATGCCTGCCTCCGGGTGGAGGTGAAGACAAAAGTAACCAGAATGCCAAAAGAGATGACTCCTATGGAAAAGGGATCCAAGAGTGTCAGGATGGAAGAGTGCCCCGAATGAATCAAGTGATGTGACATTGCTGGTCGGGACATATCAGAGGCAGACAAGTGTCCTGGAGTATGGAGTTCCACATATTTATTATTTTAATTAATTATTTTAATCTGTTATGTTAATTCTTTATTTGAACTATTTGTTTTATTTTATTGTTGTGTGATTGACTTCAAGTATAAAAGTAAGACACTGGACTATGGACACTTCCATTGGGAAGAAATATGTAAAATATTTATAAGAACTGATGGACTCAGAGATGAATTTTGATATTATGATGGTTGAACAGTGATTTTTCAATTTTCATTTTTCACATGTGAATATTCAGTTTGTTGGATTGCTACATGTTAAAAGAAGAAAGGGAGCAAGTTGGGTTTCTTCGAATTGTGGCTTGGACCATGGCCAAATTCTCAGAAAAAGGAGGGTATATGTAGCATAATGTAGCGTATTTTGGAGTGCAGCGCCACTGCATGGGATCACATTATTGCTGTAATGTGGTACAGCAAGCCATGTGTTGCCAGTGTAACATATGGACATGTACATGAAGACAGGCTACAGATTTTAAAAGCACACCATTTTATTTTTCTCACTTGAAATGCCTCACTTACAGGAGACCACATTAGATACCTGATTGACTAACTTAATTAACAAAGACTAACACCAATTCTAACTCATTAACATTATAATGTGTTCTCCTTGTAGAAAAAGGAGGCAGGCTGAGATTCATTTTTAAACGTGCATTTAGATTTTGTTTTCTTTGCTCTGTTCACTGTCTTTGCAGGAAATCACTTTGCATTCAAGGAGATCAGTTAGATACAGTTGCCTACTGTAAAAGTGAGCTATTGTTGAGGAAGGAGGATATGATATTGTGAATTTGATTGGTGACACGTAAGCCTGGGGGATGTAATAGAGGTTTCTTTGGGTAGCTCTGAGAGAATGAAGGGGAGAAGACATTTTGCGGAGCTGCAGTGAGGTGGCATTTGCTGGGCTGCTGTCAGGAGCTGGACCACTGCCCTTCAGAGACTGGCTATTTTGGTCTCACTTGGCACCGGCTTGAGAACTGCAGATTGCAGATCGAACTGCATGTTCTCGCTGTGTGCTTTAAAGAAAAAAGAAAACCCTGGGTCACTTCTCGGAGGCGACAAGACAGGAGATTTTGCGTGTGGAAAAGCTACAAACAACTGGTAAGTATCACGTAAAACTTGAGGGAGTGTCCTGTGAATGAAGTCTTTTTCAGGCAGGAAAGATATCGCTAGGGAATCACTGTGTTTAAATGCCACATTATAATGTTGCCATCTAAATGCTGTCATATTGATGTACTGTTCTTTTCATTGTTGCAAATGTAAAATGAAATGCGTTGTATTATTGCATTTGTTTCTCTTCTGTTTATTTTAGAAAGGACTTCCTCGCAAAGCTGGTAATGTACTATTTTGAATGAAACTATTATAACACACCGCCTGTGTAAGGGTGTTTTTGCTTCTGTTTTTCTTTGGTGCATTTAAACCATACCATATAAGAAAAGAGGAGGTTGTTAGGTAATATACGTGTCAAATTTCCTATAGAGATGAAGTTATGTCATTAGCAATTATAAATAGTTGTGTGCGTGATTCCACTCAGGGTATGTGTGTGTGGCTTCTGAGTGGATATAATACAATAGTCTGCTGAGCGTACATGAATCAGCAGAGAGAGGCCTCTGGAAATATAATCTCACTAATGTAAATAAACTAGTGATAATACCACAGGGGTTTGTGAATGCTATTGGTGAAAATTGTGGTGTCTGTGAATGCAGGTCCGAGGCCTCTAGTGATCACACGAACAGTCTAAACAAAAAGAAGGGATTTTGTATATTGGGGCCATGAATAAAACAGAAAAAATATGCTCTCCAAAATACCACCAACAAAATGTAGACCACTATAAAGCCAAACCCAATCTAAATGCAAGGAGTAGTCATTGCCAAATTACCATTATTTTTGCCGGTAAAAAATTACCGCCAGGCCCCAAATCTACACAAAATACCCAACAAGGCCCGACAGGATTTATTTACTTGCCTTTGACAATGATTTATGCCCGACTGCAACACAAGTACAAATGACCAGGGAGATGGAGAGCCACACCTCTAGGTAAGGTAGGTCACTTGCTCAAGCCGGCTGCCCAGAACTATCTAGCAAGATTTTGTGTTGCTTTTTTAACTGCACTGCTCATCTTACATTGTAAACCTCTCATTTACAAGGTAGCTATTTTTTCAATCCCATCAAGTTGATTTCTGTAATTTAAAGTATGTTATTTTGTTTGTTTGTTTGTTTTATTTATAGTGCGCACCAGACCCTGGGGCATCAGGGCGCAAAACATAAGAATACGTTTAGCTTAGTTACATGGGTACATGGGATACATCATGGATAAGGACATTTCAATTTACATGGGAGTTTAAATGCAAAGTAATGGTAAAGTACTATATACAAATAATAAAGGTAAAGTACAGAACTATGTCCAATGTGGACTAAAACACAGTGAGTGAATCAGAAAACGAAAGAATGTACAGTGAGGAAGCGTGTTAGTAGTGAAGTGGTTAGCAGCATATAAGGCTAGCATCTACGTAGTAGAGGCGGCTGTGGTAAGCCACGGTAATATATGCTATCGCATGTCAGTTACTTGTCATTTTCTTTTAGCCAGTCAGTCATGTTCTGTCTGAATTTAACGAAGGATTGATATTCTCTTAGGCAAGGAGGCAAGGAGTTCCACAATTGTGCTGCCGTAACTGGGAAGCAATGTCCCCCAATAGTGGATAGTTTGAAGCGTGGTACTAGGAGGCAGTTGGAGTTGGCTGATCTAGTCGGTCTATGGGATATTCTTCTGATAATCCTATCAGTTAGATAAGGCAGTGCTTTATTATTTAGGGATTTGTCGGTAAGGATAGCGATTTTGAGTTGAATTTTGTCAAAGGTCGACAGCCAATTATATTTTCTCCTGGGGGAGGAGATATGTTCATTTCTATTAATCTTGAGTGCTGCTCTCAAGGCGTTATTCTGGAGTACCTGTATTTTTTGGATGATCTGTTTACTTGCACGAATGTAAAGGGCATTGCAATAATCCAATCTAGAGAGTATGAGGGCTCTAGAGGGAATTAGACAACTGTTGGTGGAAAGAAATTGTTTACTTGCTCTGATTAGTTTACATGTATATGCAGTAGCAGATGCCAGGGAGTTGATTTGTTTAGTAAAGTTAAGGGTGGCATCTAGTTAGAAGCCTAGGGTCTTCACCTCCTTCGCTACTTTGATGTCATTGCCATCAATGGTGAAATGGGCATAGTCCGGGCTTAATTTAGATAGGTGAGCCGTAGTGCCAAAGATGATAAGCTCAGTTTTATCATCGTTCAGGCATAGTCCCTGGGTGGCCATCCATGCCTGAATGATGCCATCAATTCTATTCACCAAAGCCAAGTCCAAGTAGTACTCTCCAGTAAGAGGTAGGAGGTTCTGGGTATCGTCTGCATAGTTTGTGTAGGCGATACCCAAATGGTCCATTTTGTCAAAGAGGGGCTTAGTGAATACATTATAGAGGGTCAGTGACACACGGGATCCCTGGGGTACACCAAAAGTTATAGGGATAGGGTGTGCTGATGCCAAAGTTGAGAAGACTCTCATAGTCCTATTGCTCAGGAATGACTCAATCCATATTATAGCTTCCTCAGAGAAGTGTGCTGCACAGTCTAGGTGACTGCATAGGACTTTATGGTCTACCAAGTCGAATGCAGCCGAGAGGTCTAGGAGGAGGAGTAGTAGGGCTGATTGGCCCATGTCTCTAAGTTCATCTATTTGTGCCTTAAGATCAATTAGTGCTGTTTCTGTACCATGTTGGGGACAGAAGCCAGATTGGCGAGATCCTAATAAGAGGTTGGATTCCAAAAAGTTCTGGATTTGAATGTAGGCCACTTTATCTAAAATTTTTAAGAGAAATGGCACAGTCGTGATAGGTCTATACTTTGTGGGTATGGTTGGGTCAAGGGTTTGCTTTTTGAGGAGTGGTAGTACCCAAGATTCTGTCAGATTATTAGGGACGGTACCAGATGCGAATGAGGAATTAATAAATGTAGATATGAAGGGCGCGAGTTCCCTAGCAGCGTCCTTAATAAGTTGTGCAGGGCAATGGTCACCTTTACAGTTGGATGGTTTGAGTCCAAGTATGACCTTCTCCACCTCGATAACAGAGACTTTAGAGAAGCTGTAACGTGTTTCTTGTTTGTGGTATGGCAACGGTACTATGCTCGGAGAAGCATGGGATGCTAGTGAGGCTTTCTTATGGGCGTACGTATGGTTTGTACGTTAGAGACTTTGTTAGCTAGTGCGTGCTGAAGGCTGGAACCCCACATTTTATCTTTAGTACAGTTTTCTTGTGGTGAGATGGGTGTTTCTAGTTCTTTTAGGATAGTAAACAGTTCTCTTGTACTAGATTTAGCCTGTGATATTCTGTTATTGTACGTCTCCTGTTTGGCTAGGAGGATGTCTTTCTTATATTGGGTTGAGATATTGGAGAGGTTTGTTTTATTGTGTGGAAATATAACAGTTGTTCCACTCAGCTTAATATGATGGTTAACTGTATCAAACAATACATGACAGGTGATGCTGGCTGGGAGCAGGGACATGAAGGGCTGAGGACCTGGACTAACTACATTCACAGTATATATCCTGCTGCATTAACTACTTATGTAAGTGATAAAAATAAAGTTGGTAGTAAACTCAAATTATTTGTGGAGGAGAGTGTAGTTAAATTGAAAAGGTATTTGAAACAAGGCTTTAAATTAAACATTACCACAGTCATTTTTCTGGCCAGTCTTCCAGTCTCTAATTCCTAAGTGTGTCTGTGCTGTTACAGAAAGGGACACACCATTACAGTCTTGCTTCTGCCACCAAACAGAACAGTTCATTTTCAATCCGTGTCCATGTCCCCTCTGCACTGGAACACAAGCCACGACCAGCAATTATTAGGCATAGTGGCCTAGCAGTTTGGGCAGGCCTGCTCATATTAGTGGCAGGGCCAAGGTTTTATTTGCAAGCAATGGTATGCAAGATTGACCAAAGCAATACCAGTGATTATGATTGATTTATAACGTGCCTGTACACAAGTGTTTCAAGGTGCGACAAGACAAGGAGGGGGAAACAAAGGGAGGACAAAATAATGATCTTTCTAGGCCTTGTGTCATTCAGATTGTGCAATGCGGGGAAGAGGGATGGGTAGAAGTACCAGGGCAGAGCGGAAAAGGGAAGTGCAGTTAACTCACAAGTGCAGCCAGAGGGTATCTCATAAGTGCAGAGAGAAGGGACTGTAGGGTTGCAGATACAGAACCTTAAAGGAATAGTGCACTCAGAAAGATTATCAGCTAAAAAGATGGCCAATAATGAAAAATATATCTAAAAAATATATTTTTTAAAGAACCAATGTAAAGTATTGAGCAAATGAAGCTCAAACATAAAAATGGGAAGCACTAGTAGGCATCCATTTTGTGAAATGATGCCTCCTGTGCTTGCCCTTGCGGCACTAATGAAGTAAAAGCCAGCCAGCTGTAAAAAACAAAAGCTACCACTGGGTGACTTTTGCTTCATTGGTGCCGGAGGAGGGAGACCAGAGACTGCAGGCAGGAAAGCTGCATCTGGGTAAGTGCTAATTTGTTTTTTTTAAATAAGCACTAGCTGCGTTTTTTGAAGGAGCCCAAAAAACGTAGAAAGAAAACCGCAGATTTTAAAACGTATTTATGTTTGCGGTAGCTTCAGCTTAGAGCTGGGCTCCAAGCTGAAGCTACCGCAAACATAAATGCAAAGTTGTTGTATTTAAAAACGATGCAGTTTCTTTCTAAATTGCTCGTGCTCCTCTGATCAGGAGGAGCCCAAGAAACTTAGAAAGAAAAACCACAGCATTTTTGAAACACAACCGCGATGTGTTTCTGCTTGCCGTGGCTATCACTTTGAGTCTCCCGGGCAAGTGAAAGCCGCTGCAGGCAGAAACACAGCGCTGGTGTGTTTTAAATGCTGCAGTGTTTCTTTCTCAATATGGTGGCTTTTGCGTGGAGTCTCCTGGGCTCCCCCAAACCTGAGGGAGTCCAGGAGACTCCAAGCAAGAGCTGTCGCAGTGAGAAATACAACATTGTTGTATTTGTAAATGCTGCAGTATTTACAAATACAACAACATTGTTATTATGACTGTGGCGGCTTTCGCTTGGAGTCTCCTGGACTCCCTCAGGGTTGGGGGAGCCCAGGAGACTCCACGTGAAAGCCGCCGCAATCAGAATAACAATGTTGTATTTATGATTTCCCTGGTTTTCCAACCACGGCAATCACAAATACAACAACATTGTATTTGTAATTGCTGCACCTCTGCTTTTTGCCTTCATTTTATATTTTCTGTGCTTCCCTGGGCTTGGGGAGCACCAAAAACTTAAAATGAAAGTGAAGGCAGCCCCCTCAGCTCTGCTCTGGTTGAAATAAGCAAAAGCTCCCAGTAGGGGGCTTTTGCTGCTTGTTTAGTGCCGCCAGGGCAGAGCTCAGGAGGCTGCCTGAAATGGCAAAATGGATGTTCCCATATAAACGCTTTGAGCCTTGTTTGCTCAAAGTGTTTACATAGGAACTTTCATTCAAAATATGTTTAAACTATGTTTTAGACTATTGTCCATCGTTTTAGCCAATAATATTTCTAAGCACATTCCTTTAAGTGCTGGGGAGTCCACCGGCAGTGCAAGGGCAACTGGACATGCAGGAGCCTGGATCCGAGTTCAGACGGTGTCCCAGGTGACCAGTACGCGGAGCAGTCAGGTCCATCAGCACTGGAGAGGAAGAGAGAAAGCGGAAGCCAAAAGGGAATGTCTTGAGTTGCTTCCAGAACCAAAGGTGGTTCTGCTCAAGTTTCAGAGAGGCATGGAGGCTTTTCGAGAGGGAGGCCCCAGCCAGGGAGATAGATCTGCCCCCAACTCTTTGCTCAGAGAAGCGTCTGACCCTCAGAGAGTTGGAGGTGGATGAGCGGAGAGCTCGAGAAGGAAGATGTTTAGGAAGAGAAAGTTGGAGGTAGAACGGTGCCAGACCCCAGGAAGCCTTGTGGATGATGCAGAGGGTCTTGAACTTGATCCATGCAACCAGTGCAGAAATTCCAGAGCTGGAGAGATATGATCCCTGGGCTTGAGGCCAAGGACAAGTCTTGCAGTCCTGTTCTAGATAAGTTGTAAAGGTCGACGAGTAGAGGCAGGAAGATTTAGAAAGAGGCTGTTGCAATAGTTCTGCCTAGAGAGGACCAGAGCTCTGGAGACAGTGAGCTTCTGGGGGAAAGTGAAAAGAGGATGAATACCTCTGAGGAGGTCCAGCTGATAGCTTGATGTCTTAGAGATGTGAGAGATGTGAGGAGAGAAGGAGAGGGTTAAGTTGAAAATGACACCAAGGTCCTTAACCTCACTGAAGGTGCAGGAAGAGGGCCCAGAGTGGGCGTCCAGAGAGAGAGAGTGAGAAAGAGAGAGAGAGAGAGAGAGAGAGAGAGAGAGAGAGAGAGAGAGAGAGAGGAAAGGAGGGAGCAGGTGTCCCAATGAGGAGGATCTCAGTCTTACTGCCATTGATCATTGGTGGCACACCATTCCTGAATTGCGACTACACTGTCTGGTATGTGAGAAGAAGCAGGGGTGGCTTAGAGGAGCCTGAACGAGAGCTGATTGTCATCCGCATAACATTGAAAATCGGAGCAGAAAGTAGCAATGCGGTGGACAAGAGGTGCCAGGTAGTAAGAAAAATGTAATTCTGAATGGTGGATTGCAGAAAAATCTCAAGTGATTTGATGTAGGGCTTTGAATTAGGAAATTGGGTGTAAGCCAGAACAATTGCATTGGACCAAAGATAAGATGGAGATAGAATGTTAGGCGGGACATACATTCTATGGACACGTTTGGTACTCACCCATCCATTTAGCTATTAATCCCTGTGGTATTGCCACTAACTGATTATCCATCCCTACTGAAACATACCCAATTGGTACTCTTTGAGCTAGCTCTGTCATAAAGTAACATTAAACATTGTGCTGTACAGGCCTGCTCGTGTTATATCTCAGCATTCTTTTGAGTGTTTAATGACTTATTGACCTCTGTAAATGAGCTCCTGCTGTAATAACAAATATTGTAATGTGTTTCTTCAGCCGCTAATTTAAAAGCAATGTGTGTGTTCTTGCATCTGTTCCTTGCACTGGAGTCCTGTCTAAAAGAACCAATCGCAAAGCCAACAGTTTTGGCTTGTGTATAGGTATTAGACAGACATTCGCCAGACGATGACATCATAGGCCCAGGTACTTGCACCACTTTCCAGATGTTCGCACCTTATGGCCGAGTGGTACCATTATGGCAGTTCCTGGCAAATGCCTATCCCATGTGTACTCCAAAAGTCCAAACGTTTGGCTTTGCCAATGAGTATTGGTTTCAGTTTGTACCCCTAGTGAAAGTATATATGCCCAGGGTGGTCAGTGATAATGTCAAATCCAATAATGTCGACAGTCAAAATGTCGAAAAAAAAATGTCGAAAAAAATAATATAGAAAAGCAATAATGTCTATATTTTTTCGAATTTTTAGAAAAAAATAAATAAATAATTAAAATGTGTTGAATATGAGGGGTGAGAGGGTGGTGGGGGAGGTGGCAGGGGGGTGTTTGGTGAGGGGGGTTAGGGGGGACCCCCCTAGTAAATGATATTTTCCTTGTTTATTTATTTATTGAATAAATAAATAAATATATATATAATTAAAATGTGTTGAGTATGAGGGGTGAGAGGGTGGTGGGGGGGGTGGCAGGGGGGTGTTTGGTGAGGAGGGTTCGGGGGGACCCCCCCTAGTAAATGATATTTTCCTAGTTTATTTATTTATTGAATAAATAAATAAATAAATATATAATTAAAATGTGTTGAGTATGAGGGGTGAGAGGGTGGTGGGGGATTGGGGGGTGGCAGGGGAGTGTTGGGTGAGGGGGGTTGGGGGGGACCCCCCTAGTAAATGATACTCTTCTTGTTTATTTATTTATTGAATAAATAAATAATTAAATAAATATATCATTAAAATGTGTTGAGTATGAGGGGTGAGAGGGTGGTGGGGGCTGGAGGGGTGGCAGGGGGGTGTTGGGTGAGGGGGTTTGGGGGGACTCTTCTTGTATAAGTATTTATTGATAGTGCTAAATGACATTTTTTTCGACATTTTTTTTTCTAAAAATTGACTCTTTTCATTATATGTATAGGATTTCGACATTATTGATTTCGACATTTTTTTTCCGACATTTTTGTAAGTCGACATTTTTTTTTCGACATTATCACTATGATCCTATGCCCAGTTTTGGTGCCTAGTTTGCTACACGTATGGAATCAAACCGCTGAAGTGGGAGAATGGAACAAAAGGCTCCCACCAATCCCCTCTCGCCCCTGGCCTAGAGGATCACGGCCCAGGCACCCGCCACGAGAGGAGTTTGCCCATCTACCAGACGACCAAATACCCTGGTACAGGAACATACGGATGTGCCCACCCGCCTGCCCAGCAGCCTGCCCTGCCCATGCCGACACCTGCGGCATGGATGAACTCGACTAAACCAACACATCGTTAGAGATGCCATGACGACCTAGCCAACGGTCAGCACACCTGTGCAAACATGCACACTGGACACTCCCACACCAATCCACACGAGGAACATACTCAGTGCTATGACGTAGGTGACGGACACACCCACGGACGTGCATCTTTATTATTTTTCACATAGGCTTTTCAAAATACAGAAACGCAAGACGCACAATGAACTCATCTAAAAAGCTTGCTCACGCTTCTCCTAAACTCAGGCGCCATAATGAGAAATATGACAAAGACACGATACTGGGGATAAAGCAATATGATACCATAACCTAAAGCACCTGTGTATCAAACGGCTCCACCTATACACCAGACCCAAGTAGGCCGCAAGCAAGAGCTTCCACGAACATTAAATGAAAAAGAGTTCGGTTGCTGACCCTGCAGAATGAGCCCACCGAAAGCAGACAGCCAAGGGCACAATGTTGCAAACTCGCATGCCGCAAGCCAACGCCCAGGTCAAACCTGCAAATTAAACCAGGCTCACAGTGGAAAAAACAATATTAATTGTGCAGAATTCTGCCTCAACCACGGTCCCACCTCACGTGACCAAGCCGAACCTGACAGGGTGCCAAGCCCAGGAGGAGGGAGGCCCTGGATCCCTCGTTTCAAGACACAGACAGATACAATTAAGCGACCCAATGAACATCTGCGGCGGTGGGAGTAGTCGGCCTTCCAGCATATGAATAAATCCTCAAATTGTCTGCACATACCCCTAGTGAAACATTGTTGCAAATGACAGGTGCACCGCGAGCTGGGAACAGCGATGGTCCCAGACTGGGAGGCTCGCGAGTGGACGAATCAGAACATGGGGCTCTTATCACTGACGCCATTAACATTGACCAATCCTCAGGGGTCTTCATGTAACAATTTTCATGTATCAAATTGAAGGGACAGCCCAAGCATACCACCTGACTAACCCTTAACCACTAATAATACTCTCTATACGTATGCTATAGTAACCCTACCACTCGAGCAACCAATCCAGAGTGGCGATAGGTTTTTTACTAACTTTCCAAGGTGACGCAAGTAGCGCGTCATACTAAGGTAAACAGGGCCTGCAAGCCCCACGATTAGGAGTGTGTGTCAGGACGGACGCGTACGATCCTTGACCCATCCCTGCCGTTTTGTCTAATAAACAGCAGAACCACCTTGCTTCTTGCGTGTGTCTCATACTCTGTTGTTTTGGGATATACGGGAGGAGTTGGGGCCTCCCTGCCCGGAGGTCCGCGGACGGCCCAGCCGACCCCGGGAGAATTTCCCCCCGACAAGTTGGAGGCACTGCTGAGATCTGTTTAAGATCTCCTTTTATTTTATTTTTCCGAGTGCTCCCGTTGCGAGGAGGCCCGGCGGTGCGGCCCCCTCTGCCGCTGCCCCCTTTTGAGGACTACAGGACCATCGCGGAACTGCAAGACGACCGGACAGCGCAATCCGGATATTGGCCTTCGGGAGCCGGTTGAGAAGTATCCCGCCCGCGGTTGGCGAGTGCCTAGACGTGGTCCAGACGAGGGGAGGTGGCGAGCCGCTTGGAGGGGTGCACGCAGTCGAGCGGCCCGCATCAGGAGAACTTGGTGAGTATGCCACGCCCAACAAGCAACGTGAAATTGTGAGGGAGGGGGGAGGAATTAAATACGGGAGGTGGGAGGTGTTGCACAGGTGCGTGGCGAAGGTTTGACAATTTAGTGTTAGCCATGAAATGAATGGTAGCCGGACGAGTGCGAGAGCAGTTGGCTACGTTACGGGAGAGAAGGGGGCAGAGCACGAAAACATCACTTGTGGCCACTCGTAGACACTGATTGGCCTAGGTCGCGACTACGTGTAAGGGGGTGTGTGTGCGTGGTTTCCTACGATTTGGTAATTATTGATCAATGAGTAGATGAGGATCCCTATTGATCGAGCAGGAAACTCGATAGATAGATGACGTTTCCCTGTAGGCGGTAGCTAGCTGGTTGCCCAATACGGAAGATAATTGGCTGGTTAAGCCCTCCTGTCGAGGGGCGTATCACACGCGAGGCGACGCAGTGTGTGCAGTCCGATTATATTATTGATTACCTTGTTCCAGGCGTGACAGGAAGACAGCTGTGGGGTTAACGGGGGTAGATTGCAAGTGTATTAAGAATTTACCAGTAGTTTGAAGAGATCGGTGACGTCACCAGTAGGGCTTTCATAGGATACCTCGAGTACAAGGCATTTTTATTTTTATTTTCGAGAGTGGTGGGGAGGAGAGTTGTGGTAAGGGAGTGGAAACGGAGGTAAACGGTAATGAGTTGATCGGGGGGAAGGCGAAAAGGGGGACGTGGCTGCGCACGGAGAACGCCGGCCACGGCAAGTGTAGAAGAGGGAGGAGGAGCAAGTGAAAGTAGGACGGCTGTATAAGAACGTCACAAGGGGCACGCAGCCACAGGGGGCTACGTGCGCCTCGGCCGCAGGGGGCCGTAAGGGTGTTCTGTAAAGGAAGAAAAGAAGAAAAGAATATACAAATGTAAATACTATATGTTAATATATTTTCCTTAGCGGACTATCGCAAGTCCTCAAACTTACGGGGCCAGGTAAAGGTATAAGGGTGTGTATTGTAAAGTGTTAGTAAGATAACTGCTACCAAATAGGGGAAGGATAACAAGTGGAGCGCTACTATGTCATACGGGGCAGGATCGGGAGGGTGGGGGAACACCCTCACTACCCCGCTACAGCACATATGTAAAACACTGTCACCCCATAGGGAGAAACTGATCAAATATAGCATAGAATGGACACAGGGGACGGACAACAAAATGACAGCACCATGGCCGCCTAATGGTAGCTTCGATCCATATACCCAACATTCACTATTAAACCATCTGCATAACACATACAAGGGGAAGAAGTTGACACACCACGTGGAGGCGTTTAACTTATGGAGGATGTTCCAAGGGTCCCGACCAGGACCAAACGGAATGTTCATTGTGGGGGATAGAACGGAAGAAAAGGAGATTAAGGAGGAAGGAGAGAATGGGGAAAAAGAGAGTGAATGCACAAAGAACACGGGGAACGGACAAGAGGGAGGAGAAAAGAGTAACAACTCAAAAAAAATGAAATAAAAAAGGAACAGAGCGACGATATACCCCTAGCGAAGGTAGTGAAAACAGAGGGAGGGGGGTTGTATCCTTTAAGAGAACTAGGAGAAATAGCAAGAGAACAATTAAGGGCGGCTGAGGGGTACTCGAACCCGGCATACAGCCTGCCACCATATACAGCTACAGGTGACCACACGGGAGGGGAGCGGACTAGTACGACGGGATCAGCTTATAAGAAGATGCCAGCAGGGGAGGGGAGGACTGGAGAAGAGCAGACTGCGGAAATAGGACATGAGGAGTGGGTAGCTGCGCAGATACTATTAAAATTACGAGGTTCATTAACAGGAGAAGAGAAGGAGGTAGTAAGGAAAATGGACGAGGATAATACCATGGAGAGTGAAATGAAAGGGGAAGAGCTGTTACGACAAAAGGAAGAGATTTTGGAGGAACGACTAGCAGAGTTAAGGGATGAGCAGAATGCACTGATCAAGCAGCTCGAGAGGGAGGAAAGAGAGAGAGCCAGGGAAAGGAAAGAAGGTAAGAACGAGTTGGGAAAAATAAGGGAACGAACTGAGGAGCAAAAGAGAGAAGCCGAAAGGGTAAAGGCAGTAGCAGAAAGGGTATCAAGAGCCGCACTGCGTGACAAGAAAAGAGAGGAAGAAGAGAAAGAAAAAGAATTGGCAATATGGAAGAAGAGATTACTATCAGAAACGACAAGGAAATACGAAGAAGGGAGGATGTTAGAGAATATATTAGAACGGGAGAGGGTGAGATGGGAAAGGAAGAAAGAAGATGAAAGGATATTGGAAAAGATGAGTAGTGAAGTAATGGAGGAATTAAAAAGGAAAAGAGAGGAAATTGGTAGAGAGATAGCGGAGAGAAATGAAGGGGAAAGAGAAGATAGGAGAGGGGAGAGTGAAGTAAGGAGGTATGTATATAGAGACACAGAAGTAGCAACAACATCAGCGCAAAGGGGAGCGACTGGTAAAGAAGAAAAGGATGGAACAGACCTAATAGACTTAAAAACAGTAACGATTAGGGGGAAAAAGATAGATTGGGGGTTGCCATTTACGAATGAATTTTGTAGTGAGGAAGAAGAAGGAATGGAGAAGGAAGGAAGAAATAGTGAAAGGGAAAGCCTAGATAAATTATACACCACCCGGACAAATAGAGACTCACCATGGATCTGCAGGAGAAAGGATGAACTGGAGAGAAGTGAGGAGGAAGAGCAAGGAATAGCGGAAAGGCAGACACATGAAGCCACACCGTCACCATCTCGTCCTACATGCTCCACCACCTCACGCCCATTACGTGCAACATACCCATCTAAACTTGCGCCCTTCACAAAAGAACTGACACCCTATGCAGGTAGGCTTAGAGACCTCCCTGGACGCAGGCAGGGAGAGCGAATACACACGCCCACATTAAATACAGGAAATGATGAAAGAAGGGGAAGAGATGGAGGAGAAAGAGTTACGAGCAGGGCAAATACGGACGAAATTGACGATGTAGGAGACACGGAAGAAGAGGAGGGGTGCGCAGACTCGATTTTGTGGAACCCAAGGGGTCAAACGGGACACAACTTAAGGCCACTTCTGGAGAGGGGAGGGGTTAGACCACAATACGTCCGTTGGAAGCATGCAGACAAAGAAAATATAAAGTGCAGGCTCCCATCATTAAGTGGAGGTGCGGGTAAATGGATATATGAAATGGAAAAGCACACCGCAGGACAGAAACTGGCAGTGGGGGATGTAAAGGGCCTTCTAATATCTATATTAGGGGATGCAGCGGATGACATTTGGAAGAGAGCGGGCTTCACTGGGGTCACAATAACAAACACATCACACGATGGGGCACCATTCGCAAACTGCAGACATGCATTATGGCAGGCACTGAGGGTACAGTACCCGGACACGTCAGACATAGGAGCAATTACCTCGCGTAAGATGCGTGAGAACGAAGATCCTGTTGATTATATCCAGGAAATCCAAGAGAAGTGGCGCATGGAAACTAGAGAACAATGGGACAAAACACCAGCAATATTCTACCATATACTAATACACGGGCTCCCAGAAGCAGTTCAGAAACAACTGAAGAAAGTAGTGGGGATGGAAGCAAAAGCATGGCCAGAAATACAACTGACAATAGTGCATCATTGTAGGACATGGCAAGGAAAAATGAAACAAAAGGAAGAGGATAGGAAAGCGGAAGAGGCTAAACTAGTACAGAAAAAACTTACTAAATACACGATGGAAGGCGCACTAATAACTACACCTGCAACAATGACTCAAAGCCCCACACAAGTAGTGGCTGTACAAGATCCCTCTCAAATACAATCATCACAGACTGTAACACAACAGGTGCCACCACTCCAACCATACACGACTAACATGGGAGGAGGATACTCAACGCCAGGAGCTGGGTATTATAATTACAACAGGGGAAGGGGAGGAATGATGAGGGGGAGAGGATACGGATATAACACACAACAGCAGGTGGGAGGACTTAGAAATTCCTACCCCACCGGGCAACCAGTATACCAGGACAACACAGGAAGCTTTCCATGGCAGAACAGGGAACCACCGGTGTGTTGGATCTGTGGATTAGTAGGGCACATGTCACGCACGTGTAGAGTGAGACCAGGCACACCATTATGGAGCGAACAGGGACAACAAAGGCCCACACAGGAACAGCAGGGCATACAGCAACAGCAGACGTTGCAACAGGGAAATGAACAGCAACAACTAGTAACACAACAACCCCAAGCACAACAAACACAACTGGGTAGGGTGACGGTCCTGGGACACAACCCTTACACAGGAAATGGTCAATCATTATACCCTCAATAGGACAGCCCACAGACGGCCTTGGTGTGTCCCATCCTGTCAGTAACACCTAATAGTGCGGAGGAACCACGCATAGAGGTAACGATAGGTGACAAAAAATTATCATTCCTTGTTGACACCGGGGCGACCCGGTCTTGCATAAGGGAAGGTAAATTTAAGATGTCAGGCGAAGCCATGAACACCCAAGGATTCTCTGGGGCTAGGGGGTTGGTTCCCTTTACTGATAACATTCCCTTATCAATAGGGGATTATGACATGTCAGACCCACTTTTATATTCTAGGGCCTCACCAGTAAATATACTGGGGAGAGACATAATGAACAGGTTGAATATGACGATCTCCTTTACGGAAGACGGCATAATTTGCTCCACTCCAGGAATTAACATGCTTATGGTACGACAAATTATGCAAGCATACTGTGGACAGACAGTGATTAGGGCTGAGCCAGTAGATGGTGAACTGTTCGAGTACGGGACAGTCATGGCATTTGCATGGATGCCAGGGATAGAAGGAAAGATCTGGAGGAGGCCAGCAGCCTATTTGTTCAGACCAGAAACACCAGCCAATGAACCAGAAGGAAAGGTGGTTTCAGTGAACATAGAAAGCATTATAGCAACATCTGATTACATTGCGGTACATGCCCAAGACAGAGAAGGAAGAGCATGGAGGGCAGTAATAGCACTAGCAGAGGGATGTAGACTCACCCAGGTGTCAGATGAGGAGCTCTTCTCAGAAGAAAAGGAAGAAGGTGAAATGGTGTTTATGATGAGTGTGGAAATATGGCTAAGAGTGACGTACAAACAAGTGGCACAGAAAATTGCAATGGCACTTGAGGCACCCACATCCACCCCAGTTCCCTTCTTTGAGGAGGATATGGCAAAAGTACCCACATCATTATGGACTACTAGCCCCTATGACTTGGGGTGCATAAAAAGTATAGGGGGAGTAAGAATAAAATTGAAAAGGGGTGCAATACTCCCCAGAGTGAAACAGTACCCACTATCAAAAGAGGCAGATGAGGGCATATATGAAACTATAACGGCCCTTATAAATAATGGCATATTGGTCCCCTCAGAATCACCATGCAACACAGCTGTATACTCAGTGCGCAAGGCTAGAGGGGGGTCTTGGCGCTTCATACAGGACCTCAGGCCTTTGAACAACATAGTGGAAGCAGAATACCCCATAGCTGCAAACCCGGCCACAATATTGTGCAGCATTCCAGCAGAGGCATCACGATTTACAGTGATCGACCTTAAAAATGCTTTTTTCTCAATACCACTGCACCCAGACTCACAAGATCTGACAATCTTCACTTACAGAAACACAAAGTGGAAACACACCAGATTGCCACAAGGGTACTGCGAATCACCCTCAATCTTCAACAGAGTAATACAGATGGATTTGGGTAACATTCAAATGGAAAGCACAGTGTTGCAGTATGTTGATGACATAATAATTTGCAGCACAAATGAAAAAAGATGCAGAAAGGACTCATTAAAAATGCTGACAATATTGGCTGAAAAAGGTTACAAGGTAGACAAGGAAAAGTTACAGTACTGTCAGGAACAGGTACTTTACATTGGTCAGCTCATATCCCAATATGGAAGAAAGATTGCACCACAAAGAGCACAGGCAATTTCAAAAACGCCATTGCCACAAACAGTGAGGGAACTGCAGCAGTTCCTGGGTCTGTGCAACTACTGTAGAGCATGAGTATTTGATTACAGCTCATACATAGGACCCCTACTTGAGGCGTTGAAAGAAGCTAACAAAGGGGAGAAAAAGTTGGGGTGGACAATGGAAATGAAAGAGGCTTTTGATGAACTGAAAGATGCAATATCAACTGCTCCGGTACTGGCCACCCCAGATTATGAACAACATTTCTTTATATTTTCACATTACGACTCAGCAGTAATGAAAGCAGTGTTGGCTCAAAAAACAAGCATGGGCTACAAACCAGTAGCGTTTTACAGCGGCCACTTGGATCCTGTGATGTTAGGTCATTTCCCTTGCGAACAAGGTCTCGCCGCAGCTGCCTTTGCGGTAGAGAAAGTGTCAGCAATCACCATGGGGTGCCCAACCACACTATTTGTGGAACATGCACTTTTTGCAATATTGAATAAGCCTAAGTCCACACTAACCACGCAGAGGGCATCAGGTTATGAGATCATCTTATCTAGAGCTGAACTATCAATTGTTAGATGTAGCACGGTCAACCCTGCAAGGTTTTTAGCAGAAGTAATTGAGGAAGGAGTCTATGCACACGATTGTATGCAGAATACTGAAATGTACTCATGTACTAGAAAGGTTGAAGAGAACGCACTATAGGGAGGTGAACTCTTGTTCATTGATGGGTCATCAACAATTGACCAAAGTGATGGAATAAGGAGAACTGGGGCAGCTGTGGTAAAAATGATGGAGGTACCGGTGTGTGTGGCGATGAAATGTGTGCAATTACCACAGCATTACTCTGCTCAAGCAGCCGAATTGGTTGCACTGATCTTGGCGTTGAAGGAAAGCTTTCACAAACGAGTGACCATATATTCTGACAGCGCATATGTCACGTCTACTGTCCACTCAGGACTGTCCAAATGGAGGAGAAGAGGGTTTAGGAGAGCTGACGGCACTCCAGTGCAACATGCTCTCTTATTTGCTGAACTAATTGAAGTAATAAATGACCCCCAAGAATTAGCCTTGGTCAAATGTACCGCACACACTAATGGAGAGGATCATATCTCAAGAGGGAATGCAGCAGCAGACGCACACGCGAAGTATGCTGCATATTTTGGTGAGATATGGAACCCCCCAGAGTCAGAGAGAGGGAGAGGGAGGGGAATAGCTAAGGAGATGTTGATAAGAGAAGGGTACACCCATCTCCCAGTCACACAGATAATGGAGCTACAAGCGGCTGCACCAATGACAGAAAAAGAAATATGGGTAAAAAGAGGATGCACAATGTCGCCAACTGACGCACTATGGCACCAGGGTAACACTGGAAAGATTGTAATGCCACTGGCACTATTGAACACCGCCCTGAGCCAACTACACCACCCAGCCCACACAGGCAAGGAAGTAATTGCAGCACGAATTAGAGAAGATTGGTTCTGCCCCGAGTTAAATTCCCATGTGTCAAATTTTATCAGCAATTGTCTCACATGCCAACAGTTCACGGCCGGTCACACGCTGAAGGTGATAAAGGTACTATACCCCGGCCAGAGGGACCCTTCCGACACATCCATATTGACTATGTTGATATGATCAACGTATGTCAAGGAAATAGGTATATGATTGTGGTAGTATGCCCATTTTCGAGGTGGATTGAAGCAGGGCCCTGCTCACACCCAGATGCATTCAGAGCAGCTAAATTCCTAGTGAGGGAGGTCTTCCCCAGGTGGGGAGTGTGCGAGGTACTGAGGTCAGATAATGGCCCGCATTTCGCCAATGAAATGTTCCAGCACATCACATCCTTACTGAACATCAAGCATACATTTGCATGTGCATATCACCCACAGGCCAACGGTATATGCGAACGCCTGAATGGCCTACTAAAGGAGGCAATTGCAAAAATACAGCAAACAACAAAGAAGAGTTGGCTGTATTGCCTTCCGCTAGCCCTATTTGAGCTAAGGAATAGACCAGGTTCCGACCACCACCTCACCCCTCACGAGGTGGTGACTGGACGTCAAATGCGCCTTCCTCTGACGCCAGCTTCAAGAGCATTCACTGACCACGAAAACACTGCAACTGTTCTTGGTGATGAAATGTACCAATATGTGTCTTCTTTGATTACTAGTGTAGTGTTTGTGTCTCAACAGCTCGAGCGCACACGGGGCGGGTCTAAGAGTGATCAACAAGAAGACGCGGATAAAGAATTGGAAAAGGAAAGACTGTGCAAAATTGCTAAAGGTGACCACGTACTACTCCGCAATTTCAACAGAAAGTGGAACAGCCCACGCTTCACTGGCCCCCACCTGGTAGAGGAGGTATCAACGAGACCAGTAAAGCTACGGGACAAACGTGCCTGGAATCACCTACACGACGTAAAGATCTGCAAACTCCAGACCCGCCCTAGCGTCACCGACAGGGCCATTGGAAGAACAACAGCAGCGTCACCAATGGAGGAAGAGACTTCTACCACAGCTAACGGCCTAAGTGTCTCCATACCCTGCCACCCCCCAGATTCCCCAGAGACAACTACTGAAAAAGAAAGGGGTGATCCCCATACCGCCCACCCCATGGTCACACGATCAAAGAGTAAAGAGACTTCCGTCAGTTGAGCCCCAAACCCTCTGCCCATCGACCCCCTACCCATTGCAGTAATAACTGAACTGAAGGACATTGTCTTGCACATATACACATGTAAACACTTGAATGTTCTCTTTCTTTTCTCTCGCACATGCAGGTACAGCGTATTATTGTACTGCTAAAGAAACAGATAACTAACAAGTTCACTGCCCAGGAATAGATGGTACCCTCAGACGATAACTACCCTGAAGAATTATCACACCAATTTGTATATCACATAAAAAGGCCAAAGTACCTGAAAAGGAGGACGGTACGTGTCTACTACACAGCATTCCTCTTGGCCATAGAATATTCAATGCCCCACCTCCACCCATACTTGCCTGTACTAAGAGATAGATCGCTTAGATTGGCGTAGGAACAGCTCTTCGCCTGTGCACTGAACGACTACTTGATAGGGAGAGCTTGAAAACAACAACTAACACTAATAACAAGCATATTGAGAATTTTCAGGCAGGCAACTTTAACGTCGCAAGAATAAGCTGCCGGACTGCAGCAAGGTAAGAGCAAAATGCCGGTGAGATTAGCCTCTGTAATAAAGATGATAGGGATTTTTATGATCACCGGGTTCCTGGCTGCCTCTGTATGGCAGAACAATTATGCTATTAATATTTTTGCTGTACCCAAACCTAATATACCCCCACCCCCGGCTTCAACAGGTGTTACATCAGGTAGGTATACAAACAACAGGAGACAGCTGCTACGTCTGCTCAGTGATCCCTTACGCCATGAGCGCTTCCCGAACTTTCGTTGCCACGGAAATAGATGAAAAGACAGCACGATGTATAATATACCTGGTACTGTTCCAAACGAAAGGAAGATTTCAAGGGAGCACGGTGCACCTGGTATGGAAAACACGAGACACATACCCGTACGAAAATAACTTCCTCAAGACTTATTTGAGTTACCACAAGAGCAGTTTGCATGCTGAAGCATTCAGATACATGACAAATGGTCCTGAAAAAGGAGAAACAAAGAAAGTAACACTACAGTACCTACCATGTGATTGGTACGCCACTGAAGTTCCTGGTAAAAAAGGATGTTGGGAAAGACCACTGATAATAATAACAGGAAAAGTGTACCTGGGTGACAAATGGGACACAGGAATGGTTGGCAGCAACATGGTAATGAGAGAGGATACTACAACTATTGCTGAACACAATAACAGATGTTGGATGACTTGGGTCAAGTACGTACCCATGCTGACGTGGATGGAGAAGGATGAAGACCCAATAATAATACTGCCGCTGACTGCGCCTAAGGTATGCTACCAACATAAAGGAGAGGTGGACGTAGGATACAACACCAACTGTGCAAGCGTGACGGAGTTACCTGAGGGGGGATCAGAAACAGCAGTAGTAATGGACCATTACTGGTCCTGCGGAGACAAGGCATACCACACACTGCCCCCTCTATGGAATGGTATATGCACAATGGTGCACGTTAATGTACCATCACTAGTGGTGCCCCAGAAACATGTGAATGTGGCGAACTTCCCCAAAATGGTTGAAGGGAACAAGAGGAAGAAGAGATCTGTACAGCCCCAGAAGGGGCCAGAGAATGAAAACAACTGCAACAACACTGTCCTGAATAGAAAGAAAAGACAAGGAGAACCTCTGACAGGAAATTACCTATGGGGAAGGTCGGAAACAGCACTCACTTCAATTCCGCCAGAACACAGACTATTCAGCAGAGCAGCAATGTTCTTCTCCTCAATCATACATCCGGGACTACAGGCTTATGCAAACGCAAAATGGCTCCAGATAACTAGATGGGAACTAATGATGACGATTAATTCTACAGTAAATGGATTCAACGCAATAAAAGAGGAACTGCGAGCAGTGAGGATGGTAGCACTACAGAACAGATATGTACTGGACCTCCTCACAGCAATGGAAGGAGGAGTTTGCGCAAAGATAGGACAATCATGCTGCACATTCATCCCTGCCAACGATGCTGACAATGGTACACTGACAGAAGCCGTGTCACAATTGGCCCAGATGCACTCCAAAATGATGGATGAAAGTAAAAGTCTGAAAAAGGATGAGAGCTGGTTTTCAATATTATGGTCATGGATGCCATCTTGGATGTCAGATGGACTGAAGGTTATAGTTGGATGCATTATTTTGCTGGAGCTGCACTGATCATAACAAGATTTTGGAAGGCCCGGAAGGCACGCACCACAGACGAGATGATCGACATGGTCGGTATGCACCCCTTGATGCCAGCAGATGACGGCCAACACACAGGCACAATAATAAAAGAGAGAGAGAAGTTGCGCAACCAGATCATCACCAACCACCTGGACCCACCATCCATGAAACTCGAAAACCCAAGAAACCCAAGGAGCTACATAGGGAAATGGGTATACTGCACACCTGGAGGAACATGTGCATACATGTATTGGTCATTTGAAGACCATGTTAACCACTATGGGCATTTGGGAGGAGTAACTAAAATATGGAGAGTGAGAGGAGATAAGGAAAAGGATATGTTTGTGGTCGACAAGTCGACCAGAGGGGGGACTGAAGTGGGAGAATGGAACAAAAGGCTCCCACCAATCCCCTCTCGCCCCTGGCCTAGAGGATCACGGCCCAGGCACCCGCCACGAGAGGAGTTTGCCCATCTACCAGACGACCAAATACCCTGGTACAGGAACATACGGATGTGCCCACCCGCCTGCCCAGCAGCCTGCCCTGCCCATGCCGACACCTGCGGCATGGATGAACTCGACTAAACCAACACATCGTTAGAGATGCCATGACGACCTAGCCAACGGTCAGCACACCTGTGCAAACATGCACACTGGACACTCCCACACCAATCCACACGAAGAACATACTCAGTGCTATGACGTAGGTGACGGACACACCCACGGACGTGCATCTTTATTATTTTTCACATAGGCTTTTCAAAATACAGAAACGCAAGACGCACAATGAACTCATCTAAAAAGCTTGCTCACGCTTCTCCTAAACTCAGGCGCCATAATGAGAAATGTGACGAAGACACGATACTGGGGATAAAGCAATATGATACCATAACCTAAAGCACCTGTGTATCAAACGGCTCCACCTATACACCAGACCCAAGTAGGCCGCAAGCAAGAGCTTCCATGAACATTAAATGAACAAGAGTTCGGTTGCTGACCCTGCAGAATGAGCCCGCCGAAAGCAGACAGCCAAGGGCACAATGTTGCAAACTCGCATGCTGCAAGCCAACGCCAAGGTCACACCTGCAAATTAAACCAGGCTCACAGTGGAAAAAACAATATTAATTGTGCAGAATTCTGCCTCAACCACGGTCCCACCTCACGTGACCAAGCCGAACCTGACAGTGTGCCAAGCCCAGGAGGAGGGAGGCCCTGGATCCCTCGTTTCAAGACACAGGCAGATACAATTAAGCGACCCAATGAACATCTGCGGCGGTGGGAGTAGTCGGCCTTCCAGCATATGAATAAATCCTCACATTGTCTGCACATACCCCTAGTGAAACATTGTTGCAAATGACAGGTGCACCGCGAGCTGGGAACAGCGATGGTCCCAGACTGGGAGGCTCGCGAGTGGACGAATCAGAACATGGGGCTCTTATCACTGACGCCATTAACATTGACCAATCCTCAGGGGTCTTCATGTAACAATTTTCATGTATCAAATTGAAGGGACAACCCAAGCATACCACCTGACTAACCCTTAACCACTAATAATACTCTCTATACGTATGCTATACTAACCCTTCCACTCGAGCAACCAATCCAGAGTGGCGATAGGTTTTTTACTAACTTTCCAAGGTGACGCAAGTAGCGCGTCATACTAAGGTAAAAAGGGCCTGCGAGCCCCACGATTAGGAGTGTGTGTCAGGACGGACACGTACGATCCTTGACCCATCCCTGCCGTTTTGTCTAATAAACAGCAGAACCACCTTGCTTCTTGAGTGTGTCTCATACTCTGTTGTTTTGGGATATACGGGAGGAGTTGGGGCCTCCCTGCCCGGAGGTCCGTGGACGGCCCAGCCGACCCCGGGAGAATTTCCCCCCGACATCGCACTTCACAGAGTTGGTCCAACATGAATCTACCTGAACATATCAAGTATGGACTAGCTTCAGGTCTTCCTCTCATGCATACTTACCAGTGGACTTCTCACCTAAATAGTATGTATCTTTGTTTGTTGTGGAAGCCTAGCCTGCGCTGCCAGAACTTTTATTCGTATGAACAGATAGGTACTGACTTGATATCATTGTACTATTGGAGTAACTACGAACAGTGTTTGTATGCAGAATACATCATGTGTATTGTGGGTCTTATTTGTAAAGTGTGCTTGGTGTTTAGACAGTGCCAGGAATTAACATTATTTACTGTGGCATCTCACCAGTTACAGAGGGGAGGAATGGGACTGGAGGATTGCCCACCCCCACTGCCCTAAACATTTGTCTCTCAGAAGATTGATCATGAAAACCTTGAAAATACCACAGGAAAATAACTTTTTCAATTTAAACCTTTATTCGGCATAAAAACCGTTAGAATAAAATTCAGTTTTGACAATTTATGCAACAGAGAAATACAATAAATTTGATGTAAAAATGTTAAAAGAAATACAATAAAACCATATATCAAACTATCAATTTATCAGGGCAAGTCCTAAAATACCAGTCAAAAATAAATGACAACTTCTCCCAATATCACGCTCGCAACCTCTTTATTAAAAACACTTCCCATGTGTCTCTGTCTTAATATCCATGCTCGATGCACATAGCGTGCTGCTCGAAGAACAATTGTCCTGTCGACTGAGCACATTAGAAGTTGCCTAGCTGCCTTTGTGTCACACACTCCCAGCGTGGTAAATAATGGCTTCAGGTACACTCTCCATAAATCTATAGAAACAGGGCATATTAGCATATATTTTGTTAATGTTTCATTGGTAGAAGCAGACACTGGGCATAGCCCAGATTTCGTTATTGACCGTGTGCGAGTGTGCCATGCTGTATGCAATATCCCCAGCCTTGTTTGTGCGTATAGACAACGCCCGTAGGGGGGGTGAATTTCATCAAGGAAGCTCAGTGAGTTTCCCGTCATTTTACTGCGTGAGAACTCCAGAGCATTCTTCAGGGATGCCCATTGGTCTTCCACCCTTTCCATAGCATTCCCCCTTGCTTTTGCTTTAAGGTCCATTTTAGCTGAGTTATTGCAAATCAGTGGATTGTCTAGAGAGCTCTCTCATCCCACGTACATAACAGATGTTTTACTTGGGCCAGCCAGCCACAACTCTTTACCCCTTCCAATAGTAGAACATTGTTCAGATCCTCCCGGTATGTTGTTAGGCCCAGGGCAGACCATAGTCTGACCCAGTAAAGTACTGGCTTGAGAATAATCTGGTCGGCTATGGAAAAACACTAAGGAGTGCTTGCACCAGGGATGTCTGGGCACTTTTGGGTAGCAGAAGTAACTTTTTCAAGAATGTATTCTCAGTGCTTGGCAGTGGGACCAATTTGGAGTGGCCCCACAGCTCAGCCCCGTAAAGTGCCACTGGTGTGGCTTGCTTATCCTTTAATTCTAGTGCTGGGAAAATTGCCCCACTACCATGGCTAGAGAAAAAAAGAATGTATTCCACTGCTATACTTCCCCAGGCTACCCTTAGCCTTAATAAATTGATCAGACCAGCCACCTGACACGTGGAACCTGATTCCCAAATAATCAAAAAATCTGACTTGTTCCAACTTCATGCCATCTGCCACTATTTTTAAAGGAATGTTCTTCATGTGGAAAGGCTTAAAGACAACAACTTTAGTTTTTGCAGTATTTAATTCCAAACCAAGCTTGCTACGCTTACACTAGAAAATTGCAAATTATGTCTCGAGAAACTTAGGGGATGTGGACAGGATGATTTTGTCATTAGCGTAGAAAAGGGTCGGCCATTTCTTGTTACCTATTCTCGGTGCGTCTAGGGCATCCTTTTCTAATGCCTCTATTAGGCCTTATATATAAAGTAGGAAGCGGAGGGGCACCAGGGCACATCTCTGATGCACCCCTCTATTCAATGCAAACAGCTTTGTTTGTTCCACCAAGGGCCACAGTGGACTGATGTCTTAGATTTTGAGTATAGTAATTTAATACTCGGGTGCATTACGTTCCCTTAGTACCTGCCATAGGGTTGTTCTTGAGACAGTATCAAAGGCTGATTTGACATTGAAAGCGATGGCATAGAGCTTGATTTTAGACAGAATTAAATATGTTTGGATCCGTAAGAACAAAAGGAAGAAGTGGTCCACAGTGCCCCTGCCAGTGCGGAAGCCTGCTTGCGCCCCTAAAATAACCCGTGCTCCATTCACCCAAATTTGAATCTGGTCAGGATTATTCTTCCAAATATTTTGCTGACACAATCTAATAGCGAGATTGGGCGGTAGTTCTCTGGGAGTCTCCATCCCCCCGTTTCTTGTAAATGGCGACTATAGTTAGGGATTTCTCTTGTACCAATGACAGCATTAAAAAATGTAAGCAGGATTTGGGCCCAGATTAGAATTTCATCTTTATAGAAGTCCACTAGGATCAAGTTAGGGCCAGCCGCATGCCCCGTTTTTTGTGAGTTCAGGGCATTTTTGACCTATTCTATCGTAATCATCCAGAGCACTGGTTGGGTTAGGTCATTCCCTTTTTGCCCGGGCTCTGTCCCTGCTAGTGGATCTAGTTTGCATATAGTCTAGAAACATAAGTCAACCACTCTTCTGCTGAGATGTGCCATTGGAGAGCCTGGTCAGGATTCTGCTCCCTTGATGTTACAAGTCTCCAGAAGGCTGCACTATCTCCCTGCTCCAGTGCCGTATACAGGACTGCCCACCTTGTCTTGGCTGACTCTGCTTTATTTGTTAAAATTGGAGCCTTGTATTTTGCCCTAAGATCCTGGAGGCAGTGCTTATCCAGGGCTGCAATGGCTTTCTTTGCCTTTCTACAATCCTCATCGTACCAAGCATTTGGTGCTGTGATCTTCACTTTTGGACGACTTGGAGCATACGTTAGAAAGTGGGCCAATTTCTTGCTTAATCATTTGAATTCTGTAATGATAATTTTGTATGACAAACTGCTGTTGTAGATATTTCCCAGGTTGTCTCTGATGGAATCATAGACCTCTGGCTTTAGGCCTTTTTTTTATCCATGTAGCCCAATTCGTAGTTTTCCTTGCAGTATCGAAGCAAATCACAACTTGGCTCCTGTCCCGGTCTGGCTTCGACAGTGGACTTGATGCTTTTGCACAGAGATGCAGCACAAGGGGATAGTAATCACTCTCACTTCTTTCTACTAATTTGGAGCCGTGGACCTTAGAGCAGTTGGTGCATGTGATGAAAATCTAGTCTATGCGCAATGAACCATTATAGCCATTGAATGTTACTTTTGCTGGCTGGTAGCCTGGTGTTCTGCCATTACAGGCTCTTAGGTTCAGATTCGCAGCAGTGCAAGCTGTTTTCAGCAGCCATCTATGGACCCTTTTTGGCAGAGCAATCTTGAGAATTGGAATAGATCAAGCTATGTCTTGATCATCCCAAAGCTTTGACATGGCTCCGCTGACAATGTCTAGTTAAGGTTGGTTATAGAACTTAACTAGCAGGAATCTGTCCACTTTTTTTGTTGCCACTGAGAGGACCTGCATATCCGTTGAGTGGGTATCCACATTGGTCATCTTCAACCCCAAGTTTATATCAATCCAAATCTGTAGGCCCCCCAATGGCCTACCCACCATACCCCCAGACTCTGGGATAGTGTAGTTCACATACCCTTGGAAATTCATAGGGGCAAATGACTGTGTCTCCAGGAACAGCAGCACCTCATGTTATCTGTCAAAGGTACACCAATCCGGCTCAGATATAACTGTATTGAGCCCTGCTATATTCCAGGAGATAATCTTTGTTGTGTGTATAATTGTTTCTACACAGCCTTCCTCACTTGGTCAGGAGTCTGTTCCAAGTTGCTGATAGCATAGCACGGCCATGTCCCACCGATTGAAACGTATTCCCCCTCTCATTATAGTCTAGGCATCCCATCAGTTTAAGATCCAGCTCAGACAATGCAGGTGAGGAAGCACAGAGTAGAGATGCGATGGCAGATGAAGCTAGTTTTATAAGTGCCCAGTTTGTGGGGTTACTCCACTTTGGCAATTCCACACATATTAGATTCCTACTTTTTATTGATGAGAGCCACAGGATATCCTTCCATATTGCTAGTAATCTGGATCGCTTTAGGGATGGGCTGGCAGCAGTTGGCGACAGTTCCTCCAGTTCAACCAATTGGCCGAGAGGTATTAGGGGCCTTAGGTTTTGCCAGGACTTTGGACGGTCACTTAGATGTTCTTTATGGAAGTCCATTGCTGCATATTTCATTGGCAATTGGCCAGGCAGACTATTGGAAGTGTGTCTAGTAACTCTTTGGGTGTCATTCGTAATGTTGGTTTCAGATTTATTGCTAGGTTGCCTGCTTCCTTGCATCTGGGTCTCTAGATGCCCACTCGCTGCCCTGGCATTGCTCTTTGTCCATAGGGCCACTGAGTTCAACCGCCTTGTTGTCCCATTACCCAGTTCTTTTGTAAGGGTACATGGGGTGGAGAGTCAGATCAACTGGGCTTTGCAGTGCCTTTTGACCCGGAGAGAAACCCCACTTGCCTTAGCCTGCTTGAGTTCTTTCCTTTCGCCAGCCTTTTCCCATAGCTATTTAGCTGCTTGGGTCAGTAACCTAGGAGAGACATCTCTAAGCAGTCCCCCTCAATTGCATCCTTTTATGATGCCGCAATTATAGTTAGGGTATCTTTATGCATGGTGACAGGATGGGTCGAGAAAACATCAGATTGTTGTTGTTCCATTGCTATTGGCTTGTTACTTGTTGAAAACCTGAAGGCGTTAGTCTCTGCAGGCTCAACAGTTTCAGCCCCTTCTGCTGGCTGATGGATATGGGTCTTAGTAGGTGTTATTCCTTGTGTGCTTAGGTCCGGACTGCTGGCCAGGATAACATATACAACTCTTCCGATAATATGTTTTAGTTCTTGATGTTCTGCTCGCAAGTTTATACATAGTGAGAACAACGCCTCCACTTTATAAAGTATGAAATTTAGGTGGGACGTTAGGGCGGTGTGAGGGCCCAATTCCATTGAAGAGTCGCCCTTTGGTGCAGTGGTTGCAACTTCCGCATATGCACTTTCCTTGCTGAAAAGGACATTGAACTTGAGGCCAAGGCTTCAAGGTTAGGGCTAGCTGACAGATCTATGCCACCAAAGCTGTTGCGATTATACTTCGCTTGGTTCTGTCTCAGCGACTTGCGCTTCTGGTCAAGAGAAAGGCTAAGCAGCGAGCCGTCATTATCAATCATAAATGAACGGTGTCAATTTGTGATCTCAGGATTCATTCTGGAGTCAGCCAAGAGGGGTAATAGTGGGTCTGCGTCAAGTGCAGAGGGCGATGGTAAAGGGCACAACACTGAGGTAAGTAAATAGGTAGTGATTTTGTCTTGCTTTCCAGTATTGCTACTGGCAGCACCGGGTCGATCATTTTTCCCTTTTTTGGGACAACTTTGGGCTTTCAATATCTCTGCCCATTTACCAGTGCTCTGGGGTCTCTTTCCCAGACAATGTGTCCCGATGCGCAGACCAGCTCTGCGTGGCCTCAGTAATTTCATCCTCTCTGTATCGTGGGTTACAACAGGGTTAACAGAAACAACTAATAAATTGAACAAAATAACTACTATTATACTAATAAGGGACTCTTGCCTTATTGGTTACACTTGGTGACCTGATTGTTTATTTGTAAAGATACTTGGCTTACTATTTGAAGCAGCATTTGGAAATAATTTGAACAAAATCATCTAGACACCCCCACACAAGGGTAGTGTCAATAACTATATCTGTGGTTGGAGCCCCCTTCTTTGTTCCCTAATGTATAATAGCCCTTCCATCCTTCTACATTAGGGGCTATCCCTTCCGTTAAAAAGGGTTACAGCAGGGAGACTTTGTTTTCCCGCGATTGCCCCTTTTGTCCCAAATTATTATTTTGTTGTCCCTTTTTAGTCCATTAGCCAGAGAGCTCCACCAGGCCACGAAGACCAGTGTTAGTGTGGGGTGCTGTCTGCACTACCGCCACAGAACACAGGTGTAGGGGTCCTAAATGTCACTCTGGACTGGCTCTATGCCTGTAGCAGGGGGCTCTCTGACTCCAGCAGCAGCCTCCCCCATCCCCTATTTCAAGTGTTCCAGAATAGCGAGGTGTTGCTAAAAGGAATTAAAAATTCAAGATAAAAAAAAGAATTGAAAAACAAGATACAAGCCCCTCACTTTCTCTCGTGCTGCAGCTCGTATTGCGACCTCTCCTCTCCTCTCAGGATAGCAGATTGACTGGTGCGGCTTGGCACTGCTCCTATCTCACAGCACAGTATGGCACAGCGAAGATGTAAACACTGTCTGGAGAGGGGAGACCCCGGGCGGCAGTCAGAAGTGCTGAAGACACAGAAAGGCACATAGAGTGAATGCAAACAAATGCAAAAAGCGGACTTAGCAGCGTGGCCATGTCAAGCCGCAGCTCCACTACCATCAACAGTGAGGCCGCCTCCGACCTTGTCAGGGATACCTCCAAAGTATAAACAGTGCACATCTTTTAAACCTAAATACATGGCATTGAAATATTTGCTGTAGACTGCAATCAGAGGTGGATTTAACAGTTGAACAAGGGGAAAATCCCCAGGGGAACCTTTGCTCTGCTGTTGTCCCCTCAAGTCAGACAGGGCTGCATAGGCCCTCCCAGTGAGGCTTCATCTGTTTAACATGTCTCAGCAGCAGATTATTTAAAACAGGAAACGACTAGAGAAGGGAAAAGGTAAAATATAAAAGGTTTTAAAACATTATGTAAGTGTGATTGATGGATGATTAGAAAATATGGGGGTACAGAACAGGCTGTGTGAAGCAATCACTTTGTGTATGTGTGCGATTTTTTGTAAGTAGCAGTACACAAATCACATGAATAAATAAATAAATAAATACATAGAGAATGTATCAAGCTTATGCATATAAGGTTTAGTTTTGAGAAGCACCATTCTGAGCTAGCACCACCCACAAGGGCTTTGAGGGATTGCCAAAACACAGCAGAAATATTGGGAAAGGAACTGTATGATTACGTAACTTCACTTGTTTCTAGCATTTCTTTCATTTCTCACCAGATACAACAGACACGGTACAGTCGGAAACCGACACGCAGGGATCACATACATGGAGGAACGTCCACGCATCTCTCAATGGACCCTGGCTCGAAGGCCAGTTTTGATGGCATCTGATGTCATGATTATCGTCATTCTCAGTCTCATAAACCTATCTTCACTCGTGATAGGCTGTTGAGTAGTAGGTCACATATAGAAATGTATGGAGGTGGTTGTTATTGGACGGTGTAGTGTCAGGTGTTACGCTAAGCTATTCCCAAAAAGTTGATACTTGAAATTTGTTACAGTGTGTAAGCCCTGTGATTGGTCAGTGACCCTTACTGTCTACCCCTATGGGACTTTTCTATGCTTGAATGGGCCACAAGCCCCCTGATCCTGGGACTAACTATGTCCCCAGCCACGGAACACCTGTGAATGGTGCCTTGTGCAATCGTGTATCTGCGAAGTGCAACTATGTGTCAGCATCATGACAGTGTGTAGCCCATTACTGTAATGAGCGTGGTCTGGTTCCCAACACAAAACTGTAGCGTGACTGTAACAATTTTGTTCCAGCTATTGTCTGGACGGCGGAACAGTTTGCTCTTCTTAGGCCTCAATCTTGGCAGCCCCTCAGCTCGGCCAGGTCACGTGCTTGGAGACCACGTCTGTGAGCCCTGAATAATTTTGAATTTTGTCAGAGAGCGCACCTCTCCTGCAGCCGGTGTTACTTAGGTTCAGAGTGAGGAATGTCATTTTCAACATTGCAACCTTGATGGCGGCTTCGCTCCTGCCACAGAAGTTCTGCTTGTACATAATTCTGTGAGGCTTGGGGTCCCACTTCTAAGCCGATCGTGGCCTGCTAGATTTCTTAGGCCATGGTCTGGCTTCTATTATACATGCTGTCAGGCCCCTTGAGTGCTCCTGTCACACCATGGGGTTATTTGCATATGAGCGTCTCATGCATTTACACAAACTCTTCTTGCTTCTTGCGTCACTGCGGTACTCTAGCAGGCCTAATGGCAAAATAATAGACGTGCAGACAGTAGGTATATGTCACTGTCCTCTAACTATCGAGCTGTATACCTGTGTTCTTTGTGTAGTTGAGTATGTGTGAGTGTCCAGGGTGTGCGGATAGCAGGTGTGCTTCATGTCTAACGTAGCTAAATCATCATGGTGTCTCTACTGACAAGTGGCTTGGTTTCTTGGTGCTTAGTCGAGTCTGTCCATATAACCGTCTCCAGTTCCGTCTTGCATCTCCTCGTTCACTCTGGGTAAGATTCACACTACTGCTGGGTTGTAGGGTCTGCTGGGAGGGTATCTCTCATGATAATTATCCATCGTTGGAGCAGTGGGAATGGGTGCAACTTCGTATGAACAACGGCCGTATTGTTGTGGATTATTTTTCCTGTTGAAGGGTCTTCCGGGATGGAGGGCACATTCTGATTCTCCCTCTTCACATCACCCTTGAGGTTTTCTCTGTTTAGATGTATATTGATACCACTTTCATCTAGAGAATCAGTCATTTAGGATATTGGTGGGTGATATGCCTCTGCACCCTTTTGGAGTTCCAACACATTCCGAGTGTTGCTGTCTTACTGCCACCCTTCTGGCTTTCTGACCTAAGGTCCATAACTCATTTTAATTTCTCCTCCATCCCTGGGGATTTCTCGTACACTCATCTAGTCTCCTAAAGGACAAAATGTTTCTGTTTTACTAGTTTATAGGATTAGATATTGTGTGTTGTTCACTTCTTCCAAGACCAATTCTCAGGTTGTTTTCGTTCAACCCCTTGTCTAATTGGTTATGAAGTGTCATGCTGCATTCCCCGGTTTCACTGGTGTCAGCAATCATTGGTATTAACATATATGAGCCTGCATAGCTGACTCTTTCAGCTTCTTCTTATTCCTTTGCAGAACAGTCAAACTCTACTGTTCAGGTCAGGCTAGAATCCAATGATTGTTTATTGGCCTTTCCACGTTCCAGCCAGATTATGACATAGTAGTATTGGTAGTTTAGATGGTTCCAATATGTTTGCGTGGTGTGATCAGATTTGTTTCTTAGTGTTTCTATTCCATTTCAGGGTTTGGTCTAGCTTCCATTTCTTTATGTTTACTAGGTGTCATTGTGCTGATTGAGAGCTTAGGTTCTCCTTCTTTATCACTCTTCTTGTCTTGTAGTCTTTTCACTGGGGATATCAGTACCTGTTCTTAGCTGGGTCCTTTGGTTATTGAAGGCCAGCTTGTATTTACCTCAAGTCTCCTTGTCTAGTTTATTGCAGGCGTTCTGGTTGGAAGCAGTTTTGCCTGGCCATGGTCTAAGGGAATAGACATATCCTTGATACACTCAATGCTCAACTCATTGGGCCTCATTACGAGTCTGGCGCTAACCAAGCCTGAAAAACCGGCAGGTTATCACCAGACTTGTAGTACCATTCTGCCTCCGTGATTCCCGAAAATCACCGGGGCATTACGACCCCAGTGACCCGGGAATTCCGGAGGCAGAATTGTGTAAGTCCCCATTCCCATGGAGCCCCATAGGACTCCATGGGGATGGGGACAATGGAAACACTGATCCCGTCTATGACAGAGCCGGTGTTTCGATGTCTGCCTGCGGGTGGGTGATGTTAAACCCGCCAGGTCAGACCTGGCGGGAGTGACACCTCCCGCCTGCAGGACTCTTAATCAGCCGGCCCCGAAAGAACAGTGGCAGTGGTTTTACCACAACCGTTCTTTCCGGACTGGCAGGGTCGTAATGAAGCCCATTTTGTTTAATATATTTAGCCTACAGTGCTGTGTTTGCATCCTCTTTAGTGTTGGAGTGGACATGGCTTACAAAGAGTTCCTATGTAATTCAGGATTAAAACATACCCACTTAGCAGTTTACACAGCGAGACAGAGAGAAAAAGAGAGAGAGAGAGAGAGAGAGAGAGAGGGAGAGAGAGAGAAAGAGAGAGAGAGAAAGAGAGAGAGATCACATCATAGATAAAGAGATGTTTTTCAAAAAAACACTCCTTCACCGCTAAACACACATTTCCAACACAACCATGGAGGTGGTTCCTTGCAATTACAACGAAAACAGAGATAAAGAAAACTTTTTTCATGACCCTAAAAGAATGAAAAATACCAAATGTTTCTTTTCTTTTTTAATTTGGGGGTTCCCGCTCCAAGCCCCCATTTCCCTAGTTCCATAAACCTACCCCAAACCCCTCCCGATCCATTTTATTCCTGTAGCCCACCACCATATGTATTCTAAATAAATAAATTGGCATTTTTAGTTATTTTGGGGTAGTTTAAAAAGTTGTTTGTTATTCCTAATTCGTTATGATCACTCTATACCCATGGAGGTCCGTGTGTCAGCATTCCAATAAATTGGAATTTATTTTCTCCAGGAATTAAAACTGTAGCAGTCCTTGCTCAATTGTTTCCTTGGGTATCTTGTCCCCATACACTTCGACACATTTACTACTTGCAGTCTCCTAAGGACCTTTAAGGGGAGGCCGCTGGAAAACATTACTCCTGGCCTCTTTTCGGGTTTTGCTGCCAAATGATGCAGGCAGGACAGGAACTGTTCTTGAATAAGCAACTGTCACAAAAAATGTTGACCCTAATCGACTCCTGCCCAGAACGTGGTGCTAACTATCTCAGGGATGGTAGGAGCACAGAGAGTGTGCACACAGATGATACATAAACTTGGTTGTAGAATTTTCTCTCCATCATAGCTCTGGATTGAAATGCGAAATGTTTCAAGTACTGACCTTTGGAAAAACAGGTTAAAGAACTGAACATTGAAGTCTCCTTAGGTTAAAATAGTGCAATGTATGTTAGCTGTGGCTGCACAAACACGCTAATCACATTTCATGTCTGGGTAATGTTAGGCATTACATATTATTCCTTTGTATATCAGAAGTATAGCTTGCCCCATGAGGTTTTAGATAATTTCAGTTGCAAAGGAGCTTGGCAGGTGATTCCATGTCACGAGGGAAACCGTATTACACTCCAGTGTTTTGCTTTTACCTTAGTTTTACTTCTGTAATTTGTATTCAATTTAAGTTGGCCATCACTACAACTCCCAGCAGGAAATTGACAGAGAAGTCAAATCCCAGTACTGTGACATGGTGTATTTCCTAACACTGAGGGCCTGATTCTCATGTGGGTGTAAAGTACCGAAAAGGTCGTAAAAAGCGTTAACTACCTTTTCGTTACTTAAGACCTATTCTGAAGGTGGCTCATTCTTCCGAAGTCGGTATGAATGCGCCACTTTTGGAATATATGTGGCGGTTGCTAGGATGGGTGGGAAACCAACCTAGCAACCGCAGCATTAGTTAACATGCCATTTAAAAAGGGGTATTCTTGTTTGTTAATGTGGCACAAATATACAGTACCATTTCGGTGCCAGTATTGTGGAGGTGTGCCACAGGAAAGTGGTAGCAGTGCAGGTGGGTGGCCAAACATGATTGTTTGGGGGGGTAGGATGGGTGAGACACTGGTTGCATTGAACCCTGTCTCTCACCTTCACACTAGCAGTACCTTTGTGCTGTAGTTAAGCATGACATTTTTTTTAAAGTACAGTGTATGAGGTAATGCTAGTATGCAGGTGAGAGACAGGGTTCAATGCGCTTGTAAACTTAACCAATATCCATATGGAGACATAAACATTTGCAAACATTAACTGCTACTTTGCATGTTGAATATGAAGGGTTCTCGGCAGCACTTCGTAAAAATAACGATTATGTTGTTATTAAAGGAAAGTGTTGCTGAGATTTTTCCATTGTGCCCGTTGTACCCAAAAACAGGCGGAAAGATGGCGGTGAATGTCGTGCACTACGAGGATGTCCAGGCCCACTTCTGAATAGTGGTGGAGCCTGGGCGTCCAGATTTGGCGCAGTGATTCTTGCTCTTTAGCATGCACACTGCGCCAACTTCAGAATTGTGCCCTGCGTCATCAGGCAACCCTAGGTGCAACGTAATTCCTCCGACTTTATATTTTAACTTGAAAATGTCCATCATGCGTAGGTCATCCTGGACTCACCAAATGACTATGATAAAAGGAGCACAGAATGGCTTAAAAACGCTGTCGCACAGTCTCAATACTGTGGCCATTCCATACATAACCAGAATTAACCCAGTAACGAATATTGTCAAAATATAACAGGCAGCCATTAAAACACCATGGTCTTGCATCAAACACTGATTATGCATACATGTCTGCCTTTCTGAAGTTTTATATGAATAATCATGTGAGTTTTAGGAAGCATCTCCCATGGTACTACCTAATAGTGCTCTGTAGTACAGTGCGCACACAAAGGTGCATTTTGGCGCACAGAAATGAGCATATTTTGCAGTTAAGCTAATTAACACTTAGCCTTTCATAAGAGAATTAATCTTAGCAAATACCCGATGACTGCAAAATTAAATGTTTGTTTGCTAGTAATTCCTCATTTGTCAATCCTGTAATTGAAGAAATATATGCATGCAAAATGCTCCTTTGGCGCAAGAGTGGTTTATTTCTAATATGTATGTATATGCCTGTTTCTTCCTAATTCACCGTCCAAAGAAAATCTGTGTTACAAGTCTTTTGTCATTAATGAGTTCAGTCATCTCATTGGTGAAGACATCTCAGTATCATCTTGCCGATTGGATGCCTAAGCCAAGTGTTCAGCCAAATATGGAAGAAAGGAAGAAATAATAGACACTCAAGCTCTATTGAGTTATGCTAATGCTATGTTACATTTGTCTTGCTTTTTTAGGGATCAGTCGCAGCCAGGGGCGTCCGAGTGCACTGCCAATCTGGCAATGCACACACAAACAAACACTGGCCTTTACAAACTATAGAAGAAACAGCTATCGCTTGAACTACAGGAAGCCATTGCATAGACTAGTGGTTTGTGTTGTGAAGTTTCTACTACCTCTCCTGACCATATCATTTGAAACCTTTTGCTTGGAAAAGGTATGCTGTGCGTGAGTGGGGATGACAGCCAGGAGTACGCTATAGTGGTTACATTTTCCCTGAAAAACATTAGTAGATGTATTACTATTATTATTATTATTATTATTATTAGCATATTGAGTGTGGTACTAACTTTGTAGTAACTGAGCACTTTGCAAGTGAAGGCACGTCCCTGTTTACGCTCACGCCAGAAAGAAAACAACCCTCAAGGGGAAAAAGGCCAAGAGATTGCTTGCAAGGATAACAAGGTTTAATTGTACAGAATACAAAGGTATCAGCAAAGAACTCTGCTGCTCGAGAACGTTCTGGGGAAACATAGTACAAGCAGAAGCTTAAAAGGCAGTACATTGTCATTGCTATGCAGTAATAACTAGCGTTGCTGGTTGGTGAGACCCCATACTTGGGCCTGCTCCATAGGGGATGCCAGGCTACAATTGGTTCTCTTCTCTGCCGTCGGTCTGTTCACACGTGTGTCAGCTGGGCTCGTCTCTCCGAGGAGTGAAGGTCAGGTTCCTTGTAAGTTACAATATCGAGACTGCTATGATACACTCAGACTACTACTACATCACTGTGGCATGCACCAGGGAGGCTCAGGGACTGGTTCCAGAGGGAAGGGAGGAAGAAATACAGTCACGCTGACCCCTACATTCTATGCTTTGTTTTATTGCACCCCTGGCACCCAAGGCCTCCACTCTCAATTTTGGTCTATAATGTATCATTCCCTGTACCTTGCACTACAAAGGATGTATTTATGTAGAGAGGTGAAATGGGCGTGCATGCTCAGATCTTTTATGGCCATTTGTTTTATGGTTGGGGCTAGGGTTTGTGGACCGGGTCAGTGGTATGGGCCATTGCTCTGGGTAGGCTGGGTGGGGGTTAGAGGTCTACTGATAGCTTGGCTGTGATGAATGGGCACTGCGAGGAGCCTGGTGTTGTCTCACGGCCTTGCCGGGTGCATTCCTCCCAGTGATACTAAGTAATTGCAACAATGAAGGGACAAGGGGAGGCTTCTGTGAGAACTGCCCTTGCAGGTTCATCCCATCTTAATGTTCTGGGCCTCGTCGAGTTCTTCCATTGAGCTAATGTTGTGCCACACGGCCATACAAGACTATGCGTCTACCATAACTACAAAATGGCATTCCTTTCTATGCGCACACTGCATCTATGCATCTATCGTTCCCACTACATTATATCCATGCCAAGTTTCTTAACACAGTCCTTTCCGCCTTGCTAGCACACTACACGGTTGCTTATGGGATTCGCCTGACTCTAAAGCACCTAGGGGGGTGGGATTGACTAATTTCCATTCGAACATTCCCCCCTTTCGTTACTTCTGCAGTAAGGAATTCTTCCCCATATTTGTGCTGATTTTCTCTTCGCACTTCAGCCACATAGGGGGGGTGTTCCTTTTATCACATACAGGCCCTACACACATGTCACAAGCTTTCTCCTGCTCACGCATACTCTTCGGGTGTACATGTCATACAAATGCAGCACCCATCCCCTGCCAGGTCAACCCATACTTCTTTGTAATTTTCAGTGTCTGGGGAAGGGATAATGGTTATGTGATACAGTCGGTCAACTTCATCTCCGAAGGAGATAGGGACCATGTTAGGAATTGGATGATTAGTCTGCACTTCTCCTTTCTTTGTATCATGAGCTACTTTTGGAGTGCCTATAGAGACCATCATCAGTGCGCTATTAGGCACTGCTTTGGCACAACACTGGAGACCCGACTGCCACGTGCTGACAATGACCAAGACAAACACAATGATGTGCACCAACATTTTCACCAATGTTCCAAGCCAGGATGGTGCCCACCTAAACGCGAGCGAAAACCAATCTTCTCCCTTGATGCCAGCTTCCTTTTTCATCTTTGTCTCCAGATCATGCACTGCTGCAATAATTTATGACAATGTCCCATTTACAGCATCTTTAGAAGGTACGAATGTGCAACTTGAACTCCCAATCTTTTTGCAAACACCACCTTTCATTGCTGTCAGCATGTCAAGTACGTAGCAGTTCTGCATTGTCATCAGCCACAGGGCATGCAGCTCGACCCTTATAATGTTGAACCCTTGTTCGGTATTATTAGCCAACAGTTCCCAACGCATGATCTGGAGCCATTTGGCATTGGCTAGTGCTTGCACACCGGGTAGCAATAAGGATGCAAAAAATGTTTCTGCTGAGGTAAACAATTTATATTCTTTGGGTATTTGTTCAAGCAGTTCTGATGAGTCTTTTGATAGGTAATTTGATGCTCTTCTTCTCCTTCGCAGCTGGCTATAAGGTTCTTTGTCAGGGAGGATGCAAAAGTCTGGTGGTGGCAGCGTGTGCTGTGCTGTGATGGTTGGGGGCACTGTGGGCGCGTCGTTGGGCAGTGGCCCTCCTTTCAGGTGCTCTTCTGGGACTAATAACAGGGCTGAGTGTAGCATCACTAGCAAATAATAGCCCCTCCAGGAGGGTAGGAAGTATCCTTGTTGGCCACACACCCATTAGTAGTCCATCAGCGCTGCAGTGCCCTTCTTGAGGTCTGGAATCAACACTGTTCTTTACACCGTTTGTTTGAGCCAACAGAGATAGTTCCTTCACTGAAAAAGCACAGTTCATAAGTGTTTTCTTGGTGCACTTTCACCGGCTTCTCCATGGCTGTAATCCATGTCAATTTTGTGACGTGCTCTGTCCATATTTGTGCGCATATCTGTTCCATTAGTGCCACAGTTTTTTTCTGGAAACCCTAAAAGTCCTTCAGATCTACAAGTGTGGGTCATTTCTTGTCACTTATTGTTAACATATTTCGCTCCTTCGATCACCAAGTTGGGCTGTTTTAAACAGTTTGTGTTGATCAGACTGGTTTTACATTTCTGGGCATCTCAGTCGACAACTTGTAGATGGACGCTGAATGCCTGAAAAGTGCCTCTGAGCCTATATATAACACATTGAATTAGGCATTGTGCCTCTATAATTGGTCCTTCTTGTGTTACTAGAACCATGGGTGCCCCTGATGTGTGCGGTATTGAGGAGCAAAACATAGCAACTGCTATTAGTTGTTTCTCTTCCCACTGCACTCATGCCGGAGTATCAACTGTTTTGTGCTCGGAATGACGGATATCTTCAACCGCATCCAGGCCTAGGCCATGGTATGCATCATATCTGAATTCACGTGCTTGTCTTTTTATTCTGTTATGGCGTGATATGTGTCTTTTTGTCAACCTGCTTCTACTGTTCATGATGTTTACACTGTTATTCATGTTACACAAAAGGTTTTTGACATTTGGAAGTAATACAAACATTTTACTCATATACACATAGTCAAGCATGTATTGCTGTCATTAGTTAGGGTTCTATCATACATATATGTTTTTTTGTTCAGATAAACCAAAGAAGGGGTTTCATTCAGGTTTAGACTTAGGGTCAATTCAGTTAAAATAAAGGGTGTACTTTCGTATAAATTCCAGTTCGATGTGTCCCCCTCTTCAGATAGATGGCCTGCCCAGATAAAAGATGTTTCCAAATATATTCCTAACAAAAACATAAGAAAGATAAACAAAATGGCTGTAAAATGTAGATCACTCTGATAAGAATACATTCTAATACTGCACATTACATTTCTATCACTAGGCAATTAACAATTTGACATTGAAGTCTTCATCTTTTCAAAACCTGTAGTAGTGGGAATAAGAATGGTTAAAACATAGGAATGGGAGGGTATGGGGATGAGGTTAAATGAGGTAAAAAATGGGGAGGAGCACGAAAGAAGGAGAGAGAGAGAGGGAGAGAGAGAGAGAGAGTTTTATTTTAAGTAGCTTTTGCCTTTAGCAGTAATGCATGTTTGTATATCTCTTGTACATGAGTTTGAGTTTGAGTAATTTCTTGAGCGCACCAGACAGATAACTGCATTCGGGCGCAGGTGTTAACTAGAGATTGAATATACCACGGTGGAAGCCTATAGTCGCCCTAGAATCGCCCTAAAGGATAAGTTCATTTAAATAGGAAGGTTTTCAGTTCTTTTCTGAACCTTGCCAATGTGGTGCATGAGCGTATGCCAAAGGGCAACTGGTTCCACAGCTTAGGACCAAACACAGAGAACCTCCTGTCACCTTTGGAGGTGCGTTTTGTCCTAGGGACAAATATCAGGAGTGTGTCTCCTGATCGGAGGTCTCTGGATGGATAATACTGGAGGATTCTCGTATTCAAGTATCTGGGTGCAAGTTTGTGATAACACTTGTACACCAGCATTCCACCCTCAGCCAGTGGAATGCTTTCCTGGCTGTGGACACATGATCTCTTTTACCCAGATGGGTGGTTAGCCTAACTGCCGCATTCGGGGCCCTCTGTAGTCTTAACATTTGTTTCCCAGGGATCCTTGTCATAGGACTATTACAGTAGTCAAGGTGGGAATTTACCAAAGCTTCCACAACCACTGGATGATCTTGAGGTATTAAAAAGGGGAGTACATTCCTAAGCAGGCGCAGGGAATAATATACTGCTTTTAGTTTTGCCCCTACTTGGGCTTCGCTGGCCAGATTTTCTTGCCAGATACACCCGAGGTTTTTCACTCTCTTTGAGAACGGGATGCTCACACCCAGGATCTGTGGAGTTATATTTGTGTCTTCCTCTCTATTTTTCTTCTCCGATCTAAATAATATTACTTCTGTTTTGCCTGCATTAAGCTGGTTGCAGGCCATCAATTTTTGTATATCTTGCATACATTGGTCTATCATTTCAAATGCATCAGGCAGATTGTCTGTCTCCACATAAATCTGTTTATCGTCAGAATATGAGTGAAATCGTAGACCGTGTTTCCTCAAGATGTCAAACAGCGGTCGGATATATAGGTTGAAGATCAGATGTGAAAGCGCTGACCCCTGGGGGACTCCGCACCTCAGTTGTATTAACTCTGAGAGGAATGCTCCCAGTATCACCTGCTGAGTTCTATTCTGTAGAATGGAGTCAAACCAGTCCACCACTACTTTGGCTGCTCTGCCAATATTACCGATCCATTGAAGTATGATCTTGTGGTTGATTGTATCAAACGCCGCTGACAGGTCAAGCATCAACATTATCGTATTGCTTCCCCTGTCTGCGGCTTCCAGTAGGTCATCCAGGACTGCTAGTAAGGCAGTCTCTGTCCCATGGTTGGGGCGGAACCCCAATTGGAGTTCATCTAAGATGCACATGCACTTATATGGTCAGCATTAAGCTACATGAGATAAGGTAGACTCGTTGTATTAGCTTTGGGTAGCTAGTGTGGACTTGGATGGGGCCCTGCGAATGTCTGGGAGGTGTATCCAATATCAGAGCCCTTTCACCTTCACTGCGAGAGGGGTGGAAAACACCACTTCATAGGGCCCATGGAATCTGGGATTGTTCCATTTTCACGCAAAGCTCCTGACATATACCAGCTCCCCCAGCAGCAATAGTTAGGCGGCTGCTGGGCCAGCCAGTGGAGCTGTGATGTTTTGTGCATCCTCTGGGTGCGGCAGTGTCATCTGTCTTGACACACACTTGATCGCATGTATTAGGTGTGTCAAATATTGCTTACATTTCTCCCCCAGAACTGTTGCAGCTCTCTGGGCATCTGACACCCTCCTCACAGGGGATATGGAGGTTTGCATAGATCTGACAGTCACTATTTCATGGGGGGAGATGTGGTGCTCCTTGCTGGGTTAAATAGAACAGGTGCCTTGGGCCTTGGGAATGCAGTATGCCCAGTTCCTTTTCAAGGTGTTACAAGGTGTTACACAATTTAGAGAGCCTGCTTTTGAGGATGCTGTTTATCTGTTCCACAACACCATTAGCTCGGGGCTGAGAATTGAACACATGCAGTGTTTGATGGCTAATGATGCTATGATTTCTTTAAAAAGTTCATTGAAAAAATGGGTGCCATTGTCAGATCTCAGAACGTCACATACCCCCCCCCCCCATGGGGGGAAGAACTCTTGTACAAGCAATTTTGCAGCACATTTAGCATTTGGGTGGGCACATGGACCGGCCTCGACCCATCTTGAGAATAGGCACAACACCACAGTAAGGTATCAAGCCCCATTGCATCTTTCCCCCATGTTTGCATACTCAATATGGAGCTCCCAAAATGGCCCGATGGGGCCGTGCAGAGTGTCTCGCAATGTTATGAGTGTCATCCCTGTACTAAACACTTGGCAGGTGGTGCATTGAATGACCATCATTGAAAGGTGTTTCTGGAGATTAGGTATGAACCAATCTTCATGTATGTCTGCTGCAATGTGTTGTTTGGAGCTGTGAGAAGGGTAGTGCAACTCCTCAAAAGCTGTGCGTCGCAGTTCCATGGGCTTCACTACTTTCCCAGCGCATTGTTTTCTCTATAAGAGGTCAGTTGGAGACTGTACGCACACACGTTTGAGCCAAATGTTTCGCTCTTCCTGTGGTGCCATAGGTTGTAGCTCAGTTATCTTTGCTATGGGCAGGGCTTTGTATGGGTCTGTCGCTGGACTTGTGGTAACTGCAGAGATAACATATTCTGCAGGTGTGGGCACTGTTAGATATGCTGCGCATTTTCTGCCACATTAGCGGCTGCATTCCCCAACAAAATGTAGTCAGTGTTGTTTATGGGCACCTGCCTGAAGCCTCTCCTTCTCCTGTGTGAAAGACCTGCATGCACCGTTGTGGTGATGTATGCGAGTAAATGGTGGCATAACACCCCTTTGATGCCCCATGTGCCTCTACGAGTGCTACAATTTCTGCTGCTTGTGCTGAGTAATGTATTGTCAACCTTTTCATTACTAGTGTCTCATAGTCACCTACCTCTAGGTGTGCCACTGCTGCCCCAACATGTCTCTGCCCGTGTCCTGGTCAATTGTCGCTGACCCATCAACAAAAAGTACCTTGCATTTCTCTAAAGGGCTGTCTTTGGCTATTGTCTTCCTCGCCCTGGTACGTTGCACAGTCATGCACGGTTCTGTGAGGAACGTGGCCGGATTCACTGTTTCACACCGCACAACGTGGATATGCCGGCTTGAGTGAATAATCTACTATGCAGATGCCTGCTGGGTGGTGAGAGTGGACTTTGAATGGTGTTTGATGGAAAACACTGAGTGTTCCTTATAAAAAATTACTGAGCACCCCATCACAATTGTGGAACTTTTTTCAATTGCAAAGGCAGCAGCGAGAGCTTGTTTGCATGTGAACTGTCCCTGCATCACCGAGTCTAGTGTGCCGCTGTAGTAGGTCAGTGGCTTGTGACCCCTTGTGCTCTTTTGTGTCAGTACTGCTGTCATGAGTGTGCCATTCGAGTGTGGGGATATGTAAAACTACTGCATGTAATTTGGGGTGACGAGGACGGGGCTGTTGATTTCACTTCCTTTAGATCATTGAAACTCTCAATCATGGTTGTAGTCCATTCTATTTCCTGTTCTCTTTTTGTGCTTCCTTGAGGTCCTGCAGAAGTGCTCTTGTGTATGCTGCATAATCAGGAATCCATGCCTTGCAGTAGTTGCATAAACCCAAGAATGTCTTCATGTCTTTCACTGTAAGTGGCTTGGGAGTGGCAAGCACTGTTGCTGCCCGGTCAGGGATGATTCTTTTTCCATCTGAAGAGATAAGTTGCCCCAGGTAAAGTACCTCGTGTTGGCAATACTAGAGCGTAGCCTTATGCACCTTCTACCACTTACGTGCTAACAGTTGCAATAGTGCAATGAAGTCTGGGCTGCGGTTCTGTTCACTGTCACTGTACACCAGAAAATATTGTACATATTGAATTATTACGCTGGGCACCTGGATGTTACCTAGATCTTTGGGAAGTATTCTATTGAATATGCTGGGACTCTCACAGTATCCTTGGGGCAAACAAGTGTGTTTGTAGTGCTTTCCACCAAGGATAAATGCTGTAATGTACTGTGAGTCTGGGTGCAGGGGTACTGAAAAAAGGCATTCTTCAAATCGACCACTGTAAAATGGGTTGCTTCCTTGGGGATACTGCAGAAAAAGGAGGCAGGGTTGGGGACAAGTTGAAATTCTTTTTGCACTACGTCATTGAGGGGGCAGAGATCCTGTATCATCCTCCAACTGCACCCTTATGCCTTTTATATGGGGTATATGGCCGTGTTACATGGTGAGGTGGAAGGTACTATGATCCCTTGGTGTAGCAAGGCCTCTATAGTTTCCCTGATACCCTGTTCTGCCTCCCTGTACAATGGGTATTGCTTCACTCGGGGTACCACCGCACCCAGCCTTTAGTGGGATTCTTACTGGGGTCACTTCTTTCAACATCCCTACATCATGAGGGTTGGTTGCCCATAAGTGTGTGGGAACCTGTCGTAAGTCTGCCTGGCTGAATGGGGGTGGTGTGACAACAGCCATGAGGGGGCTTTGGACCCTTTACTACTGTACCACAATCTCACAGGGTATGCATATCTCGAGTATGATCTCCCCCCATTGTTGCCATCCTCAAAACATTCAGCATCCGTCAATTCTTTGAGGGGCATAGTATGATCATGCACGGGATGGTGCGCTACTGGCTTCCATGAGGGTCAGTACCTAGAACTACAATTCTTTTGGCTGATACCAGCAGAACCTCTAAGTCCAGGGAGAGTATCATGCCTGCAACTAATTCTGGAGACACCACAGGCCGAAAAAAATGAAATCAGTGGCTACTCTCCAGCAAGTTCTGGTAGTCTGGGGCACAGCTTGTGCGAGTACTGTAATTCTGTAAATAAACATGTTGGGGTTGACAGGGATGCCTCATACCACTACATCACATACAATGGCATGTATCATGAATATTGCTGTCATGGAACACATGTCAGGTGTGGCGCAGATGATACCGCTGTCTGTGAATGAGATTGTCATGTTCATCTTGCTTAACAGATCCCTACCGAGCAAGTTGACAGTAGAGCTCTCAGTGTATAGGAGTGGGCCCTTACAAATTTCCCTCCCATCTTTACATCTAAGTCCTTTGTGTATTGGACCGTTAAAACAGCCACAGAGAATCCCTGTGTATCCAGAGTTTTGACTGATAACAGGAAGTCACCTTCACTGATGCACAACTTCTCGGCTTCTGTGTCCACCATAAAGATGCATTGTTTGTTCCCTATCTCTGCCCCCACCAACGGTCCCTCTTCTGGATTGACAGGAATGGACACGCAAGTGGGCTGTCCTAGTCCGGGTATATGTCTGTCCCAGGGAAAGAGAAAGGGTTTCCCCTTACCACTGTAGCGCCTTTGAATGGGCAAGTGTGCCATTAGGTGCGCTGCCGAATTCATTCCTGTTCTCCGCTTGCTGCATGTTAGTGCAGGGTTGATAATGCTGAACTGCCTGCTGTTGGTGTTGCAGTTGGAAGGGTCCAGGATCCTGCGGGGGTAGCTGTGTGTAAGCTTGTAGGATCGCATAGGGTATTGAGGTAATTCTGGGAGGTGAAGGACCATAATTCTGCTGATTATAGTTGTATCCCACACCCTGCCTACTCCGACATTCTCTCGAGAAGTGCCCCCACCTCCCACATGTCCTGAACTGTCCTGTTCCCCTTCGTCTTGGCCCCAGACTCCCAAACCCACCTCTCCTGGACCCCCAGAACCGCCACCTCTCCTGGACCCCCAGAACCGACCTCACCCTTGTTGTTGTCCTCCTTGCTACTCTGGCCCCGAGAATTGTGGGCTACTGCCCCACTGTCCTTGTCCTCCTTCAGCCCTCCTTCAGCCCACACTGCCACTATTCTTGCATTTCCCACATTGCCTGTGCCGGTACTGGCCCTTTCGCCACAAAAGCTACCTTCACTAACTTATTCTGGATCAGTTTTGCTTCCTCAGCCTATCGCCTCTGAATCATTTCTTTCTCACGCTCTTTTATCCTTCTACAATAGTGAACTATAATGCGTTCAATTTCGGGCCATACTTTTGCTTCTATTCCAGCTATTTTGTCGAGTGCGTTCTGCACTTCTTTGGGTTGGCCCTGTTTCACCATAAAATAGAAAAACTGGGTTGATTTGTCTCAGGCGTTGCCGTTTCCTGCCCTCCACATCTCTTGGACCCTGAGAATATACTGAACAGCGTCTTCCTCATCCCCATAGTACACTGCATGATAAATTGTAAATGTGGAATGTCTGGGAATGCCCGCTGCAATGCATCCCATACCCTGGCCCTTACCTTGCTGAATGAGGCCCCATCATGGGCATCATTGCTCAGTGTTACTCCTGGGTACCAGCTTTCACACACACATTTTCAGCTTGGCCCCTAACTTCAGCCACTAACAAGCTTTTAATGTCTCTTATTGCTATGAAAGATTAAAAAACATCAAGGTTTAATACCACATAATAGAAATATGCCAGTCACAAGGTCAAAGAATAATTTATATTTATTAACTGGCTGGTGTCTGGCTCTCAACACCCCGCAATGTGTGCAAGCAGACGCCCTCAGATGAGAGAGTCCTGGAATTTTCAAAAACACAAGTATTTACACAGGTTTTCCACAATCCCTGACACAACGTCCAACCCCTCTTTGTGTCATACATTTACCTAGGGTCCATGGCCTATCCACATAACTAAGTCATGCTTAAACATCTTTGAATAGTTTGTTGTTTTCCTTCAAACATTTCACATGTTTTCCAAACATAAGACACAAAGGTAACATTCCTTATTTTGCTCGCTTATATTTGTCTATCATTTGTTCTTGAGTTTAAAGTCAGCTTAGTTTCAAGGAGCGAAAACAAAGATGTCTGCAAGAAGAGCACGTTCAACTATTCATCATTCTACTTTGCTGTTTGAACGGAGAAGGCACTATTGGAACAGATGGTATCTAGATTACTGATTAGTACAGCTTTTGCTTAACTCCAAGGTTTCTCAGTGTAGGACAAACAATCCACTTTAGCAGCTTCAACATTCTTATCTACGGTGACATCATGGAAACAGTACAAAGTTCATTTTGCTCTGCTGGAGCCAAAAACACAATTCTAAACATGGGACAGAAAGCAAGAGGCAATCAAAATGGCGGATAACTCAAAATGGCGGCGTAGTCAGTCTGTTTCAGGTTCATTCAATGCAATTTACAGTGCAATGCGAATGTGCTTAGGCCAATAATTTACTATCAGTCGGTATTCATGCAAAATATACTTTTACAGCTAAGGGCACATCTGCTGTGTTCTTTTCAAAAACACATATCCATTTCCCAGCTGTGAGTGGTGGGAGTGCCTTAAGGAGGTTATTTGTGTCCATTTATTCCCAGGGTACGCAATGAGGCCTCCCTGCTACCTTGTGTATTAGTGGCATTTGCATTTTCATCTTGCTTTTTCCACCTTTAGTGAAACTTCCTTTTTTCTTGCTAACGTTATATGGCAAATCTCTCCCTCAATTGTCCATCCCACAAACTTTGCTACCTCAGTGTGCGCTGGGGCACTTGTTCTGTGTCCCCTTCCACATCGTCCTCGGTCTCATCAAATTCACTCCAGTCTTCCTCATCTTCTCTCTGTGACCCTACATTCTCATAGCCCAAGCTGTCTGTCTCTCTGTCACGCTCTACATGAATGGTTCTTATTGGTGTGTTGTCTATTCTGAACAAGAAATCTCATGACTTCGGGCCTCATTACACGGAAGGCGGTGGTCCAGGGTGCTATTAGCACCCTGGACCATGCCGGTAAAATACCGGCACCGCCTTGGCGGAAAGGGGATTTACCGCCCCATTCCAAGGTTGGAGGGGCGGTAAATCCCCTTTCCGCCATTGCCCTTCCCCATTCCCATTTCTGCCCCATAGGGCTCTATGGGACTGGGGAAGGCGCTAATTACGGCACCGCAATTTTGCGGTGCCGTAATTAGCTCCGAGGTCCCTTAGCGGGTTGGTATTTAACGCCTGCAAAAAGCAGGCGTTAAAACTCCAACCCGCTAAGGGACCCCGTAGTATGGCGGTAAGGGTTAACGGTCACCGTTGCCATTAACGGTGACCGTTAACCCTTACCGCCGTCCGTGTAATGAGGCCCTTCCACTCATTCCCCACTCGTTGCACCAGTTCCCCCATAGGTGGCAAGGGTGTATCTGCCTTGGTTACATCACATGCTGCCCTTATCCTGGCTAACTCTGTCTGTGTACATGCCAGTGCTATTTCTAGATCTCTTGTGTTCACACCGGTGTGGGCAGTAACCTCTGGAGGTGAGACATATGGGGGAGGTGAGGCTGTGGCTGCTGCTACCACCATCGTGCATGCAGATACATATATTGGATTAGTATACCCTTCTGCTGGGTGAGTTGCCAGCGGATGTATTCCTTTCTTCCCCTCCACATTCTTCCCCTTTTCTCCTAAGCCTATCTCTTTACTACTGTCATGTGTTGCCCCTTCCCCTTCGGATCCTCTATGTCCTTAAACATTTTCCAGAGGTTCAATACTTCCCTTCTATTCTGCAGTGGTCTCCCCTTATATTTTGCCATCAGGAAGGTAGACATATGCTCCAAAACACTTCTGTGAAAAGATCCCTGATCTGGCTAGGAGTGGGGCATTCCCCCTCCACTAGTCTCCGTCACCCACTGATTCTTGATCTTGTCACAATACAACAACATTGCCTTGCACATGTGTTCTATGGACAATTTTACCCCCATAGTCATGTCCCCCATATGCTTGGCAGTAGGGCTGCACCTATGCTGCAGTGCATCATTTGCTATGCAATAACTTGTTCAAAACATATATAGTTCAATTTTGTCAACAATGCAACTTAATGTTGTCAAGAAAAAATCCCAATATAAAATAACCTAGTCTTGGGTTAGGTGGGAGTGGAGAGTGTGTGGACATAGATGGTAGGAATGAACCATTCCCTGAAAAGGAAGATGTTGAGCTCTTTTTTTATGAATTATAGAAGCAAGGGGGCAAGTTTGGTGTTGAGATTGGGAGGTTCCAGAGTCTGGGATGTAGACTGAGAAGGCCTGTCTTCTAGTTCTTTACTTCCTACACTGGTGCAGTTAAAGTCTGCACATGTCCTTACTTCTGGTGGATCCTAGTCCTTTGTAGAAACTGAGTTTCTCAGCGAGGTATCTAGGGGGTTTCAGGATGGCAGCCTTGTATATGATACAGCAGGATTTGGAGATGATTCATGCTTTATGCAGGATCAAGTGTAGTTTGATGAGGGTCAGGGTGACATGGTCCAACTCTTTTCTGGGATGAAGGGCTTGATTATCTGCAGAGGGAAGTTACCAGCAGGCCTTTGTTGTTGTCCTTGCTATGTGCTGTCTGAGGCACAGGTGGCTGTCGATGTCGAACCAAAGGAACTGGCACAGGTGGCCAGCTGGGATGTGAAGCCCTCAAGCTTCATAACAGAGAGCCATGTGTGGATATTACGGTATTTGGCATTGCTGGCCAGTAGTAGGACTTTGGTCTTGGAGGGCTTGGACTAGGTAAGCACTGGATATCCAGGACTAGATTAATGTGAGGCAGGCCTTGAGCCTGTGCATGATGGAGGATATCTTGATGTAGAACTGCGTGATATCTGCATGTTGGAGTTTGTAGATGTTGTGTGGAGCCAGGAGAATTCTGAGCAGATTCATGTCAATGGTGAAGATCACGGGGGAGAAATGGATCCTTGCAGGACTCCACTGGGGATGGGTAGAGGTACTGATCTGGAGGAATCCATTTGGACAAATTGGTTGTGGTTAGCAAGGTAGAATTTAAACCAGCTAAGGATGATATCGTTGATCCCCAAGCACAGTGTAAAATGTCAGTGAGTGACTGGTGGTCTACTGTGCTAATCACTGCTGAGAGATCGAGGGGAAACCAGAGGCCAGGATGGCTTTCATCAAGGATGTTAAGGGCATTGTTGATCACCTTGATGGTAGCCGTTTACGTGCTGCATATTGGTCTGAAGCCAAATTTGTAGAACTAAAGTAGGTTGTGCCTTCAATGGAAGATGTGTAATGCTGTAGTGGTTGCTGAGGCAGTTAGTGTCCAATGTTGGTTTCTTGAGAAGTGCGAGGATTTGTGCATTCTTGAGTTAGGGAAGATGTCATCCATGTACGGTGTGGCCTGGAGGGATGCTAGGGGGCAGTGACGTCTTCCATGGTGAGTGCCTTAAAGGTTGTCCAGGTAGTGATGGCTTTGCAAAATGGAATCTGTTGTGTGTTTCAGTTGTGGAGTTGATGTTTGCGCATTGGCAGGTCATGCTCATCTTGTAAACCGTATTAAACACTTGTGAAGTAATAAAGACTTTATCCATATTGAGCTCAATATATATATTCAACATTATAAATGATCATTTCATATACATGCTTGATAAGGCAGATTGTATTACAACAATATGGGGGAGACCCTTTGTGGGCAAACGTGGTTGGGGTCAAAATACAGTGCAAAAACAACAAATATGAACACGTTGCAAAACAACTCAATGGGCCTCATTACGACCCTGGCGGTAGAGTGATAACGGCGCCAGTAGTGCTGCCGGTGCCGTTATCACTCTACCGCCACATTACGAGTTCTGCTCGCAGGGCCACTCTGCACGCCTGGTCAGACCAGACGTGCAGAGTGGCACCCGCTAGCAGAACAGGATGCTAGCAATGGTCCCGTTATGAACTGGACCGTCGTTACCATCCTCCCCATTCCCATTGAGCCCTATTTGGGCTCATTGGGAATGGGGACGTACCGTGTCCGGGTCCCGCTAATGGGAATTAACGGGCCCGCAAAGCTCAGAATGGCCTGGTAATTCCCATTTTTCGGGACCCGGACCCGAGTTTGGGGGTAGCCATGCAGGTAAAAACAGAATGGCTACCTCCAAGCTCGTAATGAGGCCCAATGTGTTGTATCTATTCTAATAATTTTATAGATTTGGTAATGTGCTGGAGAAGTCACGAAGGATATCTCATGTATTTCTCAGTTGTAACCTTTTATTATAGTGGCATACATATCCAACTGAAAACATATGTTGCATAATAACAAATGTAGAGTCAAAACAGTAACAAACAATAATACTATAAATCACCACACAGTATAATAAGTGACAAAGACAGGTAAAAGAACAAGATATAATCATAGACAAAGTTCTAAAATAATATAAACATGCATACAGTAATTTTACTCACTCTAAGTTGTGAGTTGCTACATGGTATACTTTGCATTACCCTAGGCTTCTAAGCATGATTCAACAGTACTCACACCTGAAAACTACACACAGGGTACATTTATCATTACCCTGGATGTTGAGACACGATCAATCAATGATTATGTCTTACAAGCTGCCTACGTGAATGATTCTTAACAAGTTTTTAACAGTGCCTCTATTTATTTATATCAAGGGTATTAGTACATGTTTCGGCGTGCCATGGCTGGTGGCTTCCTTAAATGCCTTCCTCAGGGCATGAAAGAAATCCTGTGTCTTGTGCAGGGGTTTGATGGGCTATGTCCACAATTGTGGGTTCCTCACAGGGGCGGGAAAAAGGGCCCTTCCCTCTGAGTCCCATTCAGCTCCCAACAAATGACAGCTGGCAGTGTCCTGGCAAATGCACGTGGAGCGGTGGCGGTCAAAAGCACATCCCGGATTTCAAACAAATTGAACAGGACCCCTCAAATTATGATGGTAAAGATGCCCTTCTTGTTTTATCGTCTGCGTGTCAACGTGGTCAGACAAACAGCAGGCAGACTGGTGTAGCATCTGGTGGCCTGGACCTCGGAAAACAATCAGCGTGCATCTCTTTAGTAAGATATACCGTGTGCAAGGTAGCATGTGTCTGCTGTTAATGTCACCGGCCAACTGATAAGGAAGATTGTGGCATGTTTAGAATAAGGGTTACATCACAAAGAATGCAATGATGCAGGAAACAGGAAGGTGAGAGCCTCAGTTGGTGGTTGAGCGTCATGAGGAATGTCAGTCTGATTGTTGTGTCAGGATTTATAAGGTTGCAATCTTTTAAGATTTACCGGTTCATCATACCATGGTTGTGTGGATTATATTACATTTTGGTGAGGAGTGGAGCCATACCAGCTGGCAGTGGCACAAAGGCCCATGTTATTGGTTGTAAGAGGACGACACCATCTCTGCCACAGTTTTTCTGTCAGCCGCTGCCTGGAGTCTGCAGCATATGCATCTAGAGTTATCCACAGAAACATTCATTCTTTCCCCAGCATGGAAAGTAGGCACGGGTCCTCAGGCTAACTTTTGGGATTGGAATGCTTAGGTGAAAGAGCCTGTGTCTTCTAAGTTAAAGTAGGGTCTGCTGACAAACCTGCGGCTTTGAAATGTATTATAGGAAAAGCACATGTCTTCTATTGTAGGCAATCTGTGGTAAATAGCTGGAAGAAAGAAAAAGCGTACACTGCAGTGTCATCAAAATAAATTCCTGTGCGGTAATTTGCTTTGTCACATTTTCCTTGTGGAGGTAAGGAGGTGTTCAAATGACGTTGACATAGACACTGGGGTTCAAACTCCCCACTTCCCAGCATAATCACTGCCTTCATGCAAAGCATGTTTCTGACATGTGATTGAGATAGTATATTTTAATATCCATGTATTCAGGGAGTTTCCTCTGACTTTCGGTTTTATTTGGTTCATGATTAATGCATTACATGGTTATCTGGAATTGAATGTGTTTAGTGACAAAGGAGAACCAAAATTACATAGTGATGAGGATTTAAGGTAGGATGGTATGGTGGGATTAGTGGGCTTGATTTCTAGAATTGTGGTTGGACACCATTGTGGAATTGAGAGCCAATTTGGGCACTGGTGGGGACATATGATGCCACTTTGGGAATTCTTCTAGTACAAGGGTGTCATATCACAAACCTATGCAGGAATTGCCTCTTTCAGTTTACACCCTCATTCAGGTTTTGGGTGTCTGGGTGGGTCCTCGAGTAAAATTCAAGTGCCACAGGCACCAGTGTGTGGTAAAAGGAAAATAGCATCAAGTAAAATAAATAGAACCATGCAGATCATTCCACCATCTTTAGTATTTCTATCAATCCTAGGTGAAGCCCTAATATGATCGGAAAATATTGGAAAGTTTTGGGCACAGCATGAATGCTGTGAGTGGCCCAAATGTCAACAACGTCAAAACAATTTGTTTATAATGCTCTGTTTAGACACATAAATATAGGATTGGTGTGTGTGTGCATGTGTGTGTGTGTATGAAGGGTTACCACCTTCAGCTGAGGACGTGGAGGAGAGTGAAAGGAATCTGAGAAGTGTATACAAACTGGTTCCACTAACATACAAAATCAAGGCAGTTTTAGGAAAGTTTCATTTGACAATTAGACTACTGAGAGGATGCGAAATTGTAGACATTTAACGTCTCTCAGAAGTTTGGAAACTCATGCTGTTGTTTTGTTAATCAAGTAGAAGAAACTTTGAGAGACAAACCTATGTTACAGTAAAAGTGCAGCTTTTGCTCAGTACTGACCTAAATGTGCAATCAGTGTTCTGTGTAGGGAAAAGGATAGAGCACACATTGAATCATGTGAAATTCTCCAAATAAAGGAAAGACCACAAGTACCAAGTTATAAGGATATGGTACATTCTGCAATGGAAGAAAAGAATAACTGAGAAATAAACTATGCAGGTGAACTTCAAAGAAGTAAACAGTAATGTCAATGATACAAATAAGTGTTATAGGTGGGGGGAATTGTTCTTATCTAGCAAATTATAACAATTGTCCTACTCACAAGATAATATACAGAAAATGTAATATGAAAGGTCACTGTTAGACAGAATGGGTGAGCTACACTAATTGCACAGCTGAAGGGGAGATCATGTAAAGGACGTATCAATTATGGTACATGATGAATAAATATAAAGTATTTAAAAAAATGTATTAGGTTTTTTGGTAATATACTATTTACCAGATTACATCAAAATAATTAAGATCAACATGTGCAAAAGTAACAACAGTAAGGAAATGGAGAAATAACTAAATTACATCCTATAAAATCCATTATACAATCAGTCAAAAAGACAATCAAAAGCTATGATACATATTTTATACATATATAACAACATTACAGTAAAACAATTACAATTCATTTTGTTTTAGTTCAGTACAATATTATGTAATAAAATGATATGACAAATATTATTGAGAGATCCCAGTTAATAATCCATATTTTTAAAATAGGTCGTAATAATTACCTGCCAAATGTAATTAGTCACAAAGTTCAGTTTTAAGTTTTCGCCAGAATACAATATAGCACACAATCGATCAGATTGAACGTTGTCCAAGTTGTTTACCATCCTACCATAGCCTTTTCCATACAAATTAACATACTTTGGACATGATGATAATGGGTGCCACACCGTCTTGATCTCGCCTGTCCAAATGCGACAATCTCTCTCCTCACAGGGGATATTTACTCACTGCAGCCTCACCAGAACTGCACGCTACTCCTGAAATGAACGTTTCAATCTGCATTCACTCAGAGTCGTGAAGGGGCTCTTGCTGGTGCCGTGGTGCCTGAGCACTTCCTGGAGGAGGCGTGGCTCATTCGGCTCACGTGACGAATCACGTGACTTCAATCATCCATTTCACGACGAGCCATCCACCCTCGCGGCGTTAAGCCCCTTAGGAGTAAAGCCCAGTGACTGTTGAGCGACTGTTTGGTGCACTGGGGGCGCATCAAGAGGAAATCCAGTAGTCCGCTTACTACAAAAACATAGTGTTGTGCGGTGTGTGTCTGGTGTCCGGAGTTCGGAGAGTCGGTAAGCAGACCCCCCCTCCCCTTTTTCCTCCTAACACTTATCCTATGACCTCGGACTCAGCTTTTTTCAATATCTTTGGACTTATCACGGTTAACATGGCACCGCCACCTCAGACCGATACAGCCCACGAGAAGCGGTGGCTTCGCAGCGACACCCTTCTAAACGAACTTGGGGGTGAATGTCTTACGCCACCTACACCCCAGATCGTCCATCCAGATGTCTTGATTCCGAGCCCGACTGTCGCTGATTCGTCGATGAGCTTGGAGGCTCAAAGATCTCCAGCGGCAGCTAAGCGCCTCCGATCACCCATATCACTCTCTGCCAAATTGGGGACTGAAACATAGATAGGGCAAGTTGCAGAATACGGACTGGATCCACTGGATCAGGGTGATATTCCCACTCCAGTGGTGTCCTGCCAGGCAGTCGAGACAGGGAAGAATATAAGAAATAACCAAACGACCACTCTGGAAGAAGTCCCATCGACTGAACAAACTGACCTACGGACCCCCTCCCGTTCTACCGTATTGACGAGTGGTCTCTTGTCTGAGGCTGTCGGAGGACGGCCTCGACAGGAACCTCAACGGTGGGGGTCGGAAACCACATCGCCTGTCTTGGAAGACGCTGGGTCACATCCATCTCAAAACCCTCCGCCAACTGAAAACGAGGCAAAAAACAAAATCAGAGAAACTGAGAGCCAGATTCTTCCACAACCCAAGGCTCAAACGACTGCATTGATTCACAGAAATATCAATCTTCACAGTGGAAACCAAACACTATCCTCCTATTCAAACCGGCCTTTGAGGCTTATGACAAGCGTCTCTTTCACCTCAGACCAAGATGATCAATTAATAACTTATGACCTTAGGACTTCAGATGAGGAAACATCGGAAGCCTGTTATACAGAGAAAGCACAGGACAAACTCTTAACATCTCCACGGCGGGTAAATGAGATCCAAAACCCAAAAGATGTCGCAAACACGGCTACTCCTAAAGACAAAAGGGCAACCTTGCCAACGGCTGCCTCAAAAGGCCAAGGAAACTACAAACAAACAGGAAATTAACCCATTGGCCAGGTAACAACGGACCCAAGCACAAAAGGTCAGACAAAAATAAAATCGACTCCAAATAAAATATATACGAAAAAACAAAGGAAATTGGGACCCAAAAACCAAGGGAGTACAAAGAGTCTTCCAACTCCCGTAATATCATCCTCTCTTAAAGAATATTTTCTAAACCAACATAAAAGGGAAGCTAGATCAAGATTCAGAACTCTCTGACGCAGAGATCCTGGAGGCGGCCCAAGACCCCTTACCTGTAAGCAAAGCTAGAAAGACCGACCAAAGTCTACCAAGGCAAGACCCAAAACCCCAAGCCTTAGCCCAAAAGGAAATAACCACAGAAAAACGACAAGTTTTACATCCCAGGACGGTGGCATAGAGCTGCTCCCACAGCCACCAACTGCCTCAAGCCCCCATAGTAGCGGTGAGAGTCCATTGGGACCCAAGACAAATGAAACACCTGCGATTTAGGGGGCTCAGAAAGTAGCCAGTCCTCTTTTGCCAAGTACGCCTCTGGAAGTACGGTGCTCTCCAAAAAGGGCAACCGCACCATTCGAAGACAGACACGCTTGGACAAAAGCCCATATTCCAGAACCCTCACGATGCCCCAAAGGATGAACAGCAGAGGAAGATAGGCGTATTCAGGATCCACTACTGTCCACAGACAGAAGAAGTATGGACAGACCCTCTCCCTACATTGGTGACAAGGGTTTTCACACACCGGTCACCAGTCGAAGACTTAGTAAAATATCAGCTCCGACTCAGAAAGATTCCCCTAGCAAAAAAATAGCTATGCTGCAAATAATGTCATCTTTCACACATCTTGCACTAAACCCCTTTTCCAAGCTCTATGAGTCTATCAACGAAACTCTTAAAGATAATACCTCCATGTCAGCGGCAATGATAGAAAAACTGACCTTCATCGAAGGTTTCATAACAGCTTTAGACAAGAAAAGGAGTCATCACAAGCAGCTATGGAGAAAATCTTTTCCAAATTAGAAGCCCAACTTATGGAAAAGCGGAACCTCGCTCAACAGCCATTATCTACCATTTCTACCGCCTCACAGACTAATCCACAAGGACTTAGCATCTATTTTCGGAAGGAAACCTTCAGGGAATCTATCTGCCACATCTGAATCAAAGAAAAAAAATGAGCAAACTGAGCGGGAGTTGCAAAAAACTCAATTAACGCAAACTACACAAATCAAAAACACATCTAGAATGGAAATAAAGAATATTGAAGAAAAGGCATCCCGGACAATGTTGGTTCTGGGGCTTGGCACAAAAGGAAAGAAACACGAAGAGCCAAAAATAAAGACGACTGAACACTCTCAACCTATGCCACCTACCAATCCTGACCATCATCTTCTGCCTACATCACTCAAAACGATCGAGGAATTTCAAGAAAATAGTGATCTAATGAATTTGTCCCAACATCACGACAATGCAGGAGACCCTCAAATTATAACGATTTCTAATCAACCAGAATCCAAATCAGCTATAGAAGATGTAGCAAAAACCATCTTAGCAAACGAATATGAGGAAATAGAGGACACCAAAGAAGCGCCTAGACAAAGACGTCGGAGAGAGGAGGTTGTCAAGAATCAAACAGACCCTAAAGATAGTCACAAAATGAGCACTAGAGAGCAAAGACAAAACAGGGCGCTGTCCCCAGAAATGCAAAATGAACAACGTAAGCACACCGGAATGACCACGAAGCACATAGAAAACTCATGGGCACCAAAAGGAACCAAGGAACTTGACACAAAACTTGAAGGAACTACAGTTTATAAAATCGAACAAGTGTCAGCAAAAGAAGGTTACATGGTCCTAAATAGAAAAATGGTCCTCAAAACAGTAGAAAAAGTCAAGAAATTACACCATCTGACAACTAATGATATCAAATTAGTCGAACCATACCATCGGGACCATCGAGCGAAAGCTTTTATCCATGCAAGAAACAAAGTCCTTGCAGAAATCTCTTCAGAGGTCTATAAAGATCTACATAAACTAGGATTCAATTCAATCTGACCCTAGTACCTAAACAGGCTCGAAAGTTGCCCGAAAAAGAAATTCGGAAGAGGGCTTCCCGACAAGGGTTCATTACACCTCAAAAACTGAAGCACTCTATAACCAAAAACGCAGGCAAGACTCAGCGAGGAACACAATCACTAGACACCAGCGCCCGAGCAAAGACCTTGATCACGTCGATCGGAGAGAAAAAGACAAAAAGTCAGGACCTTCACCAAAATGGGAAAACACCGGACGGGCTCCACATCACAGATCCAACTATAACATTCAGACACCGAGACATAGAATCAACTCTACAGACAAATGGGATGACGCCACGAAAAGTCAAATGTATCAGCAGAAGCGAAAAATTTCAGATGGACCGTGGAAGTGGCTGGCGGACACGTTCAGCCGATCCAACAAGAAATAGCAGCGAACAGAAAGTCCTCTGGAGCTCCAGGCGTCTACAGTGAAACTGGCCCCGAAATGGGCCGATAATGATCTGAGTATGGCATCATGGAACACTAGAGGCTTCAACCATCTGACTGGCCTGAGCGACATAAACTTAGGAAGCTTCGACATCCTGTGTTTACAGGAACCGTGGCTGTCAGACCCCCCGACACTTGATGGATTCACAATAGAAATCTCTCCAGCTTGTAAATCACTAATGGGAAGGCCTTCTGCGGGTCTTCTAACGGCAATCCGCATCGGCTCAGGTGTCACGCCAAAAACTAAAATCATCGAAGCCTACGGTATGCTCGGCACCCTGACATCATGGCTGCGATATGACCCTGAGCAGGCTGCATGGATCACCTCAGACCTTGCGATAATAAACTTATATTGGAACCCGGAAAGAACAACTGCAAAAAAATTCAGCAACGCAGTGGCGGACGCTATTGACACCATCGCCGCAGACTTCAAAACTGATAACCTCATTGTTTGCTGTGATTTAAACGCCAAATGCAAAACTTCGCCAACATCTGAAAAACCATTTTCAATCCAGTCTCTGGCAGAAAAAAGGGGTTTGGCATGGTCTAAACTGATGAAATCAAGAAATCTTTTCAACGCAGCTATGTTAAAAAACCACGCACCCCATATTCCAACATGGGAAAGAGGCAAATCCTCTGCTACCCTGGACTACATCTTTGTAACTGAAGGTCTGATCCCCTTTGTTTCATCCTTCAAAGTTGTGAAAACTTTGGAAAGCCACCATAACTTGCTAAAACTAGCGTGGGGAGCACATATACCAGAAAAGCTTACATACGCTTTAGAAGTAGAGCCAAACATGCAACAGTCCAGATTGCGCCTTACGGCTGACAACATCAAGGCCATAAAGGATAGCCTGAGTACAGACCCTCAGTTTAGAACAACCAGCCTACCTGCTAAAAGACTGGACTACACCCCTCTACTCCTGCCCCATAGGGTGGCCTTTTCAGGAAAGAAGGGCAAGAAACCCGCGCACAAGCATACTTATGACCGGCTGGTGGTAACAAAGAGACGGGAAGTAAGGAACCTGAAAAACTTCGCATTAAGGCATCAAACAGCAGTGGCATGGGCTGAATTCCGAAAGAGTGTGAGCCACTACAAAACGTGGATAAAACACCACGTGGCAAGTCTTTATCAGAACGACGCAGAGATCATGCAGAAGTCCCTTGCTTCAAAAAACACAAGAGACTTTTGGAATGCATTAAAAACCATCAACGGGCAAAGCGCTCCATCAATGGCAAATGCAGTTTCGGAACAAAACTGGTTGTCGTATTTCAGTACCCTTTTTGAAGCCCCTGCAGCGTCCACGGCTGGGAAAACTGACCACTCTGAAAATTATTGGATCCAACTGGCTGACGTGGAAGATATTTTGAGAGTAATAAAACAACTGAAAACCTCAAGAGCCCCGGGCCCCGATGGTCTTTCCAACATTGACATCAAAAAACACCCAGATGATTGGGCCGCAGTCATAAAGGAAATTTTAACACATTGCCACAAAACCAAACAGATTCCGGCAACCTGGGCAGAGGCGATACTGGTCCCAATTTTCAAAAAGGGGTCTAGGGAAAATCCAGCAAATTACAGACCCATTGCATTGTTGGACATTTTAGGAAAAATATTTGCGACTCTACTATTAACGCATTTTCAGAAGTGGGCTAAAGCTTCTCCGGCATCTGACATTTTTCAGACGGGCTTCCAGGAGGGCCCAGGGACCATGATTAACATCATGATATTAAACATCATCAAAGCAAGGGTGAAAGCAGGTGCTCCTAAAGTTCATTTGGCCCTGGTCGACCTATCAAAGGCATTTGTTGCGAGAAACTCTGGGAAAAACTGAAAATCTGGAACTGCCCAACCTCAATCCTGGATCCAATCATGGCTTTACACACTCAAACCTCTATGCGTGTTCGCTTGAACCAGCAAGGTCACCTGTCCAGCAAAATCTTGGCCAACCGTGGGGTAAAGCAAGGTTGCCCACTGGCACCAGCACTGTTTATTGCCTTTATAGGCGACTTCCAGTACACCGAGGAGAAAATTTGTTCATTTCCACCCAAGGTGGGTCTATCAAAAGTGCCTAGGCTATGGTACGCGGATGACCTGATTCTTATGGACCAGACAAAAATAGGTCTACAGCGGCAACTAGCAAATCTCTCTGCCTACATGAAAGAAAACAACCTAGAAATCAATACTCAGAAAACAAAAATCCTGCTCTTCACCAAGTCAACAGCAGACCGCAAAACTACTTCGGCCTGGTTTCTGGAGAACAAGAAACTAGAAGAGGTCAACGAGTACAAATATCTTGGGGTGTGGATAGACAATTCTCTGAAAGAAAACACCACTACGGAGGCTCTGTGGGACAAAACAAAAAACCTGACAGCTCAATTGAAAGCCGTTGATAGAACATTTTTGAAAGTTCTCATGGATACCAGCACTAAATTTCTATAAGTCGAAAATAGTCCCTGATCTAGCGTATGGAACGTGTGCAAACATAAGCCTTCCACAAGATCTATGGCAAAAGCTGGAAGGTTTCATGTGGAAAACGGTACTGACCCTCCCTAAGTCATCACCTATGGCGGCGATCCATCGTGACCTTGGTCTCATGTCTCTTGCTGCATCAGTGGAGCAAGGTGCTCTCCAGTTATTTAGAAAAATCATCTCTCCAGATGCCCTCCCCATCTTTCAGGTGGTAGCATAAGAAATCCAAAGAGGAGGGTGCAAACCACTAACTGCTTGGGTGAAGAAACGGAAAGACAAACTGGAAGAGATAGCCTGCTCGGAAGAACTCTTAATCTCAAATCCCGGGAGAGTAAAAGAAAAAATAGTGCAGCAAGACTGGATCCTGACAAATGAAAAAATTCTGTCACATAAACTACTCAAAGGTCTTCCGCCTGGACACAATAAACCGAAAGTTCCATTAAAATACTGCAATAAATTCCCTGAAAAAGCTTTGAGAAAAACGTTCATGCGAGCTCAGCTAAACATCCTATTACATACAAGAGAAATTCTGGCCATCAGATCAAAATCGACAACAGCTTCATGTCGTCTATGTGAAAACGCTGATCAACTTGAAACTGTTAGACATCTCTTGACGTCTTGTCCGGCATTGTCTTCAGAAAGAGAGGCTTACTTGGCACCCCTAATATCTTACCCTTCGACAATAAGCGAAGAGACTGGCTGGTGTCGGCTTATTTCTGGCGATTCTGCCAGATGGTCGAGGGTCGCAGCCAAACTTTTGGACATTGCCTTAAAAAAAGCAACTTTGGGAAATCTCAACCGCCAAAGGGTTACTGATCAGTCTGAGGACGACAATGTACAAACTGGTATTTGACCTTCTCAAGAATGAAACTGAGAGCGGTATCCCAAGTAGCCTCATAAGAACTATTCGCAAACAAACACAAAAATCTATTTTGTAAAAATCTTTTACTGATTAAATACAAATAAAAAAATAAAATAAAAAAAATAATATTTACCCATGCACCAAGTCGCTCTAAGGTAGGTAGCTGCACAAAGCGCATCCTCATTACAAACAGTTGTACATTGGAGTTCTGTATATTATAAATATTATAATATAGTTAGAAGTACCACTGGTATAAGTGACCAAGCTAAAAAGACTTACATTACAAATCTTACAACTCGTTACAAAAATTGGACAAAAACCGCATAAATACTCTACCAACCATTCTAATTGGTTATTACTGTTTGGCTGTCTTAAAACTCCTGACACACAGGTCGCACTTCAATGAGCACAGAAAGTCCCTGCTGCCTATCGACTTGAACCCAATATTCGAAGCAGCATGGTTTGCCCATAATAATGCATTTTACAACAAACTTATTCCCAACACCATTCATGAGAATCTAGAAAGCACAACATTTCACCGTGCAAATCTTGATTTTGAGTATGAAACACTAATCAACATTATTATCAAATTGAAGAGCTCTTGAGTCCCAGGGCCTGATGGCATACCAAAAATCATCATGAAGGCCCCCCCCAGAGTTGTGGGCAAAAATATTAGCAAAGCTATACAAGCACATAGAGCTCTCTGGCCAGATACCTGCAAGCTGGTGCAAATCTGTGCTGGTACCGATTTTCAAGAGTGGAAACTTGACCTTTTTGATGATGATGTATGTAAGTTAAAAGATCTTTGCGACAGTATTATTAAGAAAACTTGCCAGCTGGGTTTATTTATTTATTTATTTATTCGTATTTTTAAAGCGCACATCAGCCCAAGGGCATCAGCATCGGGTTTAGAAATCCGCTCTGTTAAGCCCTTATCAGACAGGCTTTAGAAAAGCCAATACCACAGTAACTAATATATGTGTCCTCCAATACTTCATTGCAGAAACAACTAACAAACAGAAGTCAACGCTATACTGTTGCTATGTTGACTTTAACAAGGTGTTTGATTTTATATCTCGACCCCTGCTCTGGAGAAAAAGATGACAGCTTGTGGCATGAATCCAATCCTGCTGCACCATATCCAACAGATGTATACAGACACATCCATCATAGTTTGCCTGAATCTAGCGGGGTACATACTATCGTCAAACAAATCGTGGCCTCAAACAGGGCTGCGTTCTCGCCCCTATCCTATATAATCTATACACTGCTGATTTGGCCCAAGTGTTCCGAACAATCCACAATTTCCCTCTGAAAATTAATGGCGAATACATACCGTGGCTCCTGTATGCTGCAACATCATACTGTTTGATCAAACTACAATAGGGTTACATCGTTCGATAGACAGCTTTGTCGAGTATGCCATGAAAAATTCAATGACCATAAATACAGTTAAGACAAAGACAATGTGCCTGAGCAAAAATACCACAAAGGAGAGGAAAGTGTGGAAATTGAAAGATAATACCTCGGAAAATGTGAAAATCTACACCTATCTAGGCTTTTCCATTATAATAAACCCATCATTGTCACACTGCAGAGACATAATTGCAGCTAAAACTTGGAAACAAATGGTTGGGAGTAAGACACTACATTGAGCATCAAGGAGGCTATAATATCCAGGGGCAGCTCCAAGTTTATCGTTCTTGCATTATGCCTAGCATATTATGTGCATTAGCAGTCTTATCATTCAGACTGGCAATGTGGCTCGATCAGCTTGAAGGTTAACTCCCCCGTATGGGCATTAACCTCCCTAGATCAGTGCCGATTGAGGCACTTAGATTGGAATATGAGCGAACTTCTTTATTGACCAACTGGTGCATACAGAGAACCTTACTGCAACTGTTGGGTAAAAACATCATGGTTTCAGGCGATAAAAAGGATTTCATCAAGGAACTGAACATTTCACCCATAGCACATTTAGAAGCCATAGACCTGGAGGTTGATATCTTGTACACTATGCCTAATGTTGAAGAGATTGCAACAAAATAAATCAGCACAATGGGACTTGGAAAAAACTGCAGAGAAAAAGAAGACATAATGAATACTCACACCAGAACTTTTGCCCTCATAAGCCACCTAGATATTTGACTAAGATCTGTACAAAGGAGCTAAAACGTTTCATATTATGTTTTAAGACTGAATCTGCTCCCTACTATGGAACACATAGGCACATGGCAAAACATCCCACTGCCTAAACGCATATGCCGACTTTGTCGTTCAGCAGTGGAGACCTGTCATCACGTATTGACCAACTGTATATCCTTAAAAACATGTTATCAAAAAGGTTACATAAGATATGTCACCAATATTGAGGACATAGCCCATGACCAATTCTGGGCCACACTATTTGGTCCCTATGATCCCTAAACATCCCTGTATTCTTTCCCCCTTCCCATGTTATGCTTCTATCTGTGCTGTCCTCCAGAGAAATGTGCTTGGATCGCCTTCTTTCCTCATCCCCACTTCCCCCTATGCCCCCTTTCGAGTCAGTGTTCATATCACTACAGAAGTAGTCCACAAAGCTGAATCTCCTCGAGGCCATGCCTTCCCTGAGCTTCCCTCTGGAGTCAATGAAGTCTATGTCACCCCTTACCTCACAGGACCCCCATACCCGCCCTGTCAGATATGGTGGCAGTCCTGTCTGACGCGATTGTGCTGTGCGGCTCTGCTCATCTACCCCCTCTCCTTGTGTTGTCTCCTGTGCCCTCTGCCTACCATGGCCTTTATGTCTATGATCGCTCAGTCCACCTCCTCCTTACAATTGCGCTCTCGCTTAAGCCACTCTAGCTGCCACTTCATCCATTCCCTATTCACTAACACTTGCTTTGCCTTCTCATCCTCTTCCCTTCATCTCTCAATCTCTTCTCTCTCCTTCCTCAACCTCTGTCGCTGCTCCTGCTCTTCCTCTTCTTCCCTGTTCCTGTCTCTGCACTCTCTCTTGTGTCTCTCTTCAGCTTCCCTCTCTCTTCTCTCTACTTCTTCCATTATCTCTGCCCAGTCCTTTGCTTTGCTGCTCCCCTTGAGTCCTTCCATTTCTTTGGTTGTCAGCGCTGCCTCTCCCGTTGTCTTCCCATCTAACATTAGGAGGATCTGTCCCCTCGCCTGCTCATTTGCGGCTATGCTCTCTTGCCCCTCCTTCATGCCCTTTAACGCCTCACTGTTTGTTGCCTTTCCGCTGGTCATTTGTCTGATCCCTTTCTGCCCCTCCTCCTTTGTATATGGTGGAGGTTGAAATATTGGGTCTGAATAGCCTTCTGCTGTTTTTAGCACCCCTAGTCGGTAAAGCTCTTGTTCATCGTCTTTGTCCTCTGTGTTTTCGCTCGCAGGAGAGGGTGGGGTGGACAGAGGGCGGGGACACTGGCCCTGGTGCCTCCTGTTGGTTCAGCATCCATTGACGCCTCACTGCTTCCCCCTCCTGAAACATCTGCCACAGCTCAAATATTGCCATGTGGCTGGCTAACTTCTTCCCCTTAGAAGTGTCCTGTCAGTGTGTCAGTAGTGATTTCTGCACATTCTTGTAGAAACTTCTGCAGTGTGGCCATGGCTTAACCAATTTACCCTCAGTGCTTTTCGTCCATTCTGCACTATATTTACACATGTTGTTCTTATGGGGCTCAAGGGTCTTACATAAGTGCTGTAGGGGTGTTTCACCCCCACACTTTCCTTGGTACCTTGCTCTTATACTTACTTGACCTCAAATCGAGGCTTTCGATACTCTGTTGTTGATAAACACACAATAAAATAACTGTTCTTTTACTCTTTCACAAGCCTCTCTGGCCCCAAAACAGTCTGTCAGGCATGCTTCACGCACCACCCCTCTGCAATTCTCTACCTCTTCAGGCCCACTCACTGACTCACGCATGCACCTTCTGCACACCGCCATTGGACAACATCCTCTGTCAATCGCAAGTTTTTCAACACAGTTTCCATAACACCTTGTGCTCTCCAAGTCCTATACACAGATGTAAGGGGTGACGTCACCAACTCACTAAGCAATGTAGTGCTAAAGATCACTTACAGCGTGCACAGTGCTAGAATCCCATTGCACAAAAATATACACAACCCCAACATAGACCCACAGGTGTCTTGCTGCCTCCTAACAGGGGATACCAAAATTATTTGTGTTCGCTCTATACCTACAGTGTCGCCTTGTAAATTAAATGCCTCTGCAAGACTTAATTAGACGAATCACCTTCCGCAATCTAGGCACCTCCCTTTGCTAAACCTTACGGGTGTACCATAATCTATGACCCGAGCTAAAACACCCAACCCACAGAAAATCCAATACTTACAGAAATTCTGTCATCCATGCCCTCAAGTCAATAGTATAGGCTGTTCCCCAGAACCTTTTACCTCAAGACCGAATGTGCCGTAACCACAGAAATGACGCCTACCTCTGCTCCTGTTCCAACTAAGCTTGAAAATACTGGCCAATACTAAACAATACTCAACAATACTCCAAATGTACTCAATAATACTCAATGCCACCCCCGTACCTCCAGTTACTTTCCTGTTCCCCTCAATTGCTGTGTGACTGAGTCAATACTTACACTCTGTGATCTGCGGACCACGGCAGGATATTTCACAAGCTGGCTCCTGATGGCCTTTGCGCGGGGTGCACATTCCCCTTCTTTTTGAAACCCGCGATGTGTCCCACATCCCTCGGGGTACTGCAGCGGGAGAGTTGGCTTTGTGCCAAACTGGCGTAGCCCAACCACCCTCTGCTACCAACTTGTTGGTAAGAAACCTGGTATACCAAAGGTCTGGGGATTCATCTCCCGAGGGCCCAACAACCCTCTGCCCAGAATAATGGAGGACTCAGTGAAGGGCAAGTTAAACTGTAGTTTATTACAAAAAAACGATTGGGATCATATAGGACAATCTCAATTCTCCAGCAATTCTCCACTCCCCAAGACACGCGACACAGTTTTGATATCAAATGGCATTATTTTTAGGAAAGATTTTAATTTATGAGTAATTTTCCCTCCAGTTGTGTACCCCACAACTGTTTGCTACTGTTTCACACCATAGTCTGACTTTACCAGGGGAGCCCCGCCTTCTGCTGCACTCCTATGGGCTTTCACTCACTTTTTTTTATGGGGAAACTGACATGCCCTTAAAACAGTCAGTACTGGGAGACTTCGTTTCCCTTAGTCCTTTCCAAAATTGCAACTTTTTTGCAAAATATAACAAGCGTACAATGTACCTTCCAGTACATTACACTTGGGTCTCTTAGTCATTTCCAAAGGCCCTAGATACTCCCGAAGGATTTTTTAGGAGATGTGCAGATGTGTCACGGACAGTGCTGGTGGCAGCTTATCTTTTCATGTCATTTTCACCCTTTCTTGCCAGTTAAACCATGATTACCGCGTTTGGCACAAATAGGTGGCCTGGCTCCAAAATGGCCATGCTACGAGGTTCTTTGTCCTGTCCTTTGGCCTCTTGCCCCTTCGCCTTCCCCAGGTCGAGCCGACCTGGGTCAGTCCTTATATGGGAATGCATTTTCCTGTGAAATGCCAAGCTTTCGCGGGCATCTGCATGCCTTGTGTGTGTGCCTCCAGGATGTGGGCTGGGGTGTCTGTCCCCAATACACATCCTGGGTGCCAGAGAGTCTTGAGTGCTGTGAATGTCTGGGACCACTGTGGTCCGTGATTGGTCCACGTATGGTATGCGTGTATGTGAGCAGATCTCCCATTGTGTCCTCTTTGTTTTGGCGCAAAGGAGATTCTGAATAAGAGAAGCCCCCAAACACACATACCATGTCGATCTCTGGAGTTCTCACTGAACAAAGGACAGGATCCAAGTATCCTGAAGCTAAGAAGCCGAGTCGAGGAACCGCTGGTGACCCGCTGGAAGGTTTGGCACCCTGAGCCCGCTGTCGTCCCGTGGGACCCCTCTGCATCTGGTCATCCTAAAAGGTCTGCAAAGACGCATTGTCCCATTGGAATAGTGGGACCAACTATTCTCGGCACCTTCATCAAACCTTGCAAGTAAGCCTTCTCGGAAGTGTCCCTGGGCCAGCCAGTGGGCTGACCAGCTTAAGCAGGACCTTTGCTCTGTCTCTGCTGATGTTTCGAGGAGGCCCTCGAAACTTGGTATACTGCTAGCTCTGTGTACACGACCCCCTCAGATCGAATTTCGCACACTTAGCATTGCCAGGTCTGAAGTGAGACGAGTGCACCCGACCCAGAGCATATGTGGTTACCGTGTCGCCCAGCCCTGGTGACGACCTTTGCAGGTGTGCTGCATTTGTGCCCCTCCTGCCCATGAAGCCTTCTGCAGTGGTGAAACTGGCCTGATCCATCCACAAGGAGTGGAGAAATCACCACTGTACCATTTGAGAATCATCGCTGTATCTTTGTTGCTGAAAGCCACAGAGCTGCCAAATTGCTGCACTTGAACCTGCAACCGAAGTGGACTTGACTGCCGAAGTTTGGTCCGGAGTGCACCAGGGGTCGGTGAGTTATCACAACTCTAGGAGGTGGACCCTAGTGCCTCCATCCCTTTTAATGCACAAGTGGCCCCTGAGGGCCCCTCTCCTTTCCACTGCTAGTGCAAACTAGCAAACTATTCCCAACTCTTGGAATCAGCTCTACCCTCAAGTGGAGACCCTCCTCGAATAGTGGGAACCTATTCTTCATTGCCTCACCCACCTTCCTGAGTTGCTATATACCCTTGAAGAGACCCCATTTTGCCCATTTGAACTACTGTGTGCACTTGCATTGCATGTACATTTGAGCATTGGACTGCCTCTTAGTTAGGAGTGTGTTGGATGCAGAAGGGACTAAAGACTATTTGCACTGCCTGTTTCCTTCCCTTTTTAGGTTGTGGACCCATTTCGTACATTAACGCTTTAGACCCCATTGGTCTTGTATATATGTATTTAGAGAGGATTGTGTTGGCTTCATAAGTATTACTGTGATTTGATTTGTGTGTTGAAATTCAAAGACCTTGAAATACATGTATTTGTATTTTTAACATATCTACACCTGACTGGGAGTGATTTGTAAGTGTCCTTTACTCTGTGTGCTCATTGAGGTCTTTCAGTCACCCTCACCCCTCCTGAGACCTAATATTGACCGCTGCCAAGATACCTTGATTGGTTTGGCTTGTCCAGAAGGTTACCCTGTTCCAAGAAACTAGGCTGGCCTTCTGAACCTCTGCCCACCAGGTCAGAGTTCAGAAATCCATCTTAACAGTCATCACCTGGGCCCTCCCCCAAAAACCAATCCCCAGTTCCGGTTGGGTGCTCGGTTTGGTATCATCTATGGCTATTCCATATAGAGGTTATTCTACTGGCCGTTGCATGTCAGGTGGCTGATCTTCCCCATCCCCAAGAAACTATCTATTACATTGTTACAGGGTCGTAAACTTACCATTGGCCCTTGCACTTTGGCATTCACCCCTGGATTTCTGTGTGTTGATTGGTTGTATCTGGTCTCCCCAGGCCTGTGGCCCAGCTTGGTTCTCAGCCCTCTGTGCACCTCTTCAAGGTGATGCGAAATGACTATGTGTCCCAAATTTATCTGGTAGTGACACCACCTTTTCCTATGAGAGTGCGCTCCATGTTGCAACTTTTGTTTCACCTCTCATCTGGATTGCTGAGAGCGGCTTGCCTTCCCACCAATGGTAAATAACCATTGTCTAGTTCGGCTGCATCTGTGGTTGTGGACCAGAAAATGTAGCTCTTTGGGTCTGCATTCATGAGGATTTATTCTGTTTTCCTGCAGCTGGCCTCTTGTCGTTTGGGCTTGGAATGTCCCTGTTTATCTCTGATTTGGGCTCTGTGCTCGGTCTTTGCTTCATGCAGCCGGAGTCTGCTTCCATGCTCGGGCATCCTGTAGCTTGAGGCCCTCAGTAATTTTCCTTAGACTTATAATGTGATTTCTACATGCTCATATTGTGCTATGTTTTCTATAGGTTAGCCGTACAGAGTCTTACAAGGCTCCATATATACTCCTGTAATCCCGTAGAGTTAATTGCTATAAGGATCTGCAAGCATGCTCAGGATCTCTTGTTGCCTTGCGTTTTAGCATTACTGCAGTTGGCAAATGAGAAAAATAATAAAAGCTATTGAAATTATGTATGTCTATCTGTCCTCTATCCACAGAACTGTGTAAGCATGTTCTTCATGTATAAGAGTGTGTATTTGTGTAATGCTGTGCAGGGCTGCAAGTGTTTTCTTGGCATTTAATTGATGCAGTTCAATATAGTCTTCGGATCCACGATCACCGTTGAGTCCCCTCTGTCTGAAAGGATATGCACTGGATAAGGTTGGAATGGCTGCCTGAGGGGATACTTCTCTGCATGCGTGCCAGTCAGTGGTGCACTTGGGGATTGTCTAAATAATGAGTGAATCCGAGCGTTCTTGAGTCTTCGGGGTGTCATGTTCAAGGGGGTGAGGAGGGGCATTCTTGGGACCCACTCTTCAACACCCATGTGGGGCAGCATGAGGCATAAATGTGAGGAATGTTGGTCATGGGGTGATATGAGAGGTGAATGTGACAGGGGTATCTGTTGGGCCACAAGTTCATGAAATGTTTGGATGGACACCATTTGATTTAGATTCTGTTGTCCATTAGAGATTTCAATCTCCATTGCTGTGGCCATGCTATTGTACACAAAGAGACATGTTTGGAAGGGTGTGGGGGAAAATGGTGACATTTAGTGTGCAGACTATTGCCAATCACAGTGTGAATTTGAGGTCAAATGCCCATGTGGCCATGGCCCCTTTCCATTAAGCTGTCAGCAGACAAACATCTGAGAAATGTATCTGTGCCGAGAGAATGTCAGGCATGTTGGTGTAATTTGCTGTCTGGCCACCTACCAAGGTTTCCTGTAGACAGATGTAGGGGTCATGATTGGCATTTGCCACTAGCCATTGTCTAGTGATAATTGACTCTTGCTGAGTAGCCAATGCTATGCTGTGTTTATGTGTGGAATCGAGGTGGCAAGTGACTTATGATGGCTGGCTAGCAGCTTGCAAGGTGATATTTGTACCCCTGGACATGTTTATGCACATTCCTGTGGTGATGTTTTTATCTTGTACTTCCTTTCCAGTGTCTGAAGCATCTGAAGAGTGGCCTGCACCTGAGGAGGTAACTGCATTCCAAGGACACAGCCTTCAGACAGCACTTTAAACCCAAGGCACACCTCATGTCATCTAGCCCTAGAGGAGCATGGATCTGGGGCCAATGTCCTCCAATGGCACAGCTGCTGGGGAAGAGGACCTGGGTGAGGTCATTGTGGTGGACACCACAACAGCAGAGGGTACAGAAAGTGTTTCACAAGAAACAGAGGAGCCACAGAGTCTGTTGCCTTCAGTTGGGTATCATGGATATGTGTAGTGGGGGAGGAGGAGGATATTGTGGGTTTCCCTTTGGTGTCAGGTGGAGGATCTAGAGGGGGATGTGCATCCTGCAAACCTGGGCATGAGACCGGAGCCAGTGTGGGACACTGTGGTGGTGTCAGCACATCTTCCTGTCCAAGACTAATCTGCTGCAGCATTAAGTATCTTCTCTTATGCCTCCATGCAGACAAAGGTCGGTACTTCGACTGGTGAGACTATCCAGGACACAGGGCTCCCACTACTCATAGGTGAGTTGTGGCTAACCAATGCTGTCCATGATGCAGTGGCTGCCTCTGACCAGCAGGCTTCACTGCAACACCAAGAGGTGCTCAAGCTCTTCGCCTATCTGGCAGATGCACTGTTCATGGGTGGCCTCACCAGACAGGTCACTTCAATGAACCCCTCCTCCACCTCAACATCTGTGCCCCAGACTACCTAAAGTGGAGCCTCTGTGCCCGACATCTGCTCTGGATCCTCTGTAGCTATCCCACCATCAGCCCCTATGGATGTGCCATTGTCCCTGGTGGGGATCCATATGGAGGCAAAGGAGGTGGCATCCATGATTGCACAGCATGGAAAGGTGCAGGGCTCTGGTACTGCCATGGTGCCCAGTGGGGAACAGACTGTGGTGGCCAAAGACTTCTTCCAGGAATGTGCAAGCAGGGTTCCTCTCTCTACAGCCGTTCATCTTTGCAGAGGAAGGACCAGTGCCAGAGAAGGATTGCCAGGCAGCAGGAGGTGTTATGACAGAGAAGGTGGGACTTTGCCATCTAGGTAGATAGGATGGTGCACATTTGAAGGATATCACTAATGCAAGGCATGTGGTCAGGCTGTGCTTGTGGAGCTAGGTGGTAGCTGTGTTGGAGGATGTGTTCACAGTTGTGACATTTTGGAGTGTCTGTCCCACACATACCTTGCTTTGCAGCTTCCAGGGCAGGCAGTTCATTAATGTAAGAGGTGGGTGGGTGGGTGAGGAGGTGATGTGGGCTGTGAGAAGCATTGTCTTTTTCTTCCTATAGTGTTCTTTTGTATTTTTCTTATGGTGGTGTTTGGTTTAGGGGGGTACTGTGCACTTACTTACAGAAATATCCACACTGATGGAACAGTTGTCAAGGGATCATTGCAGAGGTGTGGGTAAGTAACAATGGTGGAGTGCACATGAATGCGCTGCAGGGAACCTTGAATGGGTGTCATACTTAAGCAATATGACCCGAGCGACTGGGGCATTACCGACTCAGGTAATGCCCCGGGGCCCATAGTTATAGGCACGAGCGAAGCAGTGGCCTTAATGAAGGCCCGAGGCATTACCTGAGTCAGTAATGCCCCCGCCGCGAGGGTCATATTGCTATAAGTACCCCGGCCCGCATTATGTGTGTGACCAGGGCACTAAAAGCATTTTTTTCTGTCCCGAAAAGCCACAGCGTTTCGGGACAGGAAAAAAAAATACCAAGAAAATGGCCGCCGGGAAAGGGAAAACGGGAGTCCGTTTTCCCTTTCCATAGCGGCCATAGGGAGCGGACGCGCTGGGAACACAAGTATTCCCAGCGCGTCCGCTCCCGAAAAAAAAAAGAAGCAGAAGGTAAGTGGGGTTGGGAGGGCGGGAGGCAGGGGAAGGTTGAAAACAAACATACCTGCATCCCTGCTAGGGGACGATGGAAGCCTCCAGCTGTGTGTCTCCACACTGCTGGAGCCTGCTATCGTTCCCCACCGGGGACGCAGCAGCAAAAAGGTAAGTGGGGCGGGGAGGGCAGGGAGGAGGGAGGGAGGGAGGGTAGGAAAAAAATAAAATAAAGAAAAAGCTTACCAGAGTCCCCGGCGGGGGTGAATCCCAGCCTCTCAGCCGTGGGGTGGCTCAGAGCGGGGATGGCCCCGCTTTGAGCCTCCTCATTGGCTGAGGGGCTGCCACGCCCCCGGCCGGGGACAAAGGCCAAGGAATCCCGACAGAGGGATTCCCGGCCTGGTAATGACTCGGCGAGTGCCAATCAGAATGGCTCTTACATTCTGATTGCGCCCTCGCCGGGTACTAATGTTGATTACAGTCCTGTTTAAGCAAAGGGTTACATAACATGGAAACTAGTCCTTATTTTGTTTTGTTGTGTACTTATAGAAGTCCGCTCCTGAAAAAGGGGCCCACTATCCCGATACGCGTAGAGCATGAAAGATTTTATGTGAAAGAATAGAACAATTCTTTTTGTGGAAGAACATTACAAGATTTGTGGATATTTTCAACATGTTATGTTCATTTAAATCCCAATGGTATTCAATTTTGTATGCATCCTGAATTTATTTGGCTGTTATTCAGCGTTTATGGCGTACAGGGGACGGGAGTGTCTTTAGATTGGACACTATCTTGTTAAATATTGTTTTACGGCTCTGTGCCAGGGATGGTATTTCTCCCCTGCACCCAAATATTGTTTGAAACGGATCAGAGATTTCTGAGAGTTCATTTACATCAATAGGAGTGCACTGATTGAGCGATATTCTGGGAATCTGCACGCATCCAGGTGCTCTAGCAGGGTTTCGGGCTGGTCCAATGTCAGGTATGGTGGGTAGTGTGTAGGTGTGAGGAATTTGGTGTTGTGAATGAGTCATTCCTTGTTGATGATGGTTTTGAGGTTGTACCTAAGAGGTATAAGTGTGATGGCGAGTCAGATGTTTGATGGGGAAGATTTTGCACGGTCTGTGGTCATGGACATAAAAATACTCGGTTCCTTTCCTACCTTCCTGACAAAGTGGAAGTCTGCACAAGTCCTTGTATCTGCTGGATTGTAGGACCGAAGGGATGCTTATCTTATCGGGAGGGTGGCTTTAGGTCTTCAGGGAGATAGGCTTGTAGATACTGCATGCTATTTTGTAGCTGAGTTGTGTTTGAGGTATGCAGCAATGCGGTTTTATGATTTGTGCTAGGCTCAGCTGTCCTTTTATGGATACTAGTGAAACATGCAGGACACACTTCTGGCGTGTAATGATAATTTCCAAAACTGCTTCAAGGGGGAATGAAGGACAATATTGTGCGAGGATACCAAGGCGTGGTTGGCAGGAGTTTATTTTTCTGGGATGAGAACATTGTTTTTTCATTATGGGTGTATAGTGCTAGTGCTGAGTTTCCTGGTTTATTGCTATGTGCAACTTGAAGGAGAGATGCTGTCATTTTGGGGGACAAGTGCCATTGCATAGGAGGACAGCTGATGGAAGTGGTTGTAGGTGATGTGAAGTGTGCTGGGATGGCGCTTGCTTTTCTTTTTCCACTGTTAGCTCACTGGTCATACCTTTGCTGCCCCCCTCACCCCCGTGTATTGTACTGGCATACTGAAGTAATGTTCCTGTTTGCACCAATTTGGACCTTCAGGTATCCAATTCAGATGCCCTGCTCCTCACACATCAGGTGTGCACACTCTAATGATTTCAACGCCCCTCTCCCTGGATGCCAGACACACCATCAGCACTAATTTGTTGCAGTTGCTGCTCATAGACACCATCATGGGGCTACCTCACACATGTCTCCTGGGGGCACATATGCACTTCAATGGCCCCCACTACATGATGACTGGTGTTCCCCTACATGCACCCAACTATAAGACATGCATCGTACATTTGCAAGCTGAACCCCACAAACAACTCTTACCCCTTTATTACTGACACCTGTATGTCACCCATCTACACCCACAGGCCAGATGTCCTCATCCACACTGGCTACTGCTTACTATTTTCAGTCCGTCCATATGCTAGTGCTATGCCTACCGAGAGAACCCTTTCAAAGGGATGATTACTTTTAAATATTTGTTTGCCCTGACCCCCTCATAGCCTGGGGTATTTTGCAATTAACTAATCCCATATTCCTCTAATTTAGCTTCCTTTACTTTACTGGTCCACCTAGGCTGCTTTCTTTTTTTCCCAAAGAGTTGACGCCACTGCAGAGCTTTGTGGTTATAAGTATGTGGATTGTGAGTTACATCGCAGTCCCTGCAGGGCCTGTACTGCAGGAGAGGTGGCAGCCTGATGCTTGGGGAGTATAGGGATCCCTTGATTTTCTGCTGGACTGAGCACCGGGAGGCCCAGGCTTCGGGGCTTCTGGGTGACTGCACATGGATATCCTTAGGGCTGCAATGGGACAGGGCATTGGGGGTGAGCAACTACAACTACAGTCAACAGTGCCAGATTACACTGGGGACCGCACTTCAGACATGACCTCTGGACGGAGCCATGCTGATGTCAGCTCCCGCAAGCCCCTAAAAGCCAGACCTGAGTATTTGTTTATGTTAGACACAGTTACCATGTTCTCATTTCAAGGACCACTCACCCCTGCCTGCACATCCTCTGGGGCCCTCCTAGGGGAGCCTCACCAACAGCTGGAATACCACTGTTCTACCTTTTGACTTCTGGAAGCAGATGTATTGTCTGGTAGTGTGTCATGTTTATGATTTTGGGAAGTAGTTGATAGTTTTCTCCCTGTCATTCCCTCCACACCATTCTGTTAGTTGTGAGTGTGCTGTCATTCTAATGTTGGTTATGCTGGAGGGCTGGGTCTAGTGGTGTTGATGTCATTTTGATGTTCTCTGAATCAGCCTATGTCCTACTTATGCTCCGCCCTGAGATCTTTCACGTTATGTAGTAGCAAACAAGATCTACTTATGTGTCATGATGAATGTTGTGGATAGGAGTCTGCATCTGGCACTTTGGCACCTGGTTAAGCCCATGTCAATGTTTGATTCTTCAGCCCTATTTATAAAGGGAGGAAACCCGGTATAGGAGTTTCTGTTCATCAAGATATTATATAGTACTCATTCGATTGACGGAGCCGCACTACCGACTCCCAGGCATCTCGCTGCAACTGTTCTTCACTCGCGTTGAACCAAGGGCTGGTTTCCCTACAGGCAGCCGTACATGCGGACTGTCCTCAGATGCCACTCTCGCATCTATAAGGACCAATTTAGCCGTCTACTACTACCTACTATTTACAGTAGAGAGCCTCCATGAGCACCATTGTAGATGCTACGAAACTTTTGTTATGACTGCTATTGTTCCAATTGTAACTTGACTACGTTATTAATACTTTTCCACCTGATGAATGTTCCATAATAATATCTTGATGAACAGAAACATGTCGAGACAACTCTCTGGACTGTAAACAGAGATCTTAATCTATGACACATTTATTTTACCTCAAGAGGGTACTATACTATTTGTTTGATTAGTACCATTTGTGCCTGTTTTTTCTGTGACACCGTTTTAACTTGCTATTTTAGCTTGCTACGTATTCCTTGTTGTTATTTTACACATTGGATGTTTAAGTGTTGTACTGTGGACCCTTACATTTAATTATATGTTTTCATCATTATGATTCATTATTAAAATTGGGTATTCACCTTTTTAACAGTGACTGGTCCCCATTTTGAACTCCTTTTGAACCTTTGTGATCTGGTACCTCTAGCATCTGTATCTTAACTTTGTCTTCCTATATATTGATTCTTCAGCCCACCTGAGCCCCAACTCTAGGGACTGCTGTTTCGTGGGTCAGAATACTTGTCAATTATTTTTGAGGCACCAGCCACTGAGTACTGGGACTTCAGAGCCGTCCTTTCATTTAGGGAGATTTTCTCTCACCAGTGAACATGGTTCATTGATCATAGTGGAGGTGGGCGTCTACTTTGTGGATTAACTGCCCTAATGCTCATTTGTCACACTCCAAACCTGGTAGTCCTTTTGACTCCCTTTAGATCCCCAGCCTTCCAATTGTTGTGAAGTACCCCACTTGGAATACTGCTGGCCCTATGTCAGTGGAGTGTTCTTGGATGTGGTTCTTTGTTGTAGGATTTGCCATGTTGTATAACCATGGAAATAGTGCAATAGTGTTGCAGTGGTTGGCCTTCTATGCTGGAGGGATTGCCGAGCCACTGCCTTCCTCAGTAGTTCCTTTTGGCTCTGTAAGTTGACAGTTGGCTTAGGGTTACTTTCTTCTCTGGTCTTTGCCTGGCTCTACTGTGATTTTCTCGAGGTCCTTGGGTTTTGTCTGTCCAAAGCTAGGGCCCTTGGCCTGCCTAATGTAGTCCTGGTGAATGATGTACATGTCTGCCCAATGCACATGGTTTTGTGTCCCTCTCATTTTGGTCTTCATGAGGGATATCTTCCCTAATTCTTTCTCTGTCAGCGGGAGGGGGTTGTTTGTGACCCTTCATGGTATGGCCACTGCTGCTAATGTGCCAGGATGTTCAATTAATTGCAGTGCAAGTATTTTACCGTCCAGTATTTGTATCTTTGGTATACTTCATAGAGTAAGTACTAAGACATGAAAGAGAGATGTGGAGGTAATGCTTTCATTACTTACCAGTACTATTAATTACTGATTGGCCTACTCTTACACGTCACAGTACTGACACTCTCCAATTCTCTTCCCCCCCAATGGGAAGATCATCCCAGTTCCTTTAAATTGATAGGTGGATATGGGAGTGGCCAAATGCGTTATACCCCAGGCTGCAAGGCCTCGGGTTTAAGTGTTCTTTTGGAAGGCTTAGTGCCTTCAAAGCGTATGCACTGTGACTAGGGGAGTAGAAGAAGGAATCATACTGATTACTGATATGTAATATGAGCATTCGTTGGGGCGTTCTGTATGATTGTGCCATGCAATCCCTGTGTCATGCCAATCACCTGCAGTCTGGTTCATAGAGTGGGGACTCGCAGGGGCCTGTCCTGGCTTGTGTATCCACAGTGGCAGCTTTCCCACAGCAGTTTCCTTCATGGTTTTGCCCATCGGATAGCCGCCATCATCGCAACACTGTGCATGCGCAGATGGTCTCATTTGTCGTTCCGCGCATGAGCAGTACTGAAGGCTGCGTGGATGTCACTGCTTGCCCTGCAAGCCTCACTTTTGCCCTGTAGCACTACATTAGGAACCGGGTCAGTTGACACTATGCGTTTCAACACTGTTTCCGGCCAGTATGTTTTCCGCCTTCCACGCTCCTTGTGTCAGTTCTTTTTCTAGTCCAAGTTGACCCCTGCCTGTGCTCCTTTTCCCTGCCTTCCAGATCCTTTCTCTCCTGTCCCTCCTTGGCCCTGCTTGCCTTCCTTGGCCTCCCAGCCTGCCTTCCCTGCTAGCCTCTCTGTGAGCCTGTGGCTCCCCCTGCTTGCCTTGACAGCCTGTTTGCCTACCTTGGGGTTCCCTACCTCTCTGGCTAGTCAGTTTGCCTGTCTGTCTGTCTGCTCTGGTTCTTACCTTCTGACTGTCAGGTTTGGGTTTGGCTTCCAACTAGTCTAATTTACCAACCAGCGTTACCTGTGGAGTCCTTCTGGTTGTGCCCTCTGTGCCGTCCAGTGCTACCAAAGTGACCATCTACCTGTGTAGACCGCCTTCACCATCGGATTGGCTGTGGCCTTCCCAGTCAGTGCCTGCACTGTTCTGATGCCATGCAAATCAGGGAAGCACCGTCACGTGGTGTTGGAAGCCGACTCAGCACTGACCCTTGTACCAGAATTAGGGGGAGGGGTTGGGTTGGTACCCTGCTTTGCCTCAACGTCTCAACCCCACTGTTGACAGTCTGGCTTCCAGATCTCAGCAAGAGCCCCGGCGAACAGTTACGCACCTCCAACGTCACACCCAGTCTGACATCCAATATTCGCCTGTTACGCACTTTCCTCAGCAGCTCAATGTTGGTCCACTGCACAATCTGAGTCTGGGCTGGGGGCGTGTTATGGGTGTGTATAGCGTTTCTGTTTTTCCTGTGCACCGTTGGATTTTGTGCTAAATGTATTGTGTGAATCAGCTTGCTACGCAATAATTTTGCACAGAGCAATCTTAGCAGTGGCGCTAACGCTTTATGCTTTTTTACACTTTATGCACTTTTTTTGTAAATTACGCCTGTTGTCTTCTGAGGAAAATCACAAGAAGGGACGTTAGCTAAATGGAATGTATTGTCTATCGGGGAAAAGCATGATCAGGAAAGTTGTGCGTGTACCCAGATAAAGGACCAAGCAATAAATGGTCTGAACAAATTGAGCAGCGTGCACTAACATTAATTATAATATGGAAACAGAAAAAAGTGAACATCAGAATAGAAAAGGCAACGAAGAATCCTGTCAAATTTATTTATTTATTTATGTATTTATTAATTGTACGTATTGTATTTATTTCGTTGTTTTTCCTGTAATGTCTATCCGCTTGAACTGTTACCTCACTTTTAAAAGTGCTGAATATTCTCACTTTGGAAGAAGGGGGATACATGGCATGTTGCTTAGAAATAGAACACATCCCAGAGAACGCGAGGGTGAATGGAACGAGAAGGCGCAATGGTGTGTCATGGGGGCTGTGGGAGTGGAATTGTTTGCCACATAATACACTTTATAGCTTAATCATACTCCCGCCGTCTGAGTTATAGTACAAAGTTCTACTCATGCAAGAGTTACATCGGTGCAACACTACATGGTAAGGTATGGCATAAAGCATGATCAGAGTGCCCATTTCATTCAGAATTGTTACACAGCTGAGGTCGGGCCACACTGGGCTTTGGCATGCAGCTTTTGTCTGCCGTTCCGCGCCTCCACACGCTCCTTCCTGGAGTAATTGGTGGCAGCGAATAAACGACCTCCGGTGTAACACTCAGATGCGCAGCGATTTGCAGGTAAGTGTAATTGATGTGCCACATTACAGGAGGAAGGGCCGAGTCAATGTTGCAGGAAAGCAATATAGCACAGTTTGTGAGCAGAAAATTAACATTTACAGCAAACTGCGGCGGACGGGAAAAGGAATGTGCTATGATCACGTGACAACTGGGCGCAGGTGTTGCAGACAGGAAGACGTCGCTCGCTGCTTATCCGGCAAATGCATTAGGTGAATTAATGTATTGAAATAAACTTCATAGATATTGCAAAATGGGAAACCGAGAATGAGGTTAGATTGATAAAGAAATCCCGACACAAACAAATTCTATGAACGTCTTTTGGCTTTGGGACATAGGCCAATTGTTTACCCTTCAAAAGAAAGGTTCCTCCCTCCATATTTATGACTGCAATGAGGTATGTGTGTGAGTGAAGTGATGTCATTAGCTTGTGATGTCACCACTAGCGTGTTTCCCTCCCAAGGTTCCATGATTGTCAGTTATAGGAAGGCAACGTGGGTGCTGGCGGGTCTCTTCCTCCCTATGTGCGCAATGTGAATTGTAAATATGAATTTAAATAAAGGGAACTTACCTTTAAGATCTACCCAATGAGTCCAGCCTGAGCTGTAAGGATGTTTTCTAGTTGCTGCATTTGTGTCTCACACAAACGTGTGCCCAACCGGCACATTACTAATAGTCGTATTACTACTGTTCATCATCGTCCGTCTGCGGAAGTAAACACATTTATTAAATCTGTTTGAAACATGTTTGTAAGGCATCACAATTAACACGTTAGGGACACACAGGGGCCGATTCATGGAACAAAAATGCGCTGAAAATCTTGGCGCAAGCAGGCGCAAGCATGAAAAAACAGGCGTGCGATTCATGGAAGTCCCTGGGCGTGTTTTCCTTGGGATGTGCGCCAAACCCGAGCGTGGCGCACACAGGCGCACACTTCATTGCAACAGCTCAAACGCCGTGCGCGACGCACACAGGGAAAGCGCACAACGTCCGAGCACACACCAAAAAGGGGGTGGGACACGTGGAGTAACATGCGAAATGGGGAACAACGCGTGAAAAAGAAGGCGTAACTAGGGAAGTACTGCTGGGAATTACACGGAACGCCCACACGCACGCGAACCACACGTATTCATGGAATCGAATAGGGCAAACCCACGTATGGGCAAAGACATGCACAACCCTAAACACGTCCGCCACACGAAGGTAGGCGGTAGCGTCCCTGCGCATTACAAAAGTCTGCGCAAACAAAAAGCACCTATATACAGCTATGATGAATGTCCCATACTGTGGCCCCCTAGGATAAATGACGTGCACGCAACACACAGGCACCCCATAAAAAGAAGAAAAAGAGACAAGTGCCCCCAAGTAGCCCACGTGCGTGCAAAAATGACACACGGCAGCCAGGAGCAAAAAAAAAACGTACGCGATCAACAGGCAGGCCAGTATGGCCATAAAAAAAAGGGGTATGTGACAAACACGGACACCCGCTGTGTGAAAAATAGCGTGTGCGTGTATTTCGGGGGTGCGCGGGAAGTTTCACATGCGATAGGCCCTGTGCGAGTGGGGTATGTGTATTACTGGGGTTCGCGGGAAGTTTTACACGCGAAAGGGCCCTGTGCGAGTGGGGTACGTGTATTACTGGGGTGCGCGGGAAGTTTCACACGCGATTGGCCCTGTGCGAGTGGGGTACGTGTATTACTGGGGTTCGCTGGAAGTTTTACACACGAAAGGGCCTTGTGCGAGTGGGGTACGTGTATTACTGGGGTGCGTGGGAAGTTTCACACGCGATTGGCCCTGTGCGAGTGGGGAACGTGTATTACTGGGGTTCCCGGGTAGTTTCACACGTGATTGGCCCTGGGCGAGCGGGATACCACTCACCGTCTGCCTTGTGTGTAGAAGAACGCGTAGCCAACACCCACCCGCTGTGAAGTAATAGCGTGTGAACCCCAACGGCTGGAAAACACATGCCCGCACCCCACGAAAAGCACATACAGAGCAATGGAAAGCCAAGTGGTCCAATGAAATCACGTACGTGTGCTGACGCGCTTACACGCTAAGGGCCTTTCCTTGGATTTCACACTGACGTGCACTTTTTTCACGTGCCAATTCACTCCGTATCAAGCTGGCCATGCGTACACACACGGAAGACAGTGCTCCTGCCCTGAAGGCAATTTTCCTGCCCCCCAGAGCCCCGAGCACGCTCCCACCTGCCATCTGCTGCTGCCTGACTGCCTGCTGTCCACGTGCCCTGCTATTTGGTGCCTGCACGTCAGCCAGGGTTCCAGTTGCTGTGTCCACCCCTGCTGGGTGAATAGATATCCGTTACCTTTGATCCCTGAACTCCTGGACCAAGTCAGAAAAGCATGCATATATACAAAGCTGGATCTTAGAGGAGCTTACCACTTGGTACGAGTAAAAGAGGGAGATGAATGGAAGACAGCCTTCCGCACCAAGTATGGGCTATTTGAATATCAGGTCATGCCCTTCGGACTTTGCAATGCCCCGGCCGCCTTTCAATATTTTATGAACGATGTCCTCAGAGAACTCATAGATGTGTGTGTTGTTGTTTACATTGACGACATTCTCGTTTATTCTTCATCGGAATCTGAACATCGGAAACACGTGAAAATGGTCCTCGAAAGATTGCGTCAACACAAACTTTTCGCTAAGTTGGAAAAATGTGTTTTCAACGTGACTGAAGTTGAATTCTTGGGATTCATATTATCACCTGGCGGAGTGCGTATGGATTCAAAGAAGGTCGATGCAGTTCTCAAATGGCCATCACCATCCTCCGTAAAAGGTGTGCAAAGCATGTTAGGCTTCGCTAACTTTTACCGCAGGTTTATCCCCGAGTTCTCTCGAATAGTCCAGCCCATCACTGCCTTGTTAAAGAAAAACAAACATTTTGAATGGTCTACCGAGGCGGAACAAGCTTTCCAGGATTTGAAGACTAAATTTATCTCTGCACCAATCTTAAAACACCCTCGCCCCGAACTCCCCTACATCGTGGAAACTGATGCTTCAAGCCTTGCCATGGGGGCAGTTCTATCACAAAAGGACCCGGTAACCAATCAGTTGCATCCCGTGGCATTTTGGTCCAGCAAATTCTCGCCTCCTGAAATCAATTACACGATTACTGACAAGGAACTTCTGGCTATCATGTCGGCCTTTAAGGCTTGGCGGCATTATCTGCTGGGGGCCCGACACACCGTTACTGTGATTACGGATCACCGAAACCTGCAATATTTGAAAACCGCAAAAGCCCAATCCTCTAGACAACTCCGTTGGGCATTATTCTTTGCCGAGTTTGACTTCATAATTACCTATCGACCTGGTACAAAGAACGGTAAAGCTGATGCCCTTTCTCGGATGGGAGTGGAAGAACACTTGATTAACCCAAAACCTGTACCAATCATTCCCGAACAAAGAATTCTGGGTGTAATCGCCACAGAATCCATAGAGGAAGTTAAGGATAAAGCCAGGCAACTTGTAACTCCAGCAGACATACAGAATTGGCATCTGCAGGGAAAGGACTTTGCAGTAAAGGACAACTTATTGTATTTCCAAGAACGATTATACCTACCCAGCACAGATTTACAGAAAAAAGTAATCTCTTGTTATCACGACTCTTTAATGGAAGGTCATCCCGGTATAGCCAAGACCTCAGAAAAGATCAAGCGCTACTTCTGGTGGCCGTCTTGGAAAAAAGATATCAGAGACTTTATAATGTCCTGTGGAGTATGCGCCCAAAACAAGAGTCAAAAGGAAAGACCAGCAGGCCTCTTACGCCCTATTGACATCCCACCTCGCGCTTGGCATACGCTTTCTATGGACTTCATCACCGATCTACCTCCATGCTCCGGATACAATACGATTCTAGTAATCGTGGACTTATTCTCCAAGATGGCGCATTTCATTCCGCTCAAAGGCTTGCCAACAGCAGCAACTCTGGCCCGAGAATTTCTCGAAAACATCGTCCGACTGCACGGTTTTCCTTCGGTTCTAATTTCGGATCGAGGTAGTCAATTTATTTCTCATTTTTGGCGAAGTTGCTGTCGGTCGGCTCAAATTGATGTGAGACTATCGACCAGTCACCACCCTCAGACCGATGGACAAACCGAGAGGACCAATCAAACTCTGGAACAGTATTTACGCTGCATGCTGCAACAAACTGAAAAAACTTGGAAAGATATCCTTTGGATAGCCGAATATGCCTACAATAACCCTGTCCATTCGGGAACTGGGAAAACCCCGTTTTTTCTTTTGTACGGCAGTCACCCTCGAACCTCGGAGTTGGATCCCCTCCAAGATCTTGAAACACCAGCAGTAGACTACCTGCATTCTACAATCACCCAAGCCTTTAAGGAAGCTGTTTCTCACCTTCAAAGGGCTAAAGAACAATACAAGAAAGGAGCAGATCAACATCGGAAGGAAGCCCCTCACTATCAAGTAGGGGATCAAGTCTGGTTATCCACCAAATATTTATCTCTAAAAGGGCCACGCACATTCAACCCAAGATACCTTGGTCCCTATTCCATCACTACCATAGTAAATCCAGTAGCGGTCAAGTTGGACTTGCCCCCGCACATGAAGATACATCCGGTCTTCCACGTCTCTCTATTAAAACCGGTGCAACCTCAAACCTGACTAACCAAATCTCCAAAACCTATCCTAGTTGATGGAGAACTCGAGTTTGAAGTCAAAAGCATTCTGGACTCCAAGGTCTCCAAATCTAAACTATTCTACCTAATTGACTGGAAAGGCTACGGCCCCCAAGAGAGATCCTGGGAACCTGCTGAATATGTCCACGCTCCTCGCCTAATCAAAAGATTTCACCGAACATTTCCTGACAAGCCAAAACCCCCGGAGAAGCCCGGTTTGGGAGGGGCCTTGAGGGGGGGTACTGTCATGATCTCTGCTTCCAAAAGGTCAGGGTTTTCCCAACTCCCTTGGAAGCAGATCCATAACCCAGGTTCCGAGTGCCAACCAGTCCCAATTGGGACCTTTTGGACCCAGTCCTGGCGCCAGTGGCACCAGGCTCATAAATATGCCCAGTCCCAGCGCTGGAAGCGCCGGGCTCATAATGCTTGGGTGGACTTACCTGCAGCAGACCATGCTGCTTACTTGCCTGCCAGTTGAGCCTCTGATCCTCTTCTGTTTGGAACTACTTTTCCTGTTGGGTGGGGCTGGAGCCACTCCCTAGATTCAGAACACTGGAACTCTTCTGGAAGGCAGGAACTCTTTTCTTACCAGGAACTCTTTTCTTACTTAGGCGTGGCTGTGGAAGGAGACACCTAAGCGCTACAGGAGGCTATTTAAACCACACCCGGTGGATGAATCTTGCTTTGCGTTATTCTGCACCCTCTGCAGCAGAACGCTCATCGTGTCTTCTGCATCCGGTCCTGGGCCTAAGGAAAAAGGCTTACCATCCTGAATCCAGTCTTCAGCAACACCTATAAAGACAAGAAAGAACAGGTTAGCATTCCGGCATCTGAAAGGAAAAGGCTTACCATCCTGAATCCAGTCTTCAGCAACACCTATAAAGACAAGAAAGAACAGGTTAGCATTCCGGCATCTGAAAGGCAAAGGCTTACCTACTCTTCGTGCGCTCCGGAGGTCTTCACACTGCATTCCGGCATCTGAAAGACAAAAGCTTACCAACTCTTCGCACGCTCCGGAGGCCGTCGGCGCTGCATCCCGCATCTGAAAGACAAAAGAAGGTGCGTTTAAAGACATTGGGGAACTTTAATACTCACGTGCCAATACTCCTTTCCACATCTAACCCAGTGGGTATTCCGGCACCCTGCAGCCGCTCCGAACTTGTACCTGCAAAATAAAAAGACAGTTAGAGCGCATCGTGAAGCTGGCAACAAGCGCTTACTTACGTGCTTCCAGGCGCTTCTATTCCTCACACGGACTCCATCTTCAACTCACTTCAGCCCGTCATCCGCCATCGCCGGAACCCTGCAAAACAAGAGACATCATTATTAAAGACTTTAAAGACATTTGAGTTACTCGAAACTTACCGTTCGTGCAGTAAACGACGGACAGCAGTCCTCTGAAGTCAAGAGGCCTGTGCTACCTATCCAGTGAGGAAACTGGTTGCAGCACCCTGCCCCGAGGCAGATGGAGAGCTCGGCATCCACTTACCTAAGGTGAGAGCGTTAACCTTTGGGGGTCTACAGGAGAGGAGAAGAGGAAAGAGATAGGGACACCCCAATAACCCCAGTTCATTAACCCCCATATTTTCTATCTGCAGACATCTTACTCTACACGTCAGGCATACAGTGCACAGAGGTCCAGCCCAAAGAGCCAACCGGGTGCTGCACATCACCTTTGAAGATACGGTAGTCGCCCAGTCAAGACCGGCGCCTCTGCGAGAATCAGGTGAGCGTTACAGGGGCCTGTGCATGTCCCTGTCCTTGACCCTGTGACTGCACCACCATGCAACAGCAGGGAAGTCCCATCCCAGGCCCGTCCGCAGGTAGGGGAGAGTGCCATGTCATCTGCCTCTCCAATACCTGCGGACGAGGGGTCCCATGAACGTATGGGCTCCGTCCTGATTGGTGTCGCGTTGTGCACGCGTGATATTCGTGATGATATGCGTTCTTCCTGGGCAGAGAACGCACGCCATCACAAAGAGCAGCATTGCGACGTGGCACTGTTGGGAGGGGCCATGGTTGGTGGGTTCCTACATGTGACAAGCACTCTGGCGGACCTCTCCTCGTCTTTGGAGACTATACGACAGTCATTCTCCCTGCCGTCTTCTGGCCCAGATTCCACCAGGGCCCCCTGTGGACCTGGCCTGACCAACACAGCCAGCTTGGTGGAGATCCCATCCCTGCCACAGTCGGGAGTCGGCGGCCTAGCAGGGGTGGACACCACAACTGGAGACCAGCTGATGGAGGATACGCAGGCATCATCGGACGGGGCACATGGACAGCAGCAGCAGCAGCAGGAGCAGGCTCTAGGTGGGAGCAATGATGGCTCCGGGCCATCGACATCAGGGGGGCAGGCATCGGCCAGAGGGCAGGAGGACCCTGAAGTAGATGTGACTTCCGTGTGGCTGCGGTTGGGCCAGCGTATAGGTGCGGAGCGGTGGCGGGTGGAAGAGGCGCGGCTCACCATGGTCAGGGCGGAGTTCTCCATGCGTCAGGCGTTGAGGCGAGCAGAGTGCCCCAAGGCGACTCGCAGGGAGTTGGAACAGGCCATGAGTGCCTCCCTGCGAGACCTCGGAGCCAGGGCAGCGGTCTGCCTCCGGGACATTGACATGGAGTTCGATGATGCCCTGGCCCGGGACACCACAGAGTGAGCCGCAGGACTTGCCCGCCACCATTGTATATAGTTAGAGTGTTAGGCTTCCTTTCCTTTTTTTTTATTTTGGTTGCCCTTGGACAATGCACCACGTTTTTGTATATAGTTTTTTATTAGGTAGTATTTTTGGTAGGTTTCATTTCATCAGTTGGGCTCATGGACCCTGGATTGTTCAGTTGTACATAGTTCACCATTGGATTATTCTCATTTTTATTTATTTTCACCATGGAGCAATGGATTTCACTTTCTTTTTTCCCTTGGATTTGCTTTGTTGGACTGTGACTTTGGACACCATTTCTTTTGGATTTCTTTGGATTATGATTTCTTGTTTTCTATTATTTTACGGACATGCAGCATTTCTTTAATTATTCCCATTGTTTTGTGTTTTCTTTTAATTACATTCATGTTGTGTTTAATACATTTTTTTCTTCATACTTCGATGTGTGGTGTTATCTCATTGGTTTCATGAATGTCATGATATGGGTTTTCACATTCACTTGCACCCATTGTGTGTGTGTGACGGACATGTGTTCATTTACATACTTGCCTTTGGGGTTGTATCATGTAATTGGCTTTTCTAGGTGGGGGGATGCAATACTTGGTTGGGTCTTTGGGCTGGGAAGGCTGGCCATAAGGGCCATGATTGAGGATCGTCATGACGTGGGGGCAGAGGGACATGAGTGGGACATGAGTGGGGGCCTGCTGGCAGGTGCCCTGCACTGCTGGGGGGTGGGAGTGCAGGGGGACGTGAGTGGGGGCCTGCTGGCAGGTGCCCTGCACTGCTGGGGGGTGGGGGTGCAGGGGGACATGAGTGGGACATGAGTGGGGGCCTGCTGGCAGGTGCCCTGCACTGCTGGGGGTAGGGGTGCAGGGGGACATGAGTGGGACATGAGTGGGGGCCTGCTGGCAGGTGCCCCAAACTGATGGGGGGTGGGGGTGCTGGGGGACATGAGTTGGTGAACAGTAGTGCAAGCTGACATGTGGCTTGGCTGGGGGGCATGCCCATGGTGGATGGGCTGCCTGTGGGACATGACCAGGGGTGCAGGGTAGTCCCCTGTGGTGTGGGCTGCCTGCAGGGGCCATGGAGGGTGTACAGGGAACACCTGGGAGGACCCACACTGCCAATTCACGTGTAGGACTCCCTGCGCACCCCCGAAATACACTTACCCTTCTCAAATCGCATGTGAGACTTCACGCGAACCCCAGTTATTCACGTACCCTGCTCGCACAGGGCCAATCGCGTGTGAAACTTCCCGCGAACCCCAGTTATACACGTGCCCCGCTCGCACAGGGCCAATCGCGTGTGAAACGTCCCCCAAACCTCAGTTATACATGTACCCCGCTCGCACAGGGCCAATCGCGTGTGGAACTTCCCGCGAACCCCAGTAATACACGTACCCCACTCGCACAGGGCCAATCGTGTGTGAAACTTCCCGCGAACCCCAGTAATACACGTACCCCTCTCGCACAGGTCCAATCGCGTGTGAAACTTCCCGCAAACCCCAGTAATACACGTTCCCCGCTTGCCGTGTGCTGTGTGGCGGCCATGTATACTGGTACAGGGTTAGCGCAGCCCTTTGCGCTGGATTGGGGATTTTGATGGCTGCGCAAGGGGCGTTCTTAGGGGTGTAACTGGCGCTGCTGCAGGGTCGCTGTGGTCACTGTGCGCCACGGCTGGTTTTGGTAGCTAAAATCCATGAATACGCTGTGTGCGGAAATGGATTTTAGCGCACGCTGCTGGTGCAGAGATTTGCACGCGCACACTATGCGCCAGCCGCGTGCGTCACTTGTGCGCTAAATTCTATGAATTACCCCCACATAGTTTTATATTTCTGCTCCCAGACAAATATTGTATCTAGCCACTTATTCTGAGCCTCAACATTCCATCTACATCTTATAAATCACTTCTACCTCTGAACATAAACGTACTTACTCTAGCGTCCTTCAATGTTAAGACCCAACACTTAGGCACCTCAGAGGTTTGCGGTCTCCATCTTGAAAAACAAGATAGATCTCCCATAAGGAGCTACCTAGACTCACACACCACAAACACATAATCAAGCAAAAATCGCAAGCAAGGCCTGTAGCACGAGTGCACCCTGGCCAAAATAATTGCTGTTGGACATGCAAAGCACACACATGCCATTAAGATGGAAACACCTATCTTAACCTGCATCCACCACCCATGCCATTATACAAACACACACAACCACGATCACCCGCACACACATAGACACAGAGGAAAATAAGAGAAATAATACAAACCATTGATGAAGTCACTTGCTAACATTAACACTCAGGCAGAGCTTATGCAAACATACGCAGATGGGGCAGAGAGTGAGGCAAGTAATACCCAACATGAACAAAGTCATTTGGTACATGGGAATAACATTCCATCCCCTAGCAGTGTTACTTGGAAGACATGCCCTTCCCGAGGATACCTGCAGGGTAGCCAGCTGTAACTGACACTCTGGGAGGGGATCACTCTGGAACTGAAATATCTATCGGTTCATGATAGGAAATCTCACCTCAACTGATTCACTTGACTGCTTTATCAGCAATAACAGACCATGGGCTTTCATCAATTGGCAGTGTTCCCCGCTAGGCTGGCTAAGGACTAGACGAATGTCTCTCTTCCAAAGGTGGACATAGTCCTCCAGGTCCTGAATGTTTGTTAGAGCAAGCATGGGCCTGTATGACAAACCAGAAACCTCAATCAGCTCAGTGAAGTTCAAAAGGCTGCTCACCTCCTTAGTAGATCAATGGCCCTAGGTAGACAGAGTTTCAATGTCACTACTGGGCACCTGAATCTAACATGTATTATAATGACCATAGGATCCAGAGTGGTCAGAACCAACCACATTGACATTTGTTTATGGCACAACAGAAAAAACAGGGCTGCTTGAATTTCCATTGATACTGTTACTATATTTTTGAAGTTATTGGATCGGGGATGGCATTCACATCCTAGGATCTCAGAACAAGGGCATCACTCCTAACCTGGTACCATGCACATGTTACTATTCCTCGCCCAAAGCCCAGCACTATCAACCTGTAGCTCCTACTGAACCCAGACTCCTCGATCCACAGCGAGGAACACCCAGATGCAATCTCTACAGAAAGGGTCTCCAATAAACTGGAGATGCTGAGATGGTGCTGTAGGAATGACTACTGATCTGCGGGAGTCTAGGAATGAGCAGTGGTGAAAGCACCTACTCAGCAACACACCACTACTAACCCAACAATGATCCCAAACATAAAGGTGAAACTGGCATAACAGCAGAATGATGTCTTCCTTGTATCATCCAATCATCCAAGAAGTAATTCAATTTTAAATCTATGTTTGTAAATAGCTTCAAAGCCAATTCTAAACCGAAATTTCTAACCAGAAACCGATAATGGACTCATGCCACTGTGAATCGCAGGACATATTGATGATTTTTGAAGAAGGTTCATCTTTAAGTTCAAAGTCACCAAGACATCTCTACAAGTCAACAACAGGTTGGTGTGGTAAATAGTGGTTAACTTGAAAGATTTGCCCAAAATAACGACATTGACAGGTCTGTTTGTCCACCAGAAACCCTCAATGGATTTTGACAAACACTTCCAGGATAATCAAAGTCACACATACATCTTTCAGCGATGCCTCGGTGAAGGCATCCATATCTAAATGAACGTGTACTACTTCAACAGATTCCTGTCATATTTCTCGATATGTGGTAACTAAACGTGGTTATAATGGCTGATAATGGCAAAGCGATGTGATCTTGAACTGAACCTCCTGTTTTCGACATCCAAACCACAGAGCATACTCCTTGAGGAAGTCAATTGATGTCGAAAAATCAAAGGCCACACTTGATCCAGAAGGTCCTTTTATCTCCTGCCAGGAATAGTGCAGAAATACGTTGTCGAGTGATGGAGATGAAATCGACTGGTGTCTATTGGAAAAGGAACACCCAGGATCTCTGAATTTACCTTGATGGCCAGTGGGAAATATCCATTTGAGATAGGTGGGGTTCTGCCCCCCAATAAACCATCTACTACTGATTCACTAAGAAAAATAACTTTTTGTTACTCTTACATTGTCCTCCTTAGTTTTTCTATTGGATTGAGATTAATGATATTGTGGAACTCTTGTGTTTTTGATGCTATTTATATTTGCCAAAAACACATGCTATGGAGCAGTGTGTGAAAGCAAGACGGGGTGTGGCCACATCAGACTAAATCAGATATTTGCCAGCCATCAGAGCGCTTTCCATTATCACCCCACACACTGGCAAATGGAACCAGCTAATGGGAGCAAGTGAGTCATCAATTAAGATTCAGAATTCTACTGTAGGGCTACACCTGTTATATTTAAGGGAGGCCTGCCCACACTAGGGAGATCAGAACTACTGCATCAAGAGGAAAACTATCAATTCTGTCAATGTCACTTCCCATTCTTACAGTCCCGTGTGCAGGCCATGACAACATCCACGCTAGTCAATGCAGACGTTATTTTGCTAGAACTCAGGAGTACAGCAAGAGAGTCGTCTGCGGTACTCCTGTTCCGCTAGGTCCTGGCAGCAACCTGCATGTAGACAGCTACATGTATTTACTTTAAGCAGGAATCACTGAGCAACTACGAGTGGGGGGAGATGTGACTGGGCAATAGCACACCTGTGTGTGTATGTGAGAGTGTGCGCTTGTTTCTGCCTGTGCATATGTGCATCTGTGTCTGCATATTGTGTGTGTGGACATTCAGATGAGTGATGTTTCCTATCTGTTTGTGTGTGGGGGGGCAACACACAGGTGACAAGAGGTAGCCTACCTACCTGTCTATGTGTGGTGTTGGCTTGTGTGCATGCATAGGGTAAAGTGCACTATACAATCACTATATCTTAATGTCGTGGGGGCTGTACCTGGACTTCTAATTGTATTGTCTGGCATATTGTAGAAGTTCCCACCATGTGATAACCGCAGCACAATATGCAATACTCAATATTTAGTTGGAGTGCCTACTTGTAAGAACGATAGCAATACCTAGCATGTTAGGACCTTTGCATATGCTGCCAAAGGCATGCATCTGGTATGGGTACCTTTCTGGGATAGGGAGATAATGCCTCCCTTATTTGATGAATACTGCTTGACCAGCGAAAGGAAGAACCACTGAGTCTACTTTTACCATGGTTGAAAGTTTGGCTTAGCTCCTTTACTGATGAGAGTTTTCACTCCTAGTGCTGAGCCCTTTTTTGGACATTTTGGTATGTCACATTGAATCCCTAGTCGTTTGGTGTAGGGGTGTGAAAGAAAATAACAAAAAAGTTATCAAATATTGTGTTTTTTTCTCCAGATAATGGCAGTAAAATGATGTACAAAGAAGCCTGTGGTTTTTTTCTTGTAAGAGCTAGGAACAAATGGTTTGCTGTTCTGAATTCGCCATTTTCCAAGCTTTCTAGAACAGGTTGAGTAGAAACAAAGAAACATATTTTCCATAAGGTTACCATCAGTTTTGTGAAAGGTAGGAGATGTTTCCATTTTTTCATAGGACATGCTTGGACGGAATGGAGGAGGAGGAGGGTGGGAAAGTTCAATGGGAACACATAAAGGCATACATTTCTGAAAAGTGTACAACATTTGAAGTGCTGGAAGGGGTTATTTACGCAGGTCTGGCAGCAACTATGTACAGAAAATTCCCATAGTTTGGGAAAGAATTGGCAAAGTGACAGACAAAAAGTGTGTGCTGGACATGTTTGCACTTGTAAGGTAATGGCTTCTGTGAATATTGGGAAAAGCAATGCACCGCTGCATTCCCCAGACTCTTCTAGTTATGGAATCGCACATTTTGTTTAATGTTTTACAAAACAAGCAAGACCACGAGCTAAAAACTGAGCCATAGTACATAGGATTTTTATGCTGACTCCCTAAACAAACGTACTTAACATTTGTAAATAAAGGAAAACGAATGTGGTGAAGAAGGGCAAGCATACATTTATCGGAAGAGCACAGGCAGAACTTTTGAAGGGTAGGTGACTTGCACAGGCTCAAAAGCGTACAGTGAATAAAGCAGCAATTTAATGTAGGTCACATTTGGGAAATGAAAGGGTTGTGTAACAAAGTGCAGTAGGAAATGCATGAAAACGTTATCAAAACCAAGAGAAAACAACACATGTTCTACCTTCCTACAATCCCAGAGGTATCCCAATAAAAATGGTACCTCACATGTGTGGGTGCACAGACCTGGGCGCAAAGGGAAAAGGCTAAACCTCTGGTAACTCAAACGCCCTGGGGAAGACTGGATTTGGCTTTGTAGACATCCCACAGATTTGGGCCTGGGCTGTCGCAGCAACCAATGAAAACAGGGAACGCCATGCATTTCTGAAAAAAAGACACCCGTGGGATACAAAAGAGGTCTGACTTGTGTGAATCCCCCTAGAGTTTACGACCCACAAGGCCCGGCAAAAACCAAAATGCAAGGAAAAAAACTCAATTTTCAGACATTTGCCACCAGGAAGACACCAAAACATATCTGCAACAACACATGCCATACCTTTTCATGTTCTCACGGATGTGGTGATGATAACGGTACATCACATGTGTGGTTGCACTTACCTGGAAGCAAGGGAAAAAGGCTAAACCACTTTTACACCAAAGGTCCTGGGAAGACCACATTTTTACTGTATTTGGTCTTGTGGACAACCGACAGATTTGGGCTAGGGGTGTCAGAGACACCAAGGAAAACAGGGAACCCCATGCATTTCTGAAAAGAAGACACCAGTGGGAATCCGAAAGACATCTAACTTGAGTGAATCACCCTAGATTTTATTACCCACAAGGCCCGGCAAAGTCCAAAACAAAGGGAAAAAACACAATTTTAGCACATTTACCACCAGGAAACAATCGAAACACACCAACAACAACACATGTCATACCTTCCCACGTTCCCACAGGTGTCCTGATGGAAACAGTACCTCACATGTGTGGGTGCCTTACCTAGGTGCAAAGGGAAAAGGCTAAACCACTGATACACCAAAAGGGCCTGGGAAGACCACATTTTTACTGTATTTGGTCTTGTGGACAACCTACAGATTTGGACTTGGGGTGTCGCAGGGAACCCCATCCATTTCTGAAAATAAGATACCTGTGGAAATCCAATGATGTCTGACTTATGCAAATCGCCCTGCATTTTATTACCCACAAGGCCCAGCAAAGTCCAAAATGTATTGAAAAAAATACAATTTTCAAATATTTGCAAACAGGTAACCACCGAAACACGCCGGCAACAACACTTGTCCTACCTTCCCACATTCCCACAGGTGTCCCGATACAAACGGCACCTCACATGCGTGGGTGCGCTTATCTGGGCGGAAAGGAAAAAGGGTTGACCGTCCCCAAGTTCAGCAGCAGTCCCAGGGAGCCCTGGCTGGGTCCCCACCCCACCCTGAAGGTAAAACCTGTAACACAGCCCAGCCAAAGCTCTACGATGGCTGGGAGTGCTGCCCCCAGACTTGTGTGTCTGCCTCACATGTGGATTGACCGCCCCCCAGCCAGCAGTGGTCAAGGGACATCCTGGCAGAGTTTCCATCCCTCTCCGGAGGGAAAAGCCATAATGAGGCATAGCCAGAGCTCCAGGGTGATGCCGCCAGACTTGGGCACCTGTCTCCCATGTGGGTTGACCATCTCAAAGCCCAGCGCTGGACCCAGGGAGCCTCCATCCCTGCCCTCAAGGGAAAACCTGTAGTGCAGCCCAGCCAGAGCTTTAGGGTGGATGGGGGTGCTGCCCCCGGGCTTGGGTGTCTGCCTCGCATGTGGGTCGACCACCCCACAACACAGCTGCAGTCCTAAGGGGCCCCCACAGTGTCTCCATGCCTCTCCAGGGGGAACATCTCTAACACGGCTCGAACAGAGATCCTGGACTGCCAGGGGAACTGCAATGGGCGAAACAGCCCTCCAACATCTATTCCCTGGTGGCTTAGTGCTCCTTACTGCTTCCAAGGGTTGGCAAAATGGGACCAGACGCTCAATTGTGCCTCTCCCAGGGCAACTGAAAGGATCTGCCCCTCCATGGGGGGATTCCTGAGAGGGCAGGCCCTGCATGCATAGGGCCAGCCTCCTGATGCCCCCAAGTGTGCCCCAGGCAAAATTGCGCTATGTTGTTTTGCCTTCCTCTGGGATGAATGGGTGCTAAACAGCACTAATCTGCCCCCAAAGAAGGCAAAACAACATTATGCCATCTTGTTGGGAATGAGGTTGGGGGTGGATTGGCCTGTGGGGGGCGCAACCGGAGATCCCACCCCCAAATCATTTCGCTGGTGGCCTAGTGGCCCTTGAAGCTTCCCAGAAGTGTCAAAATGTGTCCAGAAACCCAAATTTGCCCTCTGAGGAAAGCAGCAAGTGTCTGCGCATCCTTTGGGGGGAATTACTGAGTGGCTGGCCCACAGGCACGGGGACAGCTCCATGATACACCTGAGTGTTCAACTATATGTGAGTGTAATGTTGTTTTGCCTTCCTTGGTGGCATAAGGGTGCAAAACAGCACCCATCGGCCCCCAATTAAGGCCCTTGGTCCATTTTTTAAAATTATTTCTGGTGGGGTATTTCCTGGTGATCTAGTGGTCATTGCTGGTCGAGGATCGAATTATCTTCGACCAGCAAATTCCTTGAGTGAAGGCTCATTGGAAAGGAGAGAGTCTCCCCTTTCCAACGAGCCCTCACTCATGGAAATTAGGCAGAAAATGCCATTGCAGCATGCAAAAGTGTGTCTACGAAATTTACATGCTGAAGCCTTTTGGCGTCAACATGTACATTGTATTTCCTGATGATGTCTGACGTCATCACGGCCGCACCCCGACCCTCTGGCGCAGAAGGAGAGGTCTTCCCCTTCCCAGCCTGGGGGTCGGCGACAGGAGTGCAGCAGGGGCGGAGGGGCGATACTCCCCCACAGAGATGACTAGTGTGGAGGGTGAACTATCTCATCCTCTGCACTGTGAATGTAGTGTGGAGGACGGATTGCTCGTCAAGTGGTTAAAAACATAAACCTGTGGAAACGTACTCTCTCCATCTACTAGAATTATTTTAAAAACATCTCCCTAATCACCTGATGAAAGAGAATTGCATTTGAAACCGGTGAGCATTATTGACTGAAGAGGTCACCACCCGGCTCTGCCTCACAACACATCACTGTAACCCTGCGTCGCCTTCACATCACATAACATTCACCTTCTAGTCACGTCAAATGCATGCCCTTCATTTGAAGCACTAGCCATGGAGAAAAAAAAATAATATATATATATATATATATATATATATATATATATATATATATAGTTTTGAAACACTGCCAGAGCTGTTCCATTAACTAAAATGTGAAGCTCTCCAAAAATGTTTCCACTTGATCGCCTTCCGTGTCCGAAAAAGATTTCCGAGAATATGCCCAGGCTGTCAAATACCAAGCAAGCCATATTTTGATTTGATGAGAACATTCTAGATTTGAATGCCAGCTCAAAAAATGGTAGTCAAACTATTCCTGTTTACATTTGTTTACAGGGAGTTTCACCTCTGTTTCCACCTACTATCTTTACCTTAGCCCCTTACCTCCCCCTTAGCTCTCTGTATGTGGGAAGGTAAACGGGAAATGCCACAAGCACTGTTTTTCTTCCAAGAGTAAAGCAACAGTATTTGGACCCAGAACAGGTTGTTCTGGGTCTGCCTGCATTTCATGTGACTCCTTGATAAACTCCTCTTCAATCTGTTTGTAATCACTCTTATTGATACATGGATCTCCCCTCACTTAAGCAATAAACCCTGAGGGGCGGGGGCTTTACCAAGTTAGGTAATACTCCAGGGCCAAGTTGGCCTTCACGTTAGTCCCAGGCTATTAATCGACCCGGTAAGACGCCCGCCTGGAGAAGGTTATTGCTATTAGCATCAAAAAATGCTTTTCTTCTGGGATGCTAATATTTTTTTTTAAGTTGAGAAACAGTGCATTTTTTTTGTTTCTCAACATGAAAAAACTAAAAGCCAAGATGTCTGCCATGGAGAAGGGAGAAGGGAACTACATGAAGTCCATTCTCCCTTTCCATGGTAGCCATTCCTACGACAAGGGTGCTCTAGGAACATTGTGTCTACTTGGCAAGGGCGATGGATAAGGCAGCGACAGGTGAGTGGGGATGGGGTGGGTCAGAGATGTTGAAATTGGGGCTGAGAGTGGGGTTGTGGGGAAGGAGAGGTGGTGGAGTGCAGGGGCACACTTACATTCATCCCGGTTGGGAACCACATGGTAAAGACTCCATTCTAAGCCTCCGGACTGGCTGGGAAGTTGGGTTTGTTAATACAGAAAGTGCACCGCATTGCAATATATTGAAAAATGACAAACAAAATTGCAGGAAAAATAGGTATACAAGAACGTATGTAAAATCTTGCTCAAAAGTGCACACTGCATATAACAACAGATGTGCTCCTGCTGCAGCTTTTTCTGTTAATTTGAAACATCTGCCTTGTACTACGTCCCCGAAGTAACACAAAAATTAATATTGGAAAAACAGCCAATGCATGTATGAATGAATGTGAGGAGAAGACTAGCATGGATCGGTTAGGTCTTAGTTGCTTAAAACCTACAGAATATGATTTTCTTGCATGCAGATGATTAATTGTTGATTTTTGTGTTTTCAGTTTGTGTATAGCGCGAGACTTCAAAATGAATGAAGAAGGTTTTTGTTTGTCTTCTGCAAAACCGGGACCGTGACATACTGTGTCAAAGAAGGGATTGTTAAATCCAGCATACCTGTGAGATAAAACCCATCAGCTGTTATCCCTGCACCTGCTTTTGCTGTTAAAGTTCAGTGGCATTGCTTCCTTTGGTAGATCAATCCAATAGATATCAGAAGTGATCTGAAAGAAAAAGCTCATGGCAATATTGAGAAATCCACCACAAGCAGGGGTCTGGTTCCATGTACGGAAGTATCATTGTTGTCTGTTTTGTGGCAATAGAATTGCTACTATTATGAAGAAAAGTAAATCAGAAGTTGTTGCAATGAAACTCTGCAGTTTTGTGATGCTATATAGAAGGTTATATGTGATTTTACTGACGTAAAATTCAGAGTGGTAGCTTTACTGAGGTAATAAATACTAAAAAAATGCTGATTTTTTAAAATATTTATTTGCCACCCCACAAGAACCCTGTTTTCCTACCCTTTTAAGCCCATCTCCACCCATTGTAACCCTTAACCTCACTACTTTATATATTTTTTTTATTTAACACTTTCTGTATTTTTTACTTCTGTAAAACTTACCACTCTGGAATTGTTTCGGTAAAATGACTGGATACCTATACAGAAGGTGTCTAAAGAGAGAAATGATGCCTGTTCAGCAGTTATATGAGCACAATTAGGGGGTAATTCATAGAATTCAGCGCATAAGTGGCGCACGGGGCTGGCGCACAGAGTGCGCTTGTGGCAGTCTGCGCCAGTCGCGTGCGCCAAAACCCATTTAGGCACACAGCGTATTCATGGATTTTTACATCCATAAGCAGTCGTGGCACAGAGTGGCGCAGCGACCCTGCAGCAGCGCCAGTTACGCCCAGAGCCCCGCCCTGTGCGCCAAAAACATCGCACAAATCCAGTACATGGCTCAAAGGCCAGTGGACCAGCATACAGGCCTCAAACCACGAAAACGCGTGTAAAAATCCCCACGCATGCCCCAGAATACACATGCCCCGCTCGCGCTAGGCCAATAGCGTGTAAACTCCTCACGCACGCCCCAGAATTGTGGGATGTTTTACCCATGCATCCAAGCCCTACAATAAAACTGTGCAGTACTGGCATGGAAAACATCATGATGGCCAGAACTCCCCAGAGAGTTCACAGGGAAAACATGAAGAATAGGCTGCCACCCATTTTTGCCTATGTTGTGAGCACAGGAGGGCACTGCCTAAAACCACCATTGGGCTACACACACAGTAGCCTAAAACCATTGGGAATGGCAATGCTGATTGCCAAAAGCAACCCAGAACTGTGGGGAATTCATTTTCTTAATCCCAAAAATGGTTGCATTACCAGTACTCACCACTATCAGAAAGCCGGCGTTTTAAAACCACCAGACTTTTGTGTAAAACTGAACAAATGAAACAAAACCAGACCAAGGAAAGACTTGCTAAGAGGTGGATACAATGTAAAACTATATTCTGAAATGAATTGAAGGGAGTCATTATTTAATGTATAGGTAAAAATTGTCAGTTTGATTTGAATGTAGAAAACTGGGAACAAAAAGTGACATTTAGCTGTGTAAGAGGATTCAATTCAGCACTACAGCTAAGTCAGTCTTGTTATAAACCTTCAAGTCACTTCAGAATATCACTTTACATTGTATCCACCTCTCAGTAAGTCTTTCTTTAGCCTGCTTTGGGTTCATTCAGTTTTACACAAAAAAGTAAAATCTGGAGTGGTTTTAAAATGCCGGCTTTTGGATAGTGGTGAGTACTGGTACTGCACCCATTTTTGGGATTTAACAAATGAATTCCCCACAATTCTAGGTTGCATTTGGCAATTAGCATTGCCATTCCCAATGGTTTCAGACTACTGTGCGGGTAGTCCAATGGTGATTTTAAAGCGCTTTGAAGCTAACCGGCGCTACTGTTTTTCCTTTGGCAACCCATTTCCCTCATGGTAACCCGGCCTTTCATTCTCGCACTGGTGGGTGGCAAGTGAGGCAACCATTTTGGTGTGCGCACAAACTGCGCAGCTTTCCTGGATTTCGGCGCACATGTGGGTTTTCCGCCATCTTGACTTTTCTAAGCCCACAGCACCAAATGTTGCAGCATGATTACTTGCCCGTGGGTCAAGACACCCAACAAGCCCCCCCACGCGACTGCACTTTGAATTTGAGTCGATGGGGAGTCGCGTGCCCAAGGGTTTTGACCCACGCACCGGTCTGTCCGCATAATCTTCTTCCTACTCTGTCGATGGCACAGTTCATCATCTTCTTCTCCATCCGGTACTGATCGATCGGTTCTCCTCGCCGGTCCTGATGGGAATATTGGGCGGTCCACTGGGCCCATTGGATCTTCGTTCCCGGTCTCCGGATCGCCCTCCTTGGCCCGTCTTCAGGTTTTCTTTCTCCTAGGACGACAAAGGAAGAGCGGCAATACCTACTCATAGACGTCTTTCCACCACTGTTGAGATAGTGGGGCAGCATATGCATTTCATCATAACGAAACATTACATTCTTATTTTGAAAAAAAAACAGTATAACTAAGAGACAGTTTCATGCAAATCACAATATTTAGAGACTAGATGTGGTATGTTTTATGGTTGGAACTGAATTAGTCTGAGACAGTACCCGCTAGGATTCCAGAGGATTCCTCCAGTTGTTGCAGAGTGTGCCTGGGATGGCAACATTTCAACTAGTTTATGTGGACCCACTTGTCTTCCCCCTCTGCCGAACCGCCTTTGGGGATGTGGATTTTGTAGGCCCCAGGTGAGATCTTGTCGATGATCTCAAAGGGTCCTTTCCATGTAGGCAAAAATTTGCGCTGCTTGGCCTGGTTTCTTTGGAAGTTGTATAGATAGACCCGGTCTCCCACCTGATATTCTTTCCTGGAAGTTTTCAGGTCATAATGGGTCTTCATGCTATCAGCCGATCTTTCTAGATTCCGCTGAGCATAAGCAAAAGCATGTTGGAGGTGTTTCCTTAAATTCTCTACATACTCATGAGTAGTGGAGGCATTTATCAGTGTCTGCTCTTGGGTCCTGTAGAGCAAATGCTGAGGAAGCACCATCTTGCGCCCAGTCATCAACTCAAATGGTGACATTTTGGTTGCAGATGAAGGGGTAGATCTGATGGCCATTAGGACCAGAGGTAATCGGATATCCCAACTTGGCCCAGAATCTGCCACAAACTTCTTTAATATGCTCACAATTGTCCGGTTATATCTCTCTACTGCCCCAGAAGAAGCTGGTCGATAAGCAATATGCAGCTTTCTCTTGACCCCGAGTATCTCCCACATCTTTGTCATTACTTCACTGGTGAAGTGGCTACCTCTGTCTGACTCAATCTTTTGAGGTAGACCAAAACGGGAAAAGATGTGGTTAATCATCAAGGCAGCTGCCGTTTCTGCCTTGCAGTTTGGGGCTGGGAGACATTCCACCCACTTGGTAAACAAGCATGTCACAGTCAACATGTACTTATTCCCCCTAGCCGAGCGAATCACAGGGCCTACAAAGTCGATTTGTAAATCTGACCATGGCAGTGTCATCCCCCTCTTTTGGAGAGGCGCACGGTGCGTGAGGGATGATGGCTGAAATTGTGCACACACAAGACACCCCTTCAAGTATTGGTCGAGGTCCTGCCCCATGTGTGGCCAGTATGCAACCTCTCTTAAGATTTCCAATGTTGTGTGAAACCCCCTATGACCGGCGGTGGCCGCATCATGGGCGTGACTTAACATCAGGCTTCGGAATGAGGTAGGAACCACCCACTGATCGTGGCCAGCTTTGGATTTCCTTACCAACAAACCGTCTTGGATTCGGAACATTTTTGGACATTTCATCAACACTCTTAGGTCCTCTTTCCCAAGGTAATCGGTATCCGTCAGGGGAAAGTTCTCAGGGTCCTCAAGGTGCTGGTAAAATTTACCAATAATTGGATCCCGCTTCTGAGCAGTAATCAAATCAGCATCAGGGGTCTCCTTACTCCATTGTGCAATTGAAAGGTCGTTGTGAGCATTTGTCTGGGACCTAGTGATGGCAGTGACCTGGATTTCCCCCAACAGGGACTCAATCTCAATTAGATCCCCTTGGATGGCCCCGGTTTTGGCCAGCTGATCAGCTAAGTCATTTCCAGTTTTGTCTGGTCCCTCTACTTTGGAATGACCCTTGATCTTTTTCCAATAGATGGTCATCTCATTCGATGTGACCAGATCATCAATGTTTTAGATCAACTTCCCATGTTTCAAGGGTTTATTGTTAGCACATAACATGCCTCTGGTTTTCCAATTAACCAGGTGCTCCACGAACCCGTTCCGTACATAATCCGAATCTGTGATTATGACCAGTTCGTGGAGTTGATGCTGGACAGCAGTGAGGATGGCCTGATGCACAGCCATCAATTCTGCCACCTGACTACTTCGGGGACCAATTTTGTATCCAGCGGAGGATTCTGGGGACTCATTCACCCATGCATTCCCTACGCCAGCCACCAGTTCTTTCTCCCCGTTGTTGTCAACATGGTAAGAGCATCCATCCACATAGACAGTGGGCATTCCCTCACACTTGTCTTCTTCAAAGACTTTGTGGGGGGAATTAAGGTATGCCTCCATGTTGTCCTTTATTTTTAGACTTTCGTCCTCGAGACAGTTTTCTCTGGCACAATCATGCAAGTCAGCCAGACCTTGCGCGAGGGGACTCTTCTTGTTTTGGCCATATCGGACCTCCACAGGAAAGCCTTGCATTGACAGAATCCAGGAAGTAATTCGGGAATTACTCACATTTCCGGCCCGGATTCTGTCACTTTGGAGATATTGCAGAGGCTGGTGTGGAGTCTCCACTATGATGTGTTCCCCCTGGATAAACGGGCGGTAATTCTTCAATGCCCACACCGTTGCCAGGAGTGCCTTCTCACAATCGTTGAATTTTTCCTCCACAGAGGATAAAGTTTTGCTCGCATAGGAGATTACTTTATTGACCTTGTCATGCTTTTGGTATAATACTGCCGTCAAGCACGTATTAGAGAACCCTGTCTCCAGGAAGAACTCCTTGTTTCTGACAGGGTAAGCTAGGCAAGGCGCTTGTGAGAGGCTTCTTTTGAGTTGTTTTACCGCCTCGACTTGTTCTGGACCCCATTCCCACTTGACCCCCCCCTTCAGGAGATGAATCAGGGGTCTGGTGATCTCTGCGTAGCCCTCAATGAACTTTCTGCTGTAATTAGTCAGTCCAAGGAGGCTCCTTAGTTCTCGCAGAGTTGTGGGGTCTTTCAGTTTCTGAAGTGCTTCCACTTTCTTTTCCTGGGGACAGAGGCCCTGAGGAGTAATCTCATGCCCCAAGAAATTAACACGGGTTCTACACCACTGTGCTTTCTGAAAGGAAAGTTTTGCTCCGGCGGCCCTCAACTGTGTCAGAACATAACGGATCTCCGCTATGTGTTCCTCCACAGATGAACTTTTGATGAGGACATCATCTACATAAGCCAGGTTACCCCTCGCACCCAGGTCGGGCATGGCCTTATGTAGGAAAATGTTGAATTCATTGCCGGAGTTGAGGTATCCGAAGGGAGTCCGGGTCCATGTGTACTGCTGGCCCCCAAAGGTAAAAGCCAGTTTGTATTGGTCCTCCCTGCTGACAGGCACGGTCCAGTATCCATTGGTCAGGTCTATTGCAGTGAATACCTGTGACCCCTGAATCTGGGCCAGCCCTTGGTCAATGTAGGGCAGAGGCCATCGGGAAGTATGGACCCGTTTGTTGAGCTCCCTAAGGTCGGCGCAGAGTCTCCACTGGCCGTTTGGCTTCAATATTCCCAGCACCGGATTATTGAAGGTGCTGTGGACGGGACGGATTATTCCCCGGGACTCAAGGTTCTTAATTATTTCGGTAAGGGACTCCATTGATGCAAGAGGCAAGCGATATTGCTTCACAAACACAGGAGTCATGCCAGGGTCCGTGGGGATTGTTGTTGTGTGGATGTCAGTGCGACCACAGTCATATGAGTCTACCGCAAAGAGATCTTGGAAATCCAAGAAAACTTGTTTCAACTTTTGCTTTTGTTCCAGAGTCACACAGGCATCAGCTAGGTTGACTCTCTCTTCCACCATCTGCCTGAAGCCTGGAAAGACTTCTGGTTTGGCTATCTCCGCGGCCTCCTCCAGCTGGGTGGAGAAGTCCCTGGTCAGAGTGCTGATTTGGACCGGAGGCTTCAGGTGGGCAAGGCAGCCTTCATGAACCTGGAAAATCACCTCATCCCTCCTGAATTCACAAGTCACATCTTCCTTACCATAAGGGCAGGAAGTGTACACCAGGAAGTTCCCCCCATGCCGGGTAAAAATCCTGTCTGGTGTTGTATTGTCCTCACTGTCACTGTCAAAACAGTCCTTGGGTATTGGTCCTAACAGTTCATTTCTAAGATCAATGGAGAAATGTCGGTCATCAACCGCCATTCCAATAATGGTGCCTGCGGCTAGAGTAATACTCTTTAAGTCGCTGTTATCCACCTCTATTGGAATGGTGTCATGTTCTATGTTGACTAATGGTGTTGGGTTTACCCCCAACCCTTGTTGTTGGAGAGAAGCATTTAGATGTATGTAAGCATCAGGGTTTTTCAACTCTTGTCCCCTTTTAACTTTCACTTCCAGGGAGAATTGTCGGGTCCTTTCTGGGATGGTGACTTCCTCTTTAACCTGAATTTCAACTGCATAAGGTAGCAATTGAGCTGACCTAAATGCTTTTTCTGGATCATCAAAGCCCATGGGATTATCCGCTAATCGGGACCAAGCTTTGAAGTTTATTAGGTCCAAACTAATGGCAAAGCGATTGAGAATGTCACTGCCTAAGTAAAAGGCGGCAGGGACGTCTCGCACGACCCAACAATTGTGGACTATGCTCTTGTTGCCAATGGAGATTTTGAGCATACACCTGCTTGGCAGGAGATGTTTGGAATTAGGTGCTTCCAGGTCCATTTCCCATTTGTCTATCAGTTTGAAGGTGGGAATGGCTGGATCTTTTGGGAGTTGGCGAAACATGGCTTCGCTGATGAAGCTCTTACCGTTGTTCACACACACTCGAGCGAGAACAGAGTCCTTCCCATCATTTAACTGAACAGGGATGAACAACTGCTCTCCAATTTGCTGAATATCAGCCAGGCTCTGAGCTGATTTCACATCTTTCTGGACTATAGGAGTGGGAGTTTCAGATTGTGGATTGGTATAGAATTTCAGAGTGTTTCCTTCCAGCGTGGAATACCACCTTAAACTGGAAGGAAGGTTGATTTTCAGAAATAGAGAGGACCCCCCATCACTAGTCTGTTGTCCTACTGCTATTACTGTCACGTCTGGAATCTGGTTGTTCTGGAAGTGAAATTCTACTTGGTCAGATTTTTGTTCAACCATGTGGCATGTGCCGTTTAAACTAACATGGTTGACACTCTGTTTTAATTTTATTGGTCGGCTAGTCTGGGTCCAGAGGACCTTGTTTACACAATCTATTAGGGGTGACAACCTTCTCAGGAGGTCATTCCCTAGTAAACAAGGGGTGCCATCCGGGGTCACAACTATGACCGGGTGTTTCAACTTATGTCGCCCAATTTAAATGTCCAAGTCTGCAGTCCCCTCAACGGGAATTTCCTTCCCGTCAAAGTTCTGTAGTTGTCCCGGAAGAGAGGTGAGAGGAATTTGGTAATTCTCTCCCCTTCCTGCATTCAGTTCGTCAAAGGCCCTTCTGGACAGAAGAGTAGCTTGAGATCCAGTGTCCACCAGTGCCGAGATTGTACCCTGCCCCTGTACTTGTACCGGGGCATAATATCTTCCCTCCTTCTCCTCAAGGGGGCACAGGTAATGTACATTTTTGGACAACTGGTGGGCTAACTTTCTGGTTTTGGACATTGCTAGCGAAGAGATTTGGGCAGAATTCTGTGGAGAGTCTTGGGAATCTGAAAGAAAAATTTGGCAACTGGAGATCTGAGCCATTGTGGGTTCCCCTGGTTCCAGTTCTGGGCCGCCCCCCCCTTTTTGGAGGCAGTCCCCAGTATGGGTTTGAACCCGGGGATTTTCTTGCTGTTGGTTCTGGGATGAGATGGTGGGCGGCGGTAGCTCAGTCTCCACATCTCCCCAGTCTGGATTTGCATTCCTAGGGACCCATTTTTCTTTGGGAGGAGTTCCCCCCTCTCTGAAGGAGAAGATCCTTTTCTCAGGATCCTCTGAGGATCCCTCTCCCTCAAATTGGAAGATCTGTACCTCCTCCTCAAACTGAGTCTGTTTGGGTCTTTTGTTTCTCCCACCCCCCTTCTGCTCCTTAGGGGGCAGACTTTCAGGGGCAAGAGATTTTGTTTCCGGTTCCTGGGTTTCCAGGGGCTGTTTACAAGTGAGGAAGGAAGCTTCCTCCAAGGCTTTACACCCCCCTTCCCTTTGTGCCTCCTCCCTGGGAACCGGTGAGTTATCGGGGTGCTGCCCCCGTCATTTGTTCTGGGGCACCAGGTCCAGAGTTGGGTGCGTTCTGCGCCGGCATGCCGATCTGAGGGTTCTGCTGAGCCCTCAGTATGTGACCCAGATCCCGCGCCATGTTTTGAACCTGGCGCTCTAACTGGGAAACCCGCTCAGGCTGATACGGGGCCCTGTTTTCTCCCCTGGGCTGATCCCGGGAAGGGTAGCTGTCCCTCCTCTGGTAATACCCCGGGTTGGGAAGATTTGGGTACCCCTCCACCCTTGGCCTCCCCTCTCCCGGATTCAGTGGTCTGGGCTCAGGGAATTGGGGAAAGAAGGATGGATGGTTTTGGGGCTGAAAGTCGGGTGGATATCTGGGGAAAAAGTTCTGCCCAGGGTGTGGTAAATTTCTGCCCTCCTGTGGGAAGTTTGGAGGGAAGTTCCCTGGGTTAGGTGCTTGGCTGGATCCCCCCCCTTGGGCTGGAGGAGTCCACACATAACCCAGGATGGGTCGATTTCCCTTGTAACGGGGACTTACATAATCAGGAGAGCGAGGGACCCCATTTGTGGGGCTGCCTCCCTGGCTCCCTGTCTGTGACTGGCCCGAGGACCTTCTGGGCCTAGCATTATTAGGTGCAGGTAGGTTTTTAGGCCCCCCTATCTCCAAATCCAAAACAGGGGTGACCTTTACCTCTGCCACCTTGGCAGCAGCAGGGGTGCTGTTGGCTTTGGGGTTTTTCTGGGCATTACTTTTGCTATCTACCGGTTTCTGCACCTCATAGATCCGGGTAGCCTGTTCAATGACCCAGTCTAAAGATCTTTTCTCGTGAAAATCCCTCACGAGCTGGGTCATGATATATTTGGGCAAGGCATGGAAAAACGTATTAATAAACTCTCTACTATCTGTGCGCACCCTTCTGGTGGTTTGCGCAAAAGCACGTTTCAGTTCTTGCACAAATTCTTGTGGGGCCTGATCCTCCCCACATTGCAAATTGTAGGCTGCCTTGCGAGCCTCTTGAGGATTTCTGTGAACAGAAAAATGTTTCAAGATGGCCGCCTTATAGGTGGACCATCTTGAATGATTTTGGTCCTCCAGCCCCGCAAAGAAACTGGAGTATTCCGGGGAGAAGGTCCACTTTACATATTGAATACAGCTTTGGCTGTCCTTCAAATGGAAAGTCTCCATCATTTGTTCAAACAACTCTAAGTGCTCCCAAACAGAATACTTAGCGTTCTTATGGTAAGGCGTGATGACGCTCCTGATCGCCTTAATCTGCTTTAAGGGGTCCTTAAGCAAGGCCCTTTTTTCCTTATTGGCCTTTTTGGTTCGGGTAACCCTTGTCCATTCGTCCTCGGACTCAGAGGCACTGCTCCCAGAGGTTCCCGTCTGTTCTTCCAGGTTTTCCCGGATTCTGCGAGCCTGGGAATGGCTGGCAGAATGTGGGGACCTGGTCTCCTGTGTCCTGCGCAGTTCAGAGGAGTCTTCAGATTCCTCCTTGCTGCCAGGATTTGATGGGTACCCCCTCCACTGACCTAACTGGGCAGAGGTTTTCAGGATGCCCTTAATGGGCCTACTCTCCTGGGGTTCCCCATTGAACTGTACTGTACTTGGGTGCCCATACCCGGATGCCCACCCCTCCATTCCTGAGTGGTACTGGCCTATGAGCCCCATACTTTTAGCTGGATAGTAATCTGCCATCCCTGTGGCCCTGTGCTCATGTGCGCCAGGGGACATGGGGGTGGCAGAGTCCAGGGACTGAGAGGTATGAGGGCCTCTGGTACTAGGGCTCCTGAGGTTATGCTCCGGAGTTTCCATTTCCCAGCGAACCTCATTTCTATCCGCCCCTGCTCCCTGTTGCAATGCAAGAGCCTGCATTTGTGCCTTCAGTTCCTCAGTTAAGGCCTTACTGGACTCTATCAGTCTCTCCTGCATCGCTACCTGTTGTTGGAGCCTATCATTGTGTTGACAGAGGGCCTCGTTTTCCCTCTGTGCTTCCTGGTTGGTCCTGGAGAACTGGGCCAGTCTTTGCTGCAGGAGGTTTACCTCCTGAGCGGTGTCCCTATTGGCCTGCTCCTTTCTTGCTAGAGCATCCTCCACCCTCCTGGTGTGCTCTAACAAGTTCTGGTGTTCTTTTTGGAGGTCACCCAGTCCCTGGTGGGCCAGGTGATTTTCTTCCATTTTTCTTTTTAAATGGCAGACTTCCTGGCCTAAGGCGTCTCTTTCCTGACTAAGAGCCTGCATTTGTGCCGCCAGGTCGTCCCTTTGCCGTTGAAGGGCACCAGCTTTTTGGCGCTCCTCATCAAACTCTGCCTGGGTATCCAGGTCTTTCAGAATTAGTTTGTTGCTCTCTGCCTTCTCTCTATCTAGGTGACTTTGCAGGGTGACTACCTGCTCAGCACATGCCCTATTGAAGTCTAGCTGTTGCTCCAGCTTTTTCTGGCTTTGCAGTAGGGAGTCCAAACCTTCTTGGTGTTCCTTCTGCAAGGCCAGAAATCTGGTATCCTGTTCTGACTTTTCCTTTTGCAGCACATCCATATCCTCCTTTATTTTAGTGATGTACAGTCTGCTGTCATTTTCTGACTCCTGGCTCCTCTGCAGCCTCTGCTCAGAAGAGACCAGGTCAGATTGGACCTTCTCTAACACCATCTGTTGCCTATTTGCCAGATTTTGGCTTTCAGCACATCTATCCTGCATGTCTCCCATATATAGGTACAGGTATGCTGCTATCCTGGCAATCTTATTGTGTTCCTCTTTGGCTTTAGGAGCCATATATAGTTCACTCAGGGCCACATGTAATGGACCCTGATCTCTATATATATCTGACCCTGTTTCAGTGACCTGTTGTGTGATTGCCTGCAACCACGCATCCTGGCCCTGTTCGGTCCATTCACCTCTCACAAATAGCTTATGCAAGAGGTGCTCTCTGGCCATTTTCATGTCTACTAAGGTCGTCATTCTAGAGATTGGTCTCTGTCCTGACTTACAGAAGTTTGTATTTTATTTTTGCAGAACAGAACTTTTCTTGGAGTGTCCCTTTTGAGGAATGCTTCACAGCGTAATGCAGCGTGGTGATCCGACCGGATGTATGTATCCCGTCAGTTAGCACACTGTATTAAGCTGCACAAATGGTAAATCTAACCCAACGTCTCGGCTCGAGCCCCCAATTTGTAAGAGGATTCAATTCAGCACTACAGCTAAGTCAGTCTTGTTATAAAACTTCAAGTCACTTCAGAATATCACTTTACATTGTATCCACCTCTCAGTAAGTCTTTCTTTAGCCTGCTTTGGGTTCATTCAGTTTTACACAAAAAAGTAAAATCTGGTGTGGTTTTAAAATGCCGGCTTTTGGATAGTGGTGAGTACTGGTACTGCACCCATTTTTGGGATTTAACAAATGAATTCCCCACAATTCTAGGTTGCATTTGGCAATTAGCATTGCCATTCCCAATGGTTTCAGACTACTGTGCGGGTAGTCCAATGGTGATTTTAAAGCGCTTTGAAGCTAACCGGCGCTACTGTTTTTCCTTTGGCAACCCATTTCCCTCATGGCAACCCGGCCTTTCATTCTCGCACTGGTGGGTGGCAAGTGAGGCAACCATTTTGGTGTGCGCACAAACTGCGCAGCTTTCCTGGATTTCGGCGCACATGTGGGTTTTCCGCCATCTTGACTTTTCTAAGCCCACAGCACCAAATGTTGCAGCATGATTACTTGCACGTGGGTCAAGACACCCAACAGCTGAAACCTGGCTTAATGAAACTGAATTCTGCCTGACAACTACCCCCGACAGGAGTTGAAACTGGATGCTCAGCCACTCTGCCCCTGGCCAAAAGGAGTTAACACCTCTCTGATTAGATTAGGGGTGGAGCAGCTGGGGACTACAGGGAGTTGAACAAAGGTCTGTCCTGGACTCAGGCAAATGTTATATTGGGGGCGTCGTAAAATAGCTTCCTCTTGGGAGAAACTGGGGGCAGCTGTGCCTCCGTGAACAAGCTGGCTTGGGGGAAGTGGATAAACCAGTTATTCCACCATGTGATGTGGGAAGCCACACCCCTTTTTGACCAGAGCATAATTTTAAAAAGATAGATAACTCATAGTGCGGACTTGTCAGAATTATATAAGTAATATCATTATTTTTGTGATTTTTCTGTGAACATTTTGAGAGGCGTTAGGACCCTGTGGTGTATTCTGGGGGGTTGCTAGCGGAAAATAGGGTCTCACTCCAAATGTCTGCATGTTAAAAATTAATGTCCATACTCCTTGCGCACATGTGTGTAATTTTGGGTAAAAGTCCAATATTGCAAAACCAGTTAAAAAGTGCAAAATGTTGTCATTTTTGAATGCAAGCCCCCAGGAAGATCAGAGGCGGACAAGCATGGACCATAAGGAATATATAATGTGCACATGTAATTTCAACAAATTGTATATCTGGGAAAGATGTATTTGAATCAAATATAGATTTATGGGCAAACGGACCAGGGTAGGATCCTCTGACCCATAAACAGACCTCATCATGATGACAATACATTTCCTTCCCCCAATCATGGGAGAGGGGAGAATTGGGCCAATGACAAGTAGAGAGGGGCAGGCTTAGCTAGGCCCAGGCACACACCCATTTTCAAAACACATAAAAAGAGACTGCTGGGACAGATAGAGACATTCAATTCCATTTGCTGCGGAGCATGCTGACCGACGACTTCACATCCAGAGATCCAACACTTAGACTTCAAGCTAAACACAGACTACAGAACTTTGAACCAAGAAGGCCCACTGCAAGCAAAAGAATTTGTCAGCAGGCCTCAAAATCATTTGCAAACTATTCCACAGCCGGGCGAACTGTCTGAATTCTTTTGCCAAGCACTCTTGCCAGTACCCAGAAAGCAGTGTTACATCCAGAATCCACTTGATCCGGACCGGAAAGCAGAGCAGTATCCAGAACCTGAGGCCGCTGAATCCAGAGAGGCTAGACCAGCAGATCAGAGCTGACCCAGATCGCTGTGAGCAGAACCGGTGCCTGATTGACCCGCCGAGCAGACAGATCCGCAGCCGGACGTGTTGACCAGATCCGTGACAAGGCCTAGTTCAAATTTATATTGTGAGTACCTAGCAGAACTGTGCAGAACCAATCTCTTAGTTAAAATAATCTAATCCAAACTATTTTAACCTAAGTAGAACAGCCTCCTAGAAATCGTGTCATCTGTCATTTGTAAAGCTGCACAACTGTCACCTGTCAATTCTGAAGCTGCAAGCTGTCACCTGTCATTTTGAGTTTTACTTTAAATCTGAAAAACTACCTTTATTTAATCGTCCGTATCTCTGGAACCGTTTAGAAACTAAGCTTTCCAACAAGCCTAGAACCGACTTCCTACTCCTTATACTTTTTCCGCAATCACGATTCACGCACTCGCGAAATTTACCGCGATTTGCGATTTTGGCTCAATTTCTACACTTGTCAAAATAGCAGCTCCATTCTTTCTTTTGTTAAAATCCGTTTGCAACTTGGTAATAACTCATAGAGCATTGCTAAAGTGAGCCTGAACTAATACCAACATGCATCTCCCACTCACCCTGAATCTCTAGAGGGAATTAAAATCAGTTGGCACATTTTCCCATCCATTGCCATCACATTTAAAAGCATTTTGGGCCTGTGTTTCAAACTCCTACCTGTTTCCTCTAAGCTTGCTGGGGGGGAACTGAATTTCGTATTGTATTTGGTTGCATTCCTGAGAACTGTGTGCTCCTCTTTCCATCTCCTTCCATTTCTTACATTGCATAGGGGAGGGGGGTGAATTGCCAGAGAAAAAGTGATTCTTTTGCTAAAATCATATCAAGTATTTCTGTACTGCATTTTATTCCTCATTGCTTTTCCCTTGAAATCATAAAAGTATTTTTGCTACTTTATCCATCCTATACTAACTCCTTATTGATTGTAAAGAAGTGTGCCAGTGCCAGATTACCCATTGTTGATCAACATCAAATGTCTAAGTGTACTGTCAGATATTAATTTATTATAAAGTGTGATACATATATTGTTTAAATTCTCAAATAAACCTTTTAATTTGCAAAACAAACCTACTTCTTGGCTCAGTGGGGTCAGGGGGATTCTAAGAGGGGGGTGTTATACAAGGGTGGTCATCCAGAGAACTGAACTAGACATAAAAATACATTAATAAGGGTTTTCCTCAGCATCTCAGACTAGGCATTGACTTGGCTGCAGTGTTGATTGAATATCGCTTACAGAATACACCTATCCCGCTCATGCTAGCGAAAATGCATGTAAAATTCCCAGCGCACCCCTCGAAATACACGTACCCCGCTCGCGCTACCGAAAACACATGTAAAACTCCTGGCGCACGCCCCAGAATACACGTACCCCGCTCGCGCTAGACCAATAGCGTGTAAAACTCCCCGCTCACGCCCCAGAATACACGTACCCCGCTCACGCCAGGCCCATCACGTGTAAAACTCCCCGCGCACCCCTCGGAATAAACGTACCCCGCTCGCACTAGCGAAAACGCGTGTAAAACTCCCCGCACACCCCATCGGAATACACGTACCCCGCTCGCGCCAGTGAAAACACGTGGAAAAAGGCCCCCCTGCGGAGTGGGCTGCCTGCGGGGCATGCCCATGGTGGATGGGCTGGCTGCAGGGCATGCCCAGCGTGGACGGGCTGCCTGAGGGGCATGGCCAGGGTGGATGGGCTGCCTGTGGGGTATGGGGAGGGTGGATATGCTGCCTACAGGGCATGCCCTGGCTGGATGGGCTGCCTGCTGGGTATGGGGAGGGTGGATGGGCTGCCTGCGTGCATTCTGAGGGTGCGCGTGTAGTTTCACACATGATAGGACTAGTGCGAGAGGGGTACGTGTATTCCCAGGGATGCGTGTGAAGTCTTGCACGCTATTGGCCTGGCGCGAGCAGGGTATGTGTATTCCGAGGGGTGCGTGTGAAGTTTTACACGCTATTGGCCTGGCGCAAGCGGGGTATGTGTATTCTGGGGCGTGCACGCATTTTGCAGTGTGGGCCCTCCCTGGTGTGCCTCTCCTGCCCTCCCCATGCCCTGCAGGCAGCCCACAACACAGGGGACCACCCTACACCCCTGGGCATGCCCCTCAGGCACCCCGTGACCCCAGACCATGACCCGCAGGCAGCCCATGACCCCATACCATGACCCGCAGGCAGCCCAAATGGCACCGTGCTCTTGGGAGCCCTGACACATGTCCCCCCACCCCACCGCCAGTTACGGGCACCTGCCAGCAGGCCCCGACTCATGTTCCCCACTCCACCCCCAGTGACAGGCACCTGCCAGCAGGACCCGACTCATGTCCCCCACCCCACCCCCAGTGATGGGCACCTGTCAGCAGGCCCCGACTCAGGTCCCTCACCCAACACGTCTTCACAATCCAGACCCATGGCCCTTATGGCCTCCCAAATCCCACCCCACACCACCCCAGTCCAAACACACAACCAAGCATTCCATGCACTCCAAATAGAAATCCCGATGTCATGATAGATGCCAAATAACCAGTATGCACATGAGTACAAGTCCATCAGACACACACAATGGTGACACATGACTGAGAAAACCCACATTGTCACATGCACGAAACCAATGAGAGATGACCACACAAATGAGCTAAAAAATAAAAATGTATTATATACAAAAATGATAGAATGAAACGAAATTACACAAGAATGAAATGAAAATCAAAAAGATGTCAGAAATCAATGAAATAATATTAATGGTGAAATTGAAAAAATGCAAAGAAAAATGCCTCCGATGTGTCCCTCCATCGCACCAAATCCAAAGTCAAATTAAATACAAAACCATTCCTCCATGGTGAAACAAAATTGTAAAATCAGGTCCACAACTACATACAATGTAGAATTAAAAGGTCCATGTGCCCAACAATCTAAATGAAACCTAAGAAAAAACCTCCCTAATGATGAACTATTAACAAAAAGGTGGGGCATAGTCCATGCTCCCCAAAGGAAAAAAAAAATACAAAGGAAACCTACAACTACATAACTATTTACAAAGGCGGCGGGCTAGTCCCACGGCTCACTGTTCGATGTTCCGGCCAGGACATCATTGAACTCCATGTCGATGCTCCGGAGGCGGGTCTGTTCCCTGGACTCGAGGTCTCGCAGGGATGCAGCCATGGAATCCCTCAAAATCCCTGCAAGTTTCCTCGAGGCCCTCCGCCCGCCTCAAATCCCGGTGCATGGATTTCACCGCCATGAGTATCCTGAGCTGTGCCCTCTCCGCCCACCGCCTCTCTGCATCTATCTGCTGGCCCAACCGCTGCCACATGGAAGACACTCCCAGTCCGGGGTCCTCCTGACCCTCGGCCGATGCCTGCCCTAGCGGTGCTGATGGCCCGGAGCCATGATGCCTCCCACGCTGAGCCTGCTGCTGCCTCCGATGCAACCGCCTCTGCCACCACAACGGCATCTGGGCTGATGGAATCCCTCGGTGCCGTTGTGCACGTGCCCTCCCAATGATGCCGGCACATCCTCCATCCACTGGGGTCCAGATGGTGTGATGTCCACCCCTGCTGGACCTCCTACTCCTGACTGCTGCAGGGATGGGATCTCCACCTGGCTGGCTGCGTTGGTTGGGGCAGATCCACAGGGGGCCCTGGTGGCATCTGAGCCGGAAGACGGCACGGAGAACAACTGGAGTATAGTGTGCACAGAGGAGGAGAGGGCCGCAAGACTGACGGAAGGAATCCATGACATGGAGGAAACCCCCGACCATGGCCCCTCCCAACTGGGTCACGTTGGCACACAGCTCTTTGTGATGATGTGGATGGTCCCCCCAGGAACCACGCACGTCATCACGAATGTCACGTGTGCGCAACGCGAGGCCAATCAGGACGGACTCCATCCGGTCACCGGTCCCCTCGTCCGCAGGTAGAGGAGTGCCAGATGACATGGACCTCCCCCCTAACTGCAGACGGGCCTGTGACAGGGCATCCCTTCTGGTGCATGGTGATGCAGTCACAGTGTCAGGGACAGAGACATGCACAGGCACCTACGTGGTGACCAGTGCTGCCTCCTGCCCCTGGACTGCACCACTTGTACGAGTGGTACCACCCCTACTAGGCCCCATTTGCACTCTGTAGCGGCCTCCTCCTCCTCTATACACACCACCAACCTGGATGGCTCCACACTGTCTTCCGATGTAGCAGGCCCCTGTGGGGACTCATCCGCCCCTTCCGATGCAGCCGTAGTGGCAGACACAGCACCCGTTGCCTCGCTTCCAGATGATGGGATTTGCTGGGAGGGTGATTGGGTCTTGCGTCGCCGGCCGGTGGAGGCATCCTTGCCGCTTTCCTCCACAGCGCTGTCTCCGCCTTCTTCTTCAGTCGCTGCTGTGTAAAGGGAGACATTGAACACAAGCATCAGGGTAATGTACAATAGTCCCCTAGACAGAAAGCAATAGCACATGAGTGGCACTGTCAAACGTCACTTCCATCATGTCTCCCAACAACACATGGTTCAGTGCAGGCAACACACATGCAGGAACCGGCTTGGCCCATGCAACAGAAACTTGCATCCATGTCCACCGCACCGTAGACACATCCAATGGTGGGCTGAAACTCACATGCATCATGGGACATGCTGATCACATGCACACGCATCACCAGAGGGTCATGCATCTGGCCCCGTATGCCCACAGACACAGTGGATACAAGGATGAGTAGGCTGTATCAGTGATTCAACATATCGTCACGGACATGTGTCATGCATCCATGGCGCACACACTACTCTGACACAAGGACATGTACATCATTCATGCCCATGACAGCAGCACACATCTATCACACCACAAACATTTCAAGGTCCACACACAGGCATGCATACATGTGTGCATTCGGCATGCTGATCAGCATGATGCATTGTAACACATACACCATCCATGTGGGTCACGCCTGACTAGTCTCACATGCAGCACCATCATTTCCCTGCACACACGCATCCATACATGACCCATGTCACACATGCAGCTGAGTAGCCAAATACCACCACGCTTCAACATGCACTGTTTCAAACGTGAATGCATGGGCACTTATTGCTCGACTCCAGACAGGCCTGCATCCTGAGGATCTGGTGGTGAAGCAGTGGGCGAATGAGCTCCAGGACCGTCATCTGCTGGGTGGTAAGATGGGCCCGGTGCGCCACTGCATCCGCTGCCTCCAAGAGACACCGGGCCTTCTTTAGGGTCCTATATTTGTAGTCCTCCGAGCGCTTCCGGACGTGCTTGATGTTGTGGGGTGCCACCCCCTCGCGTTGATGGCACCCACTATGTCCTCCCAAATCCTCTCCCCTCCTTCCTTATCAGCGCGCGATGGTTTGAAGAGGGCATCATAATGCCCCAGAACTTGCTCCACAAGGATACCAACTTCCTTGTCACTGAAGCTGGTAGCCCTCTGCCTCTCTGGCTGGGCATCGCCAGTGGTCTCTGATGGTGTTTGCCCCGACATGGCGACCCCGAGGCAATTGTGGGTGGGCAACTGGGTCCTGGGGCTGGGCTGTGGAGTGATGGAACACCAGTTTGGAGTCTTCTGTTCCAGCAGGGGTGGTCACAGCAACTGGACCCCTGCAGATGGCAGATGTGAAGGCACCAAATGGCAGGGCACGGTGGCAGCTGGCAGGCAGGCAGCAGCAGTTTGCTCGTGGGAGCATGCTCGGGGCTCTCGGGGCAGGAGAATGGCCTTCAGGGCAGGAGCGTGGTCTTCCGTGTGTTGTCACGTGGCCAGCTTGATACAGAGTGATTTGGCACGTGAAAAAAATGCAAGTCAGCGTGTAATTCGAGGAAAGGCCCTTAGCATGTAAGCCCGTCTGTGACGTGACACGAGCAGGCATTCCCCTTGCACGGGTTGAAGATCCCAAATGGGTTTCCATCGCTCTGTATGTGCTTTTCGTGGGAAGCAGTGCGTGTGTTTTCCAGGCCTTGGGGTTCACACATGATTACTTCACAGTGGGTGGGTGTTGGCTATGTGTTCTTCTTCTACACACAAGGCAGACGGTGAGTCGCACAGGCTATTTTACCTACTGTGGGTGTCCATGTTTGTCGCATACCCCTTTTTTTATGGGCATACTAGGCTGCGTGTTGTTCGCGTATGTATTTTTTGTGTTCCTGGCTGTCACAGTGTACTGCGTATGTTTTGTTACATGCACGTAGGCAACAGGGGTCGCTTATCTCTTTTTCTTGCTTTTCTGGGATGCCTGTGTGTTGCGTAACACGTCTTTTCTGCTAGGGGACCACAGAATAGGACATTCATCGTAGCTGTATATACATGTTTTTTGTTTGCGCACATTTTTGTAATGTGCAGGGACGCTACCGCCTGCCTTCGTGTGGCAGACGTGTTTAGGCCTGTGCGTGTGTTTGGCCTATTTGATTCCATGAATACGTGTGGTTCGCGTGCGTGTGGGCGTTCTATGTGCTTCCCAGCAGTGTATCCCCAGTTACGCCCTTATTTTCACATGTTCTTCCCCATTCCACGCTTTATGCCCCATGTTCCACCCCCTTTTTGGTGTGTGCGCTAATGTTGTGCGCTTTCCCTGTGCGCCTTACGCACAGCGTTCTAAATGTTGCAATGACGTGTGCGCCCGTGTGCGCCACGCACAGGTTTGGCGCACATCCCACGGAAAACACGCTCAGGCACTTCCATCAATCGTATGCGGGCACGTGCGCTTGCTTTTTCACGCTTGCGCCATGATTTGCGGCGCACATTTGTTGCATGAATCTGCCCCTTAATGTGTGTTATTGGTCTGCCTGAATCAAATGCTTCGTATGATTGGTATGCTGCATCAATTTTAGGAAGGGACCGATAATTCCATCTTGATGTCCAACAAGTGCATTTCTGAAAGCATGTGAAGGTTTCGAAAACATTGAGGGAGGGATATTGTTACCAATAGGCCATGGACCTTATATAGGTATACTTCTGCACAGCATAAATTGATGGAATTGTAGAGAACAAACATTGCTCTTTCACAGCAGTAATAACAGGGTTACAATCAAAGTGTTACTTGTACCATAATTTAGGATTACAGCAATGAAAAGTGAACTTGAAAACATCCTTCTCATTGAAGCAGCTGCCAGAGTAATCAAAATAGAAATGAAGCTGTTGTGCAAACATGGATGGGTAACCTTCTGGAGCAGAAAATCCACGCTTCTCAAAACATTCTTGGACATCACCATATTGAGAACAGGAATTGCTGCTGATTTGAAGGCTCTCAACGGTCAAATCCATGAATACGTATCATTCCACGCAATAGTGGGTGTGCGATGGACTGCCTGAAGGCCGTCCCTCGTAAAGCCCACATTTACCCTTGGTCATCCCTGCCCTCTGCGCAAGCCATGCCCACGCTCTACGTGGTGTCTCGCGCAAGGCTCTAAGCCACTCGCAGAGACGTCCCAAGCCTGCGCGAAGACCCCGCAAAGTAGTCAAAGTATGAAAACGTGCTGCATGAATAGACAAATGGGATTCCGGGCCCTCTATCTATATGTAGACTTTTAAATACAATATGGCATTCTCCCAGAGCTGTTCCAATAACTAAGATGTGAATCTCTCTAAAGGTATTTCCACTTGACCGCCTGCCACATACATGTTCCATGAGCAAATGCTGCCAGATTTGAATGCCAGCCCAACAATGGCAGGCAAACCATTCCTGTTTCTATGTGTCACCTCCTTTTCCCCCTCTATCCTTACCCTAGCTCAAACGTTCATTGGGCAACGGAAAAACTGCCTTAGTAATATGGGCTTTCCTGTGAGAAATGTGAGAAATAGGACAATTTTTCTAGGAGCAATGCAGGGACTACTTGCATGACAGTTTAGGTTAAACTATAACAATGGGAAACTATCATGGCACTGTGGAAAGTGTTTTGGCAATTGTCTGGCGGCAATGTGCAAATGTGCATAGACCTATGGCATTTACTGGTGTCACCTTAAATGAAATGGCAGGTTTATGGGTGCAATGTAGAAACATTATGGCAGTGTAGGTTTAAAAGGTGTAGAATGGAAACTGGAATCACAGTTTCTGGTAAGCAATAGAGAAAAAGGCATGATGATATTGAAACCAGAAAGGCAATGACGAAAAATGGATGGGGCCCGTTTCTGGGTGCAGATATGGAATGGTAATGTGTGAAGTGTGGACATGTGAATGATTAGGCATGAACACATGAAATATGGCACAGACATCAGAACACTAGCATAGTTGAGTAGCACTGTAGTATATCTGTTAGGCAGCCCCTGCAAACTGGCACATTGAGCTTTGTATTGCTAGAACACCTAGAAACTTTAAAATATACACTCATATTTGTGACATCAACCGGGAAGTTATGAGCAACATTCAGACATACATTTGAGTTGTGGAGTTACATGACAGAAGCATATTGGCATACAGTAGCTATTTTGAGGCAATCTAGTTTTTTGGCATGATAATTATGATGGCCTATTCTATTTCCAGTGGCCCAGGGATGTGCAGTAGATAACCAGGGAGTTATTAAAACGTGTGAATTTCTATGACCTTAGAATAGCTGGAATACATATTTGTCTATTGTGATCCACTAATTCTATCAGGTGCACAACTTACTGTCGGATAATAGAGGGATTTTGTTACAGCTGGATCCAGAGGCTATGTTGGGCACTTTAAAAAACGAAAATACCTGTGAGTTCTGGGCCCTAGTAAATAGGTGCTCTACCCAACCGCAAGATGCCCAAGTAAATGCAGTATCCGATGCTGAATGGGTCCTTCATTTGGAGGAATTGCTCTGTGCCATACAGGTTGAGAATGTGGTGGTTTCCTTCTCTCAAGATAATGCTGGTAATGCTTGGTCCCTTTCTTTTGATGAAGTTTGTTTGTTTGTTTATTTGGTATAGCGCAAAACCAAACCCAAAGGGTAGCTGGGCGCAGACAATACAAGGATACTTGAGAACTTGGTTACAGGAAAATACAGTTATACAGTTCGAATTAGAAACAGAGGCCCATGTACAAGCAAGTACGAAAATACAGTTAAAGCTAGTTGACCAGAAACCAATTAATCTAGTTGAAATCATCAGGGGTCTCTAGAGCAAGTGTCAGTGGGGAGGTCGAGCTAAGTGTCATTGGAACGTATCCAGGTGAGGACTTTCCGCCTGAAGCTAGGGTAGGGTTGGTCCATTCTGAGATCCAGGGGGAGTCTGTTCCAAGTTTGAGCAGCTATGACCGGAAAACTGGAGCCGCCAGCTGTACTCTTTTTGTATCTGGGCACCACTAAAGTATAGGCATTGGTCATTCTAGTGGGACGGTTTGAGATTCTCTTGTTGACTCTGTTTACCAGGTAGAGGGGAGCTATGTTGTTAAGACATTTAGAGGTGAGGGAGAGGGTTTTGAGGGCAATCCTGTCTTTGATTTTTAGCCAATGGATATTTTTACTGGAGGTGGAGATATGAGCTCTATTATGAATATTTAAAGCTACTCTAATAGCGTTATTTTGGAGCGTTTGGAGTTTATCAAGGATATACTTGTTAGATCCTGCATATAGAGCATTATAGTAATGCAGCTTGGATATGATGAGTGCATTAGCTAGTGTAATGCAGCTAGTCTCAGTTAGAAATGGTCTACATGCTCAGATCAATTTACAAGTATATGCAGTGGAAGATGCTAGTGAGTTAGTTTGTTTCTTGAAGGTGAGCGCTGAGTCGAGATAGACCCGAGGGTTTTGACTGCAGGCATCACTTTGATGACATTATTGTCGATGTTGAATGAGGCATAGTTCGGGTCAAGTTTTTTGATGGCCAACTCTGAGCCGAGGATCAGTAGCTCAGGTTTGTCGTCATTCAGGCAGAGGCCGTGAGATGCCATTCATGCCTGAATGAGGAGATATATCTTATTTACTAAGGCCGTGTCTTCCAAGAAGTTGCCCGAAAAGGGGATAAGGATCTGAGTGTCATCTGCGTAATTAGTGTAGATGACACCCAGTCTGTCCAACTTGTCAAACAAAGGTTTAGTAAAGGTGTTATACATCGTCGGAGATACACATGATCCTTGAGGGACACCGCATGAAACTTGTGTGGGATCAGCGGCTGCTAGGGGGGAGAAGACTCTCATTGTCCGGTTTGCAAGGAAGGAAGTGATCATTGAAGGCATTTTAGCAAAAATTAGCTCATCCCGAGCATCTGGAGTTCAAAACCCTGCAACTACAGGCCAATAGCCATTTTAGATGCCGATAGCAAGGTCTTTGCGACCTTGTTGTTGTATGAGCTGCAGATATGAGCTAGGGCGGCTGGTATTTTGAAAAAATGGCAGGCCGGCTTTTGTAAGCATATGAGTACCTCGTTCAATGGAGTGTTATTAAGATCTGTGCAATCTCTCGTCTGGGAAAAAAGAAATATATAATTCGGTCTTCATCGCCACCATCGCCTTTTCTGCTGCATTTGATGCAGTTAATATAAGTCTATTCTGGGCTAAATTAAGTAAATGGGGGATTCCTGTCATGATGCATACCCCCGGGCACCATCAGCCCTGGGAGCAGGCATCATGTCACCTTGAGAAAACCATGCTGCAAGAAGATCCAAGCCCATGTGAGGCCTGGAAGGGACTACTTTACCTTAGGGATATTTTGTTACTTGGGTGTGGTCGGGGAGGAATACCTACCTGGGACTACTTTGGAGGCTATTTAAACCACGCCCGAAGAGCAGCACACGCTTCGCGTTATTTTGCATCCAGCAGCGTAACGCTCACCGTGCCAGCAGCACCATCCAGTCTTCTGCCACGCCTGCCTCGAACCTGGAGCACCTAGAAAGAAGGAAAGAAGCGAAGGTTAGAACAAGAGTATTACCTGATTTCTTACCTGATTCCGGATTCATCGCATCTTCAAACCAGAGGAAAGACTTTGTTTTAAATGCGTTGCATCGCCAGCAGCAGCGCCGCGCCATACTCACCGTTCCACGCAGCATCTCTTCGATCCGGCGCTGTCTCCATCTTTACATCGCCGAATCCCGGCATCTAAGGGGGACAAGAAACAACAAGGTGAGCAGAGAGAACAGACAGAGACAATCTCTTTAGCCGCCATGTGCTTACCTGATTTTACCGCCGGAGGTATAATTCATCAGCACGCCACATCTTCTTATGCCGCACCTGAAGATAAGGAAAAAGCAGCAAGTTTAACCCTTGGCATTATTTACCGGACAGTGTTGGGTAACACAGACTTTTACCGGAGCGCTTTCAGCTGTCAATCTTCTTATTGGGTCAAAGCTGCAAGATAAAAGAGGAATTGGACAGGAGTGAATTCCAGACATTTTGAACTCTTACGGACTACATGCTTACGGCTCTTCGCCAGGACCTTTTGGAGTCAGGATTCGTCTACAACTCTTCCAATATCTTCAGGCCAGTGAAGTAACTGGTCATCAACGCGCCCCTGCGTGCTTCGCAGGATGGAGGGCTCATCATTCAAGAATATAAGGTGAGATTGCTGAGAGGGCGCTTCAGAGGTGATTAGTGGGGAGGACAGTGGGGGTGCTATCACTTGAATCCACAAGTGGCTAAATCCATCTCTCCACTTGTAGGAGAATTTTTCTACGGGCCAGGCAGACAAGATTAGGAGGGCAGATCCAGTCAGTCATTGCTGCACTACGCATCACGTGGGTGGAGGCCGCAGCAGTCCGGGCCCGACCGACGCCCCTGTGGGAGCCAGGTGAGCGTAACAATTCCAAATGGTTTCCTTTGCCTTCTGATTGCTTTCCATAAAAAGCCTGTGATTCAGGTCAGATTTAATGCATCTGGTGCATTGTCTAGACCTATCCATACATCAAGGGGAGTCAGACAAGGGTGCATATTGGCCCTCTGTCTGTTTAACAATGATTGGTGAGATGTGGAGGGTTATTTACATCTAGCGGCACATGTACCACCAAAACTGAACGAACTGAGAGCGACCTTCTTCAGTTATGCCAATGATTATTTGACACCACAGAGATTGGTTGTCAAAGGCAGTTGAAGGCTTTTGACTGCTTTGTAAAAAGTCACTCATTAATAATGAACTGTAAGAACACCAATGATGCACTGTGCAGGGTGAAATACCAACCCTTAGAGCAGGCAGATAGTTTTAGCTATCTGGGATTCCCGATTTTTTCGAGACCATGCAAAGTCCAGATTAGAGAGTGGCTGACGGCTCATTCAACTAGGTGGATTTAGAAGGCTCTCGTTTTTAGCTTCACTTAGATTCTATGAAGCGAGAATTGTACCTAAATTACTTTATGATTGTGAAATCCATCTTTCATGGACTATTAATTCTCTTTGTTGTATAGAAAGTTTTATTTGGAAACAAGTCTTACATTTGCAGAAAGCCGTACCTCTAGCCATTATTCAATCTGAATTGGACATTAGTTCATCGAGGTCTCAAGCAATATGGAGGCTTTTATTATTGTATAGGACAATCTTATCCTCTTTGTCTGATTCCTTGTATCAAGATCTGCAGTCTGCAATGTATAGTAAAGAGGTCCCCTTTTCAAATGAAATGTATGACTTCTGTGAGAATACTATGGCTCAGCTGAGTCTCACTAAGGACGAACTTGGGAGGAACCCACATAGGGTGAAATAGCACTCTACCGGCAAGACTGGATTGAAATTGTCAGGCGCATGCACTCCTACAACTCTTTAATTTGAAGAAGGAACATAAGAGTCAGGGGGTGCTTGTGCCCCATTTGTCAATGTATCCCAATAGCAGGGCAAGGAGGACCTTTTGGTTGTTTTGACTTAGTTTGTTGCAGACTCAAGAGATACTGATTTGTTATGGTCAGTGTGAGGTTTCTTCGAGTTAGTGTCGCTTTTGTGGGAATAATGACGCGGTGGAAGGTCTCAAACTCCTGATTATTTCTTGCCTACCGCTAATAACAAATCGGGTGTTGTACTTTAGGAAGTTTCTTTGCAAAGTTCATGGTGTTATGGGTGATATGAAATGATATGATATTTTATTTATATCGCGCTCATACCCAGGTTTTTCAGAGCACGACCAAGCAAGGGGAGGGGAACAGGGGAGAACAAAAATAAAATACAATCTTACTAGACCCACTGACATTAAGAACGCGCAAGTGCATGGAAAAGGGAAAAAGGGGGAAATGCGTGGAGGGGGAGAACTGGAAAGAGTGGAACAGAGGAGAGAACAGAATAAATAAGTGGAATAAATAAATAAATAACTGCAGTGAGAATGGTAGTGCAGACGAGTGGCAAGTGCATGATTAGTCAGATAGGGTATACCTGATAAGTGCAGAGTGGGGGGACAGTATGGGTACAGATACAGATCCCAGTGCTGAGGGTGGACCGGAGGCAGTGCAGAAGGGAGGCAGGGTGAGCAAGTACCTGCACCCGAAGGACAGAGGGTGGCCAGGTGCACGGTGTCGAGAGAGAGAAACAGATCAGCAGGGGAGAAGAGGTGGAAAGGCAGAAGTGAAAAGGAGCGTCTTGAGGTGCTTCTGGAACCAGAGATGGTTCTCCTCAAGTTTCAGGTTGGTCAGAAGGCTGTTCTGAAGTGAGGCCCGAGCCAAAGACAAAGACAAAGATCTGCCTCCAGCTCGTTTCTTTGAAAAACGACAGACCCTGAGGGAATCAGAAGTAGAGGAGCGAAGGCCTCGAGAAGGCAGGCATTTACAGAGGGATAGGTGAAAGTATTTTGGACCCAGGCCCCAGAAAGCCTTGTGGACAATGCAGAGGGTTTTAAATCCACTGGGAGCCAATGAAGGGATTTCACAGCTGGAGAGATATGATCCCAGGGCTTGAGGCCAAGGACAAGTCTCGGAGTCCTGTTCTGGATTAGTTGTAGAGGGCGAAGAGAGGAGGCAGGTAGATTTAGAAAGTGGCTGTTACAATAGTCCAACCTGGAGAGAACCAGAGCCTGGGAGACAGTGAGCTTCTGCGGGAAGGAGAGGAAAGGCATGGTCCCACTAAGAGGTGTAGTAAGAAGTTTGACTTTTTAGAGACGTCAGAGATGTGTGCGGAGAAGGAAAGTGTGGAATCAAAGATGTCCCTGAGGTTCTTAGCCTCGCAGGTAGGGGTAGGAGGAGGGCCAAGGGAGGCCGGCCAGAGAGTGAGGGGAATGAATGGTGAGGGTGTACCAATGAGGAGGATCTCAGTTTTGTTGGCATTAAGACAAAGATAGTTGGCAGCACACCAATTTTGAATGGCGATAAGGCAATCAGAGATTAGGGAAGGCGAGAAAGAGGCTGAAGGAAGCCTGAAAATGAGTTGTGTGTCATCCGCTTAGCACTGGAAGGTTGAGCAGAAAATGGAAATATGCGAGAGTTGCCAGGTATTGGTTGAAAAGCCAGCGCGGGGGTTAGACCCTTGGGGAACACCACAGGTAGAGAGGGAGACATCGGATAGGAATGACCCAAGTGTTACCTAGGAGAGTCGATCAAAAAGGAAAGAGGTCAGCCAGGCCAGAGCCTGATCGGTGATACCCATGTTGTCACTGAGACAATTGAGCAGGATGATATGGTTGACCGTGTTGAAAGCAGAGGAGAGATCAAGAAGGATGAGGATGCAGGGAGTGTTAGAGTCAAGGTTAGAGAGCAGGTCTTCACGGATGTTCAGGAGAGCAGTTTCCATGCTTCTGGCAGCTCTGAATCCAGGGTGCTGTGGAGCTTTGGCCTGAGCTGTTATCAGGGTTTACCACCAGTACAGTCATCGCTGTAGTGGGATTTGGTGATGGTCTTAATTTAAAAGGAACAACAAAGGCTGTCCTGAGGACTCTAGTGGGGGATACTTGAGTCGGTGTCATTTAATGCAGGAAATAGTCTGTTTGGCCTGTATATTTGACAGGATAATGATAATGCACAGTGCTTAATGTGTTTGTTTTCTATAGACATTACATTGTTGTTGAAGTCTTAAATATTAGATTTGACTGTAGTAGGATTTATTCAAAGTAGGATTTATTCAAAGTTTTAATTGCAAAGAAACAATGAAGGTTGCCTACCCACTCTGCTAGGGGAGCCTAGAGTAAGATTCATTGAGTGTAGCGAACAGTTTGTTGGGTTGTGAGTGTTTTAAAGGACAGTTTTTGATGAACAGTGTTTTAACTTGTATGTATATAATGGTTATGAAATCATCAGTTTTTCTAAACATTATCTAAATATATTTTTTTTTCTAATGTATTGATATTTTATGGACTTTCCTATCTGGCTGTTTTGTTAAATGCTTTGTTGCCAACAACAATAAAACGTGTTTTTAAAAAACGAGCGGTAAATTGCACATGGCAATGTAGAACATGCTAGCAGTGGTTAACACAGTACACTTGTGTGCGTTTTGGGATTTGGATTAAGAGTGTAGCAATATGAGAATACACCCACTAGATGTTATTTTATTTTAAAGGAAAATATTTGCACATTACACATGGAACATGGCCTCTGGTGCAATTGTATACCCCCACGTGCAATGCTCCCATATATAAGTTAGCACCAGTGGCGAAAAATAAACACAGAAATACAATGCAGGCCTACAATATTACTTTGCACCGCCGTGTAGCGATTCCGACACAAACATGAGCCTTGCAGTCCGAAACGTGGATGAAGCACTGCGCCCCCTCAGGTCGTCTGTGTTCTACCTGTATTCCGATGGTGGAATTGGACACTGCTGGAAGATAATGCTCTACAAATGGTGACAACAAATATTCATGGAATTTGAGGGTGTAATCTGAAGAGATCGCATGTACAGAGAGCATCAGCAACATGTTTGTGAGTTTACTCCAAATTCAGTATTTCTCTCCATATTCAGGAAGAAACAAAAATGGCGGTAAAGTAACAGCCTTTTAAAAATGCTAACCATGTCAACACATATTATACCTCGGTACTGTATAACCTTAGCAACACAAATAGCTGTCACAGAATGACATCATAAACCACAAGAACCATGCAATACTTATACAATATAATATACAATAATATACAATAGCATCTGTAGTTTGGTCCAGTTGCTGCCACCAGCCCTGTAGAAACTAGGAATGTTTGCCTACTTTTTTTTTTTACTGACGTACACTTTTGCTGCCTTACTTTCATCAAATGTACCATTCTTTTTCAACACAAAAAGCGGGGGGAGACCGCCACTCTCCAGTACACCACCACTCTCCTGATTCTAGATACTTTACCCCAATTTACCAGTTGTATTTTGCAGTAAAAAGGAGTGGTAAAAAGTTCAGGTAAACGCAATTTAGCCCAAGTGTAGGTCAGCAAAAGCGGATAATACCACCTGGTGCTGTAATTGTGAATGTATACATTGATTGTAAACATCTGGTATTTGAAGAAAAAACTGGAACAGCATTCGTTGAACAAATTCCCGAGTAACTCTCTGCGTTTCCAACCTATAAAGCATAGTTTGCGCAATGATATTGAGCTAAATCTCATGTTCTGCCTTTTTCGATAAGTATTAGAATGACTGGAATTAGGCAGAAAATGCACACCTGTCCTTGTGCCGCAGAACTACACTTTTTCTGTTTTTGCAATCACCACAAAATATAATTTGTCCCCTGATTTCTTATACAACATCAATCTGCCTTTCCATGCATGTCGCAGTTGCATAAGAATATGTCAACTAAAGTCACACAATACGTGCACTCCACACATAGCAACAAAGTCTACAAACTTCACAAATGTGAAAGAACAATGCCAAATGGAACGACATTGCAAATAAATAACTTACATTGGTGCTCATTTTCGAATTCTCAGTAAATGATGTGGAGAGGCACCTGTTTCGTTTGCACCTAAGTTCAAAAAGGTGCCTTTCATCATTATCACTACGAAGTGTTAAAACGAGGTGTAAAGTGGAGGCAGAATCACATGGCAGGCAGCATTGGTTTCAGACGAAAACTGCCTGCTTTTTGCTGGTGTAAAAAGCAGGCGCATTCCGTAAGAAACCACAGCATTTCAGCCAGAATGAACATGTCATGCTTGCGTACATGCTGTCGCATTTTTTCATGATGAGGAAAAGGGGTGGGGGTAAAACCGTAAACTGTGGTCCATATGCCCTCTCCGGCTTACAAATTCATGAAAATGTATCATGACATAAAATGTATGCGTAAACTGTTTGTGCACACATTTTACCCATGCATTGAACTCAAATTGAGCCCCATGGTTATAGTTCAGCAATATGTTGGCGTAGGCACTATCGTATGGCCCAAGAGTAAATAACAGACGAAGAAATGCAGAGATCATGTTCTATCCTGCGTTATTGTATCAGAAAGTTTTTCCCAAAAATACAAGATTATTTGCCAATTTCGTTAGGTGTTCACAACCATCCTACAATATCTTCAGAGGGAAAAAACACCTCTTCACTAACTGCCCTCACTGTCTTTCCACAACCGTTTCCCGTTCCATTGTAGCTAGTGCCTAGATGCCCACAGGCTTTGTACGTTTGTATAAATGGTAAAATAAATAAATATGCAGTTATTAAGCACAATTCAGCAAGTCATGTCAGGCGATCTGTAACATGGGATGTGATTACCTATAGACTTTGTATAAAGTGGTTGCTCATAAATATGTTTCCATATGTACGTGTGTAATCTGGTTGCTCAAATATCTGCCTTGCTAGGTATGTCTGGGGAGGGTGGAAGCAAGATGACACCACGGAGCAACACAGGTTTGATCCCTGGGTCCGCGCTTAGAAACCTCTCTGGGTATAAATAACCTTTCATATTATATCATATCTGTCACTGATGGTTACACGTCAGCCACATCAGCTTTCATCAGTTGTACAGTTGTATGGGGCAGTCGCGCAAAGCTGCTGTATCTGCCTCATGCAAAGCAACCCCCACCCGTGTTCATAATTGATATTAGCAGGTAATCTAAACCGACGATCTTAATTTACAGCATATAGGCCGCCATTCTAATTGAAAGATCCCAACGTATTACAATAATTAAAAGGCTGCCATGCAAAATGATTAGTGTGACCTTCACAATAAATTGTTTGACATACGTAATTGCACCCATTCTTTAAAAATTCAGTCAATAGTGTCTTTTTCATTAATTTGCAATGCATAATTTATAGAGCCTAAGCTACATAATGGGGGGTTTAACAAGTAGGCGGTTCTGGAACTTCACGTGAACCCCCCTGGGCATTTGTCTGAAACATGATTACCGCTTTGGGACACCAGGACATCAAGCGACATCAATGAGAACATCAGGCCGACAGGAGAACGACGCAAAGGCCTATTTATAGAACAAGCAAAACATCCACAGACATGGTGCCCATGTAGTGCAATCCAACTCGGAAACTTTGAGAATATAATCGAAGAAGGTTTCTCTGCACCGTACCATGGAATCATGAATTAAAGATAACTGATATGCATTTCCACATACAATAAAAGCAGCTTTTGCGAATAATGGAGCAATACCGTTTCGGATTTTCTTTTTAATTGAATTTTATTCACAGCTGTTGTTTAGTAATGTCGGGGGGTTTCTCCCGGGGTCGGCTGGGCCTTCCGCAGACCTCCGGGCTGGGAGGCCCCAACTCCTCCCTCGTATCCCAAAAATGAGTATGAGACACACACAAGAAGCAAGGCGGTTCTGTTGTTTATTGAATAACGGCAGGGATGGGTCTGGGATCGTACGCGTCCGTCCAGACTCTCGAAATTTGTGGGGCTCGTAGGCCCCTTTTTGCCTCAGTATGACGCGCTACTTGCGTCACCTGGGAAAGTTAGCAAAAAAACCTATTGCCACTTTGGATTGGTTCCTCGAGTGGTAGGGTTAGTATAGCATACGTATAGAGAACGCTGTTAGTGGTTGAGGGTCAGTCAGGTGGTATACTTGGGTTGTCCCTTCTATTAGATACATGAAAATTGTTACACGAAGACCCCTAATGATTGGCTGTTAATGGCATCAGTGATGAGTGCCCCATGTTCTGATTGGTCCACTCGCGAGCCCCCCAGCCTGGGACCATCGTTGTTCCCAGCCCGCGGTGTACCTGTCATTTGCAACAATATGTAACTATGTGTTTGTGCAGACAATGCGTGGATTTGCTCATATGCCTGAGAGCTGACTATTCTCATCGCTGTAGGTGTCCATTGGGCCATTTCATTGTTGCAGCCTGTGTCTCAAACGTGGGACCCAGGCGGCTTCTCCCTCCTGGGTCTGGCACCCTGTCAGGTTCGGCTTGGTCACGTGAGGAGAGACCGTGGTTGAGGCAGAATTCTGCACATTTAATGTTGTATTTTCCACTGTGTGTCTGGCTTAGTTTGCAGGTGTGACCTTGGCTTCGGCTTGTGGCATGCGAGTTGCAACATGGCCCCCTTGGCTGTCAGTTCTCGCTGGGCTCATTCTGCAGGGTCAGCAATTGTACTCTTGCTCGTTCAATGTTCGTGGAGGCTCTTGCTTGCGGCCTACTTGGGCCTGGTGCATAGGTGGGGATGTTTAATGCACGGCACTTTAAGTTGCGGTATCATATTGCTTCATAGGCAGTATCATGTCTTCGTTGTATTTTCATCACAATGCAAGGGTTAGGAGAAGCGTCAGCAAGCATTTTAGATGAGTACTTTGTGCGTCTTGCGTTTCTGCATTTTGAAAAACCTATGTGAAAAATAATAAAGATGCGCGTCAGTGGGTGTGTCCGTCACCTACGTCATAGCACTGAATATGTTCTTCGTGTGGATTGGTGTGGGGGTGTCCACTGTGCATGGTTGCACGGGTGTTCTGACAGTTGGCTAGGTCATCATGGCATCTCTAACAATGTGTTTATTTACTGTTGAAAGGTTTAGTCGAGTTCGTCCAGGTGTCGGCTTGAGCAGGGCAGGCTGGTGGGCAGGCTGATGGGCACATCCGTATGTTCCTGTACCAGGGTATTTGGTCGTCTGGTAGGTAGGCAAATTCATCTCGTGGCGGGTGTCTGGGTCGCGATCCTCTAGGCCAGGGGCGCGAGGAGATTGGGGGGAGTCTTTTGTCCCATTCTCCCACTTCAGTCCCCCCTCTGGTCAACTTGTCGACCACAAACATATCCTTTTCCTTATCTCCTCTTACTCTCCATATTTTAGTTACTCCTCCCAGGTGTCCATAGTGGTTGACATGGTCCTCAAATGACCAATACATATACACACAACTTCCTCCCGGTGTGCAGTATACCCATTTCCGGATGTAGCTTCTCGGGTTTCTTGGGTTTTCGAGCTACACGGATGGCGGGTCCAGGTGGTTGGTGATGATCTGTTTGCGCAGTTTTTCTCTTTCCTTTATTATTGTGTCTGTGTGCTGGCCATCATCAGTTGGCATCAAGGGGTGCATACCAACCATTTCGATCATTTCGTCTGTAGTGCGTGCTTTCCGGGCTTTCCAGAACCTTATTATAATCAGTGCAGCTCCAGCCAGTATTATACATCCAACTATAATCTTCAGCCCGTCCGACAGCCATGATGGCATCCATGACCATAACAATGAAAACCAGCTGTCATCCTTCTTCACTCTTTTACTTTCTTCCATCATTTTGGAGTGCATCTGGGCTAGTTGTGATACTGCTTCGGTGAGTGTACCATTGTCGGCATCGTTAGCAGGAATAAATGTGCAGCATGACTGTCCTATCTTTGCGCAAACTCCTCCTTCCATTGCTGTAAAGAGATCTAATACGTATCTGTTCTGTAGTGCTACCATCCTCACTGCTCGCAGTTCCTCTTTTATTGCGTTGAATCCATTCACTGTAGAATTAATTGTCATCATCAGCTCCTATCGGGTTATCTGGAGCCATTTTGCGTTTGCATAAGCTTGTAGTCCAGGGTGTATTATTGACGAGAAAAACATTGCTGCTCTGCTGAATAGTCTGTGTTCGGGTGGGATTGAAGTGAGTGCTGTTTCCGACCTTCCCCATAGGTAAATTCCTGTCAGAGGTTCGCCTTGTCTCTTTTTTCTATTGAGGACATTATTGTTGTTGTTGTTTTCGTTGTCTGACCCCCTCTGAGATTGTACAGATCTCTTCTTCCTCTTGTTTCCTTCATCCATTTTGGGGAAGTTCGCCATGTTCACATGTTTCTGGGGCACCACTAGTGATGGTACATTAATGTGTACCATTGTGCATATACCGTTCCACAGAGGGGGCAGTGTGTGGTATGCCTTGTTTCCGCAGGTCGAGTAGTGGTCCATTAATACTGCTGTTCCTGCTCCCCCCTCTGGTAGCTCTAACACGCTGGCACAGTTGGTGTTGTATCCCACGTCCACTTCTCCTCTATGTTGGTAGCATAGCTTAGGTGCAGACAGCGGCAGTATGCTCATTGGGTCTTCATCCTTCTCCATCCATGTCAGCATGGGTACGTACTTGCCCCAAATCGTCCAACATCTGTTATTGCGTTCATCAATGGTGGTAATATTTTCTCTTGTTACCATGTTGCTGCCAACCACTCCTATGTCCCATTTATTGTTCATGTATACCTTCCCCGTTATTGTTACCAGTGGTCTTTCCCAACAGCCTTGTGTACCAGGAACTTTGGTGGCGTACCAGTCACATGGTAGGTATTGTAGTGTTACTTTCTTCGTTTCTCCCTTTTCAGGACCACTTGTCATGTATCTGAAGGCTTCAGCATGCAAACTGCTCTTGTGGTAACTCAAGTAAGACTTGAGGAAGTTGTTTTCGTATGGATATGTGTCTCACGTTTTCCACACCAGTCTCACTACCGTCCCTTGAAATCGCCCTCTCGTTTGGAATAGTGCCAGGTATATTATACATCGTGCCGTCTTTTCATCTATTTCTGTGGCAACGAATGTTCGAGAAGCGCTCATGGCATATGGGATCAATGAACAGACATAGCAGCTGTCTTCTGTTGTCTGCTTACCTATTTGGGTCATGTGCTGGTACCACATGTTGTTCGAGACGTGTGCTGAATCTTTTATGTAATTATCAATACCTTTATTATCTGAGTATGTGCTGCGTTTAACTCTGCTTCCCTTATGTGGAGGGTTGCTAGTACCACCTGACGTAACACCTGTTGCAGCCGTGGGTGGGGGTACGTTAGGTTTGGGTGCAGCCAAAATATTGATAGCATAACTTTTCTGCCATACAGAGGCAGCCAAAAAAACAGTGATCACCAAAACCCCTATAATTTTTATTACAAAAGCTAGTCTCACCGGCATTTACTCTTACCTTGCTGCAGTCCGGCAGCTTATTCTTTCGACGTTAAAGTTGCCCGCCTGAAAATTCTCAATACGCTTGTTATTATTGTTAGTTGTCGTTATCAAGCCCTCCCTATCAGGTAGTCGTTCAGTGCCCAGGCGAAGAGCTGCTCCCATGCCAATCTAAGCGATCTGTTTCTTAGAGCAGGTAAGTGCTGGTGAAGATGGGGAATTGATTGTTCTATGGCCAAGATAAATGCGGTGTAGTAAACACGTACCCTCCTTCTTTTTAGGTACTTTGGTCTTTTTTATATGTGATATACAAATTGGTGTGATAGGGCTTCAGGGTAATTATCGTCAGAGTGTAGCATCTACTCCTGGGCAATGTACGCTGTTAGTTACCTATTTTCTTTGCAATACAATAACACACGGTACCTGCATGTGCGAGAAAGAAAAAGAAAACATACAAGTGTTTACATGTGTATATGTGCAAAACAATGTCCTTCAATTGGGTGGTGGCTGTAGTGGGCAGGGGGTTTGTGGGCAGAGGGTCTGGGGCTCAACTGGCGGAAGTCTGTTTACTCTTTGATCTTGTGACCATGGGATGGGCGGTATGCAAATCACCACTGTCTATTTCAGTACTTGTGTCTGGGGATTCTGGGGGGTGATAGGGTATGGAGACACTGAGGTCGTCAGCTGTGGTAGACGTCTCCTTCTCCGTAGGTGACGCTGTCGCTGCTCTTCCAATGGCCCTGTCGGTGACGCTAGGGCGGGTCTGGAGTTTGCCAATCTTCACGTCGTGTAGGTGATTCCAAGCACGCTTATCCTGCAACTTTACTGCTCTCGTAGATACCTCCTCTACCAGGTGGGGACCAGTGAAGCGTGGGCTGTTCCACTTTCTATTGAAATTGCGGAGTAGCATGTGGTCACCTTTCGCAATTTTGCACAGTTTTTCCTTTTCCAATTCTTTGTCCGCGTCTTCTTGTTGATAACTCTTAGACCCGCCCCGCGTGCGCTCGAGCTGTTGAGACACAAACACTACACTAGTAATCAAAGAAGACACATATTGGTACATTTCATCACCAAGAACAGTTGCAGTGTTTTCATAGTCTGTGAATGCTCTTGATGTTGGTGTTAGAGGAAGGCGCATTTGACGTCCGGTCACCACCTCGTGAGGAGTGAGGTGGTGGTCGGAGCCTGGTCTATTCCTTAGCTCAAATAGAGCTAGCGGAAGGCAATACAACCAACTCTTCTTTGTTGTTTGCTGTATCTTTGCGATTGTCTCCTTCAATAGGCCATTCAGGCGTTCGCATATACCGTTGGCCTGCGGGTGATATGCACACGCAAATTTATGCTTGATGTTCAGTAAGGATGTGATGTGCTGAAACATTTCATTAGCGAAATGCGGCCCGTTATCTGACCGCAGTACTTCGCACACTCCCCACCTGGGGAAAACCTCCCTCACTAGAAATTTAGCTGCTCTGAACGCATCCGGATGTGAGCAAGGTCCTGCCTCAATCCACCTGGAGAATGGGCACACTACTACAATCATATACCTATTTCCTTGACATACGTTGATCATATCAACGTAATCAATATGAATGTGCAGGAAGGGTCCCTCTGGCCGGGGTATAGTACCTTTTATCACTTGCAGCGTGTGACCGGCCATAAACTGTTGACATGTGAGGCAATTGCTGATAAAATTTGTTACATGAGAATTTAACTTGGGGCAGAACCAGTGTTCCCTAATTCGTGCTGCAATAACTTCCTTCCCTGTATGAGCTGGGTGATGGAGCTGGCTCAGGGCGGTGTTCAATAGTGCCAATGGCATTACCATCTTTCCAGTGTTACCCTGACGCCATACTTTATTACTTCAATTAACTCAGCTAATAAGAGAGCATGTTGCACTGGGGTGCCGTCAGCTCTCCTAAACCCCCTTCTCCGCCATTTTGTCAACCCAGAGTGGACAGTAGATGTGACATATGCGCTATCAGAATATATAGTAACTCTTTTGTCAAAGCTTTCCTTCAACGCCAAGATCAGTGCAACCAATTCTGCTGCTTGAGCAGAATATTGTTGTGGTAACTGTACACATTTCACCGCCACACACACCAAGTCCTCTGTCATTTTTACAACTGCTGCCCCAGTTCTCCTTATCCCATCACTCTGGTCTATTGTCGATGACCCATCAATGAACAACAGCTCTCCTCCATTTAGCGCATCCTCTTCAACTTTTCTAGTACATGAGTACATTTCAGTAGTCTGCGTACAATCATGAACATAGTCACCTTCCTCAATGACTTCCGCTATAAACCTTGCAGGATTAACTGTGCTGCATCTAACAATGGATAGTTCTGGTCTAGATAAGATGATCTCATAACCTGACGCCCTCTGCGTGGTTAGTGTGGACTTAGGCTTGTTCAATATTGCAAATAGTGCATGCTCCACAAATAGTGTGGTTGGGCACCCCATTGTAATAGATGATGATTTCTCTACCGCGAAGGCAGCTGCGGCGAGCCTTGTTCGCAAGCGAAATGACCTAACATAACAGGGTCCAGGTGACCGCTGTAAAATGCTACTGGCTTGTATCCCATGCTTGTTTTTTGAGCCAACACTGCTTTCATTACTGCTGAGTCGCAATGTGAAAATATAAAGAATTGTCGTTCATAATCTGGGGTGGCCAGTACCGGAGCAGTTGATATTGCGTGTTTCAATTCGTCAAAGGCCTCTTTCATTTCCATTGTCCACCCCCATTTTTTCTCCCCTTTGTTAGCTTCTCTCAATGCTTCAAGTAGGGGTCCTATGTAGGAGCTGTAATCAAATACCCATGCTCTACAGTAGTTGCACAATCCCAGGAACTGCTGCAGCTCCCTCACTGTTTGTGGCAATGGCGTGTTTGATATAGCCTGTGCTCTTTGTGGTGCAATCTTTCTTCTGTGTTGGGATATCAGCTGACCAATGTATAATACCTGTTCCTGACAGTACTGTAACTTTTCTTTGTCTACCTTGTAACCCTTTTCAGCCAATATTGTCAGCATCTTCAATGAGTCCTCCCAGCACCTTTTTTCACTTGTGCTGCAAATTATTATGTCGTCAACATATTGCAACACTGTACTTTCCAATTCAATGTTTCCCAAGTCCATCTGTATTACTCTGTTGAAAATTGAGGGTGACTCGCAGTACCCTTGTGGCAACCTGGTGTGTTTCCATTTTGTGTTTCTGTACGTGAAGCTTGTCAGATCTTGTGAATCTGGATGCAGGGGTATTGAGAAAAAGGCATTTTTGAGGTCAATCACTGTAAATCGTGATGCCTCTGCTGGAATTCCACACAATATTGTGGCCGGGTTTGCTGCTATGGGGTATTCTGCTTCCACTATGTTGTTCAAGGGCCTGAGGTCCTGGATGAAACGCCAAGACCCTCCTTTAGCTTTGCGCACTGGATATACGGCCGTGTTACATGGTGATTCTGATGGTACCAATATGCCATTATTTATAAGGGCCGTTATTGTTTCATATATGCCCTCATCTGCCTCTTTTGATAGTGGGTATTGCTTCACTCTAGGGAGTATTGCACCTTTTTTTCAGTTTTATTCTTACTCCCCCGATACTTTTTATGCACCCCACGTCATAGGGACTAGTAGTCCACAATGATGTTGGAACTTTTGCCATATCCTCCTCAAAAAAGGGAACTGGGGTGGATGTGGGTGCTTCAAGTGCCATTGCAATTTTCTGTGCCATTTGTTTGTATGTCACTCTTAGCCATATATCTACACTCATCATAAATACCATTTCACCCTCTTCCTTCTCTTCTGAAAAGAGCTCCTCGTCTGACACCTGGGTGAGCCTGCATCCCTCAGCTAGTGCTATCACTGCCCTCCATGCTCTTCCTTCCCGGTCTTGGGCATGTACTGCGATGTAATCAGCAGTCGCTATAATGCTCTCCATGCTCACTGAAATCACCTTTCCTTCTGGTTCATTGGCTGGTGTTTCTGGTCTGAACAGATAGGCTGTTGGCCTCCTCCAGATCTTCCCTTCTATTCCTGGCATCCATGCGAATGCCATGTCTGTTCCATACTGGAACAGTTCGCCATCTACTGGCTCAGCCCTAATCACTGTCTGCCCACAGTATGCTTGCATAATTTGCCGTGCAGTGAGCACGTTTATTCCAGGAGTGGAACAAATTATGCCGTCCTCCGTGAAGGAGATTGTCATATTCAACCTGCTCATTGTGTCTCTCCCAAGTATGTTTACTGGCGAGTCCCTTGAATATAAAAGCGGGACGGACATGTCAAAATCCCCTATCGATAAGGAGATGTTATCAGTAAAGGGAACCAACCCCCTAGCCCCATAGAATCCTTGGGTGTTCATGGCCTCACCTGACATCTTAAATTTACCTTCCCTTATGCAAGACCGGGTTGCCCCAGTGTCAACTAGGAATGATAATTTTTTGTCACCTATCGTTACCTCTATGCGTGGTTCCTCCACACTATTAGGTGTTACCGACAGGATGGGACACACCAAGGACATCTGTGGGCTGTCCTATTGTGGGTATAATGATTGACCACTTCCTGTGTAAGGGTTGTGTCCCAGGACCGTCACCCTTCCCAGTTGTGTTTGCTGTAGCTGTGTATTGGTAGAGGTCACCTTATGGTCTTGAATTTGAGTGGGCTGCTGTACTTACTGCACTTGAGGTTGTTGTGATATCGCTACCTGTTGTTGCGGTAGTGAATATGTCTGTGGCTGTTGTTGTGTTACTGTTGCTGCATATTTCCCGGTTGCAGTGCCTGCTGTTGTTGGTGGCCCTGCTGTTCCCTTGTAGGCCCTTGTTGTCCCTGTTCTCCCCATGTTGGTGTGCCGGGTCTCATTCTACATGTGCGTGACATGTGTCCTAATAATCCACAAATCCAACATACAGCTGGTTCCCTGGTCTGCCATGGGAAACTCCCTGAATTGTCCTGGTATACTGGTTGCCCAGTGGGGTAGAAACTTCTGAATCCTCCCCCTTGCTGTTGTGCCTTGTAGCCGTATCCCCTGCCCCTCATCATTCCTCCCCTTCCCCTGTTGTAATTATAATATCCAGCTCCTGGTGTTGAGTATCCTCCTCCCATGTTAGTCGTGCATGGTGGGGGTGGTGGCAGCTGTTGTGCTATAATCTGTGGTGACTGTATTTGGGAGGGATCTTGTGCAGCCACTACTTGCGTGGGGTTTGGTGTCATTGTTGTAGGTGTAGTTATTAGTGCACCTTCCATCGTGTACTTAGTAAGTTTTTTCTGCACTAATTTAGCCTCTTCCGCTTTCCTATCCTCTTCCTTTTGTTTCATCTTTTCTTGCCATGTCCTACAATGATGTACTATCGTCAGTTGTATTTCCGGCCAAGCCTTTGCTTCCATCCCCACTACTTTCTTCAATTGTTTCTGCACTGCTTCCGGGAGCCCTTGTATTAGTATATGATAAAATATTGCTGGTGTCTTGTACCATTGCTCTCTAGTTTCCATACGCCACTTCTCCTGAATTTCCTGGTTGTAATCAACAGGATTTTCGTTCTCACGCATCTTGCGTGATGTAATTGCTCCTATGTCTGATGTATCTGGGTATTGTACCCTCAGTGCTTGCCATAATGCATGTCTGCAGTTTGCGAATGGCACCCCGTCGTGTGATGTGTTTGTTATTGTGACCCCGGGGAAGCCTGCTCTCTTCCAGATGTCATCTGCTGCATCCCCCAATATTGATATTAGGAGGCCCTTTACATCTCCTACTGCCAATTTCTGTCCTGCGGTGTGTTTTTCCATTTCATATATCCATTTCCCCGCACCTCCACTTAATGATGGGAGCCTGCACTTTATATTTTCCTTGTCTGCATGCTTCCAAGGGACGTATTGTGGTCTAACCCCTCCCCTCTCCAAGAGTGGCATTAGGTTGTGTCCTATCTGACCCCCGCGGGTTCCCCAGAGTCGTGTCCGTACACCCCTCCTCTTCCTCCGTGTTGTCTACATCGTCTGTTAGGTCCATATTTCCCCTGCTCGTAACTGTTTCTCCTCCATCTCTTCCCCTTCTTTTATCATTTCCTTTATTTGATGTGGGCGTGTGTACTCGTTCTTCCTGCCTGCATCCAGGGAGATCTCTAAGCCTACCAGCGTAGGGTGTGTGTTCGTGATGGGCGGGTGCGGGTGTAGGTGGGCATGTTGCACGGGATGAGTGTGGGGTAGTGGAGCATGTTGGACTGGATGATGGGGGTGTAGCTGCACGTGTGTGCCTTTCCGCCATTCCTTGCTCTTCCCCCTCACTTCCCCCCAGTTCTTCCTTTCTTCTGCAGGCCCATGGTGATTCCCTGTTAGTCCGGGTGATGTACAATTTATCTAAGCTTTCCCTCTCCCTATTTCTTCCTTCTCTCTCCATTCCTTCTTCTTCCTCGCTACAAAAGTCATCCAGGAGCGACAACCCCCAATCTGTCTTTTTCCCCCGAATCGTTACTGTTTTTAAATCTATTAAATCCATTCCTCCCGTTTCTTCTTTACCAATTGCTCCCCTTTGTGCTGATGTTGTTGCTACTTCTGTGTCTCTGCGTACATATCTCCTTACTTCACTCTCCCCTCTCCTATCTTCTCGTTCCCCTTCTTTTTTCTCCACTATCTCTCTACCGATTTCCTCTCTTTTCTTTATTAATTCCTCCATTACTTCACTACTCATCTTTTCCAATATCCTTTCCTCTTCTCTCTTCCTTTCCCATCTCTCTCTTTCCCGCTCTAATATGCTTTCTATCATCCTCCCTTCTTCGTATTTCTTGGTCGTTTCTGATAGTATTTTCCTCTTCCATATTTCCATTTCTTTTTCTTTCTCTTCTTCCTCTCTTTTCTTGTCGAGCTGTGCTGCTCGAGATACCCTTTCTGCTGCTGCCTTTACCCTTTCAGCTTCTCTCTTTCGTTCTTCAGTTCGTTCCCTCATTTTTTCCAACTCATTCTTACTTTCTTTCCTTTCCCGTGCTCTCTCTCTTTCCTCCCTCTCAAGCTGCTTGATCAGGGCATTTTGCTCATTCCTTAATTCTGCTAATCGTTCCTCCAAAATCTCTTCTTTTTCTCGTAACAGCTCTTCCTCCTTTCTTTTCCCCACTTCCCCTTTCATCTCGCTCTTACTCTCATTGTCCTCGTCCATTTTCCTTACTACCTCCTTCTCTTCTCCTGTTAACGAACCTCGCAATTTTAGTAATACCTGCGCAGCTACCCACTCATCATGTCCTATTGCTACAATTTGTTCTTCGCTATTCTTCCCCTCCCCTGCGGACATCTTCGTATAAGTTGACCCTGCCGTACTTCTCGGCTCCCCTCCCGTGTAGCCACCTGTAGCTGTATATGGTGGTGGGCTGTATGCCGGGTTCGAATACCCCTCAGCCGCCCTTAATTGTTCTCTCACTATTTCTCGTAGTTCCGTTAAAGGATATAACCCCCCTTCCTCTTTTTTCACTACCTTTGCTAGGGGCATGTCATCGCCCAGTTCCTTTTTTATTTCTTTTTCGTTTAGGTTGCTACTCTTTTCTCCTCCCTCTTGTCCTTTCCCCGTGCATTGTGTGCCTTCACTCTCTTTTTCCCCATTCTGTTCTTCCTCCTTAACCTTCTTCTCCTCCTTTGTTTCCCCCACAGTGAACATTCCGTTTGGTCCTGGTCGGGACCCCTGGAACATTCTCCATAAGTTAAACACCTCCACATGGTGTGTCAACTTCTTCCCCTTGTATGTGTTATGTAGATGGGTCAATAGTGAGTGTTGGATATATGGGTCGAAACTGCCATTAGGCGGCCATGGTGTCGTCATTTTGTTGTCCGTCCCCTGTGTCCATTCTATGCTGTATTTAATCAGTTTCTCCCTATGGGGTGACAGTGTTTTACATATATGCTGTAGCGGGGTAGTGAGGGTGTTCCCCCACCCTCCCGATCCTGTCCCGTATGACATAGTAGCACTGAACTGTTATCCTCCCTCGATATGGTAGCGGTTATCTTGCTAATAATGAACGCTATACAATTTCAGATGTTTTACCTGGCCCCGTAATTTTGGGGACTTGCGATTGTCCGCTAAAAGAAAATAGTAAAATATAGCATTTGCATTTATATATTCTTTTCTCTCTTTTCTTCTTTCACCTAACACCGTTACGGCCCCCTACGGCCGAGGCGCACGTAGCCCCCTGCGGCTGCGTGCCCTGTGTGACGTTCTTATACAGCCGTCCCACTTTATTTCGCCCCTCCTCCTCTTTCTTCACTTGTCGTGGCCGGCGTTCTCCGTGCGCGGCCACGTCCCTCTCTTCACCTTGCCCCGATGTAATCGTTACCGTTTATCTCCGTCTCCACTCCCTTACCATTATTCTCTTCCCCACCATTCTCCAACAATGCCTTGTGCTCGAGATATCCTATGAAAGCCCTACTGGTGACGTCACCGACCTCTTCCAAATCTACCGGTAAGTTCTTTGATTATTCCAAAACTACCGGTAAGTTCTTTGATTATTCATGCTAGTGGGGGTGAAAAGGGGGCGGTCTACTAACTCGTCGCAGTCTTTAAGTAAAGTGAAGGGTGTCCATCCCTGACACATCAGCGCTTGCTGTCATATAAAAAGAAATGGATAATGAAAGGGCATTCAAACTGCTCTGTAAGGGGAGCGGTTAAAAAAAATGTCCCTCCTCTTTTTTCCATCACTAACAGCACTATTTTACCCTGGCCAAGTGTTAAGAGGGCTTTAGGGGGCCACCCTAGTTATATTGAACAGGGGAATGCTGAGAGGTTAGCTAAACCCAATCAAGGTAAGCATGGAGAATGTCAAGTCTATTCTCAGGTGAGTATGAGTGGGATCAGGGGTCCATAATGAGTCCACACAGTGGCGCACACAATAATTCAATGTAGACAGGTAGGTACATAAATACTATGTGTATTCGAGGTGCAAAGCACACACTAGAAAATGCAACAAGCAGGTGAAAATATGGCACAACACTCAATTATGAACATATATATATAGTCACCCTAGGTTTGTATGCATTCAATAATTTAACAAAAAAAGGAAGGCAAGTGATGCAGTAAGATGGAACCAAGTACCAAGAATGTTGCCCTAGCTTCAAAAGTACAATCCCTGTGAAGAGTGGGGCCTAGTGCCCAAAGGTCACAATGCTTCGCCCCAGTAAGTGTCTGGTGTAGGTACGGTTCTTGTGTTGGTGAATGTTCCAGAGAAGATATACAACAAATGTACAGGTAGGTAAAAATGTGTTTCTATCTTCCAGGTACAACTGCTTTAGACACAATGTTCAAAAATCAGTGCACTGGAATAATACCTTATTGTAAAGTTTATTCCAAGGAGAATGGGGGGCAAATGCTTTGTTTTTACTTATGCCCTGACTCAGATTTTCCCAGAGGACTAGATGGGTTGACTGGGGGTTGCTGGAGGTAGGTTTTCCTGCCATTGGCTCCAGTGAGGGGTGCCCAGGAGCTACTGGTGCAGGGATTCGTCCGGTCGGATGCAGGAGCAGAGAGCAACGATTCACAATGGAGAAATACCGGAAGGACCAATGCAGACCTCCTTAGAACACTTCACAAAATGGGGGAAGGTGAGTTCTAGCGACTGCCACCGCACACAGGCAATGGCAGGCATCCTTTCAGTAAAGGTTGATGAAGAGTTAGCAGAGCAGGATCCTTTGCAGCTGGGAGACTGAAATTCACCAGAAAGGTGACTTACATAACAAGCTGGCGACTACCCAAGGTCTGGCGGTGAATACAGAATGACATTGGTTCTAGCGAGGTGGCCCACTGGAGAGCTGGTCAGTCCACCGGGTGGTCCAGGTACACTTCCAAAAGCTCAAGACAGCTGGATCCATGAGAACACATCGAGATGGGTTGGTCCCACCAGTAATGGGGATGAAGCACTGCTCAGGGACTTTGTAGATCAGGTAGTTCAACAGGGCTTCACTGGGCCACACACAGGAAGGGATGATGGGCTTCTTCAGGAGTCTTCTTTGGATCTTGAGTTGGTTGTTCTTCTACAAAGGAGACTTGGCTACAATGCTGATCTGAGGAAATAGTTGCAGGAGTCCTCTTTTTATCCAAAATCCAGCCTGGAAGCAAGTCCAAGCCCACCAATGGTAAGGATCTGCACCATTCAAACAGCCAGCAGTGGTCCAATCAGGCACTACTGTGGGTTTCACTCATGTCCCACCCCCATACTTTCAGGAACCATGGGTGTGGAGGAGGACCAGACAGTCCCACCACCTTCCTGAGTAGGGCTTTCACGGGCAAGTGCTTGACCTTATAAGAGATTTCCTGACTGGTAAGGAAGGAAGAAGGCCAAACAATAATATGGCCAAACAACACGTGCAAATCTCATGATGTGGCAATTCTAGCGCACTAGCCTCATTCAGTAGCCTAGGAATAACACAACAACATTAAAAATGTATCTGCTGCCACAATCTTGTCTTTAGGCACATATAAAAGTAACCAACAATCCCAAGTGTAAAAGACTAGGGAGCTACCAAAGAATCCCAATTGCAATGCATTGCAAGATGCTGTGTGCAATGTTACAAAGTTACCAAAAAGGTAAAAAGACAAATGGGAAACATAGTTTTGCTGTACTGATAGTCTGAAGGACTGATCAGTTTCCCCATAACAAAATGTGCAAAAGGCTAGGGCAGTGAAGCTGTAAAAAGTCATGACAAATTCACAAACAAACGCAAAAGGTTTGGGGGTCCATAGAACTATGAAGAGAAAGTTACTAGAAGAGAAATAATTCCTTAACTCGCCCCCCATCCCCGACTAGGGCCACAGGGATATAATCCACCCCTGGATGGGTTTCCTGTTCCAGTCGGCTATACATTCTGGACAGTCCACTTGCGTTGCTATGCTGTGCATGTAGCCTATGCTCAATAGTAAAGTCACAGTCATGAAGGCGTATGGACCACCTGGGAAATTTAGGATTATATCCCCTAATATTCATTAGCCACTTTAAGGGCTTATGGTCAGTCTGCACAGTCTGCACAGTGAAGTGAGTTCCGAAGAGGTATGGCATTCCATTTCACAGTCGCACACCTGAGCTCTCTTTCCTTAAGCTGGCGAATAATAAAACATATAGGATGTTCCCTGCCTTTGTCATCTGACTGTGAAAGGACAGCACCTATCTGTGGGAGAAAGGTTTGGAATTGAAAATGTTATGTACTTCCATAGCACACTGCTGCATTATAATATTGAGTGGGTACTTGAAACTGCCATGTTTAAACAACAGTTTCTTACCTGGGTAAGTGGAGCCTTTAGACGTGAGGCTTTTCTGCGCATGTCCTTGCAATGAAGGCCTTTTGCCTAGTGTGCAGCTATGCTCGACTTCACATCTCTCACTGCTGACACGTTTCCTTTTTGGCATATGTAAGAAATGTTTAGGCTCTGTCTTTAATAGGAATAGCTGCTCTAGTAGATGGAAGTCATGCTTACCTGCCTCAGATCGAGTGTGAACCTCTGGGGTGTATATTCATCTCAGCTAAATCTTTCACTTTATGCTGTCCTTCCTGATAACGCTGTGTCCATATCTTAGAACTCAGCTGGTATCAAAGACTTGTATGGTGGGGCTTTATTTCCTGCTTGTAACATTGTTTCAGCGTGATTCCTTACCTTGTCTGGACCTCCCCTTCCTTTGAAATGCATGTGTTCCTTTGGGTATAAGATAACAATGATTGGAAGGAGGGGGGTTGTTACTTGTATTGAAACGTCATACTGTCATTGGTTTGTTGTTGTCCTGTTGCTTGATTTTACAAATAAATTGTTCACCAATCCACCGGAATAGTGTGTGGCAATTTTTTCACAACAAAACTGATAACTGCAACATCGGACTTCCGCATGGCCAAGTCCAATGATTGCTGGACGCACCTGCCGGTGAACCCTTTGGGCCCAGGAGTGACAATTTCATCTACGGAGAGATCTTGCAAAAGCGCCCAGAGACTTGGGGAAACTGGACACAGCGGACATGGAAGAAGTGTCGACTGAAAATCGTGGGTTGGTGAACACAGGTAATTGCATTATTGTGGTGTCATGTTTTGTATGATATTATTTTAAATGGTTTGGGGTAAATGTTTTTTTCTGATTAAAGAATTCATAAATCTGCTATCTGAAAACTGTTGTGATTATCTAAGGTGCAGGAGCGAAGGTACCCTGCCTACAGAACGGCTTATCTGAATAAGAAAAAGTGAAAGCGGTTGGCTACTGATGCATTGAATAAAAGTAAAAGCAGTTCATCCATTCTCCCTACTGACTTATGAGAACATGAGACTGCTACATAGGTCAGAGTAGTGTAGTATGGATCAGGAACTAGGATGTATGTGTTCTGTGTAGGTATAAAGAAAATATTTTGGATGAGAGCCTCATGGTTGTCTTGCTTGAACCCAAACCACGACACTTGAAACCCTAAATGGGCAACTCAGTTGCAACCATGTTTTTTATTTCACACTCTCCTCCATTCTTGTATGGGAGCTGTAACAGGCTTTATTTCCACTGATAATGTCTTTTCTTTTACTCTTACCCACCCAAGTCTCTGAAAGAAGAAAAAATATAGCTCTACATTGTGGGTCGCATAACGGGCGACATTGGCTGTGAACCAGCAATCATATGAATCTCTGCAACACCTGTGGGTGTCGCTGAAATGTCTGTATGGAGGGAGGAAAGAGGACAGGGGGTAATACCTGAGCCTCTGGATGGATGTGGCAGAGCGGTCAGAAATGAGCCATACCAAATCCGCCAACAATGGGACATGATAGCGTCCCATTACAGATGGAGCTAGGAAAGGACTTGGATCTGCAATAAGTCATACCTTGCCCTATCCCTGTGAGAATGGGTTCAGATCAGTCTAGACAAGGGCCACTTCCTCCTAACGGAAGTCCAATTATTCAATACTTACCCAAATCATGTAAGCACCTGGATAAATGGCACAAATATACACAGAGTGAGTCACCTAGACACTTCCAACAGGAAGGCACATTTGACTTAGATGAGATAATCCAGCTACATAAGGCATCAAAAAAGAATGGTGCACATTTAAACCAATGGCAATGAAACAGCAGTCTAGACTGGTATACCAAAGCTACTAAGAAACATGCTTGTCCAAGACCCGGGCACTGAAAGACACCCAAGAAAACTCCAGGAGCAAGATAAATCCCTGAAAACCGAGTACTCCAAATTGCACATACCGGCCCAAAAACCCAGGTAAAAATGATTACATTCTGTAATGCAAGGGGCTCCCCAGCCAAAGGAAACTCCTAAAGATATTCTGGAGACCTATAACCCCGCCATTTTAAATGTTGTACCCAACCACCAACCGGCCAGCCCAGACTTTCCCCAACGGCCAACCTATCCTCAGTTCACACTAATAAATCCTATGATGGGCTTGTTCACCCCTGAAATATGAGCCCAGATTTCAAGCCTTTTTCACTCACCTTCCTAAGCCACATCACCAAAGTTTGAAGGGTTCCCAAATGTTTCAGCCAATACCAGTACTGGTGCATTACCGCTCAGACAGTTCCCTGGAGAAGGCAATACCTTAGTTACTGTACATGCCCCTTGGAGCGCTACTGATTTTTTAAATATCATTCAGAGATTCCCAAAGATACAAGAAGACCCTGTTAAGTTCCCAGATCCCAGAGGAGCTTCAGGTTATAATAGACTTCAATTATAATAGTATTGGGAGGATAGATCAGGGGCCACATGCTCATCTTGGAAGCAAGATAACACGGAGAAACATAGGTTCGATCCCCGGGTCCACGCTTAGAAATCCATGGGTATTAAGCGTGTTATAAATAACCAATTATACTTATACTTCTAATACCCAATGGGCCTCATTACAACAGTGGCAGTAAGTCAACAACAGCGCCGATAGTGCTACCGCCGCCATTGTTGCCATGCTGCCACATTACGTGTTCTGCTCGCAGGGGCCACCCTGCATGCCTGGTCTGACCAGAAGTGTAGAGCGGCACCCGTGAGCAGAACAGGATGGTAGCAACGGTACCGCTATGAACGGTACCGATGCTACCATCCTCCCCATTCCCATTGAGCCCTATAGGGGCTCAAGTGGGAATGGGGACGTACCTGCTCCGGGTCCTGCGAAAGGGAAATTACCGGGCTTGCAGAGGTCATAATGGCCCGGTAATTCCCCTTTCGAGGGATCTCTAGCCGGACTCGAGTTTGAAGGTAGCCATGCCCTTATTAAGGGTATGGCTACCTTCAAACTTGCAATGAGGCTCAATGTCTGTTTATTTAAATCAATTATTACAAGCAGTGCTGCCCACAGACACATTTACTCAAAAACCTGTCACCACAGGTGACCTCAAAACATTGACTGATATACTGGAACAAACTATCCTTGAAATATGTCCCAGAGAGACTGTTTGGTCCAAAACAAATGCTGGTAAGCAGGCCAAGGGGGAAATCCTGTGAAATATCTTCAATATCTGAGACAATATTTTGAAAAATACTCTGGGATCGTTGTGACAGCCATTATGGGCTTCAAGCTGTGGTGGGTCAATTTGTCATGGGTTTGCAACCTAAGGTATCGAACGGAATTAAGGCAGTGTGGGAAGAAAAGGGTTTTGTAGAGGTGTTGGTAGCAGCACAGCACTTCCATGAAAAGGTCAAAAGACAGAAAGAAACTACTCAAGCCAAAACTATGGCGATGCAGATAGCAAGTTCGCAACCCTCTAAGGGAAGGGGATGGTTCCACCACACACCAGGAGGGTGAGGGTGTGGATGGGGAAGAGGGAGAGGAGCACCCCAATCACATGCACCAGGGTAAACTTCTAAGAAGTAGTACATCTAAACATACACTTATCAGTGCAATTACTGCAAAGAGTTTGGGCACTGAAAAGCTGACTGCACACATCAGCCTCAGCAGGATGGTCAAGACGGGCAGCACCAGCAAAAAAAGGAATGACTAGGTCCTACCCTCCACTGACATTACTTCATACTGAGGGTTAGCATTGGCAAGGGGACTCCAAACTTGTTGCACCACTCATAACCATTTATTCTACTGCCCTGTAGAATGCTTGTATTATTGCTGGTCAAAAGATTTTATATTTGATAGACACGGGAGCAACATGTTCCACGCTAATAACCTCTGAGTTTCTATGAATTATGCATTCTGATGAAATTGCCATAGTTAAAGCCCTTCAAACCCTCATGCACAATTTGACCCCTGATCCACTGCAATGGCCTCAAGAACCAGAAGATGCCCTTTTCACCATTAAGCAAGCACTCACCATGGCTCTGGCTTTAGGTTTGCTGGATTACAGTAAACCTTTTGTGCTGTATATCGATGAACGTGTTTTTGCTCAAGTTGTGCTGACCCTGTTACACAATGACAAGCACCACCCTGTACCCTACCACAGCGTAGCCTTAGAGCCAGTAGCCACGGGACGCAAGTCGCCTCCACTCTGTTGATAAAAAAGACGGACTCAGTAGTACAAGGTCACCCTGTCAAGATTACAGTTCCCCATGCCAGCATGGCATTACTGCTTAAAGAGAAGACACAACATGTGTCTAATTCCTGTACCACCCGATAAGAAAGGTTGCTCATTTCTGCCACTTATGTAACCTTGAACAGATGTTCAGTTTTGAATCCTGCCTCTTTGCTGCTAACCCTGCAGGATGGGGAACCACAAAACTGTCAGTCTGTTGTAGAGATGCTTAAATACCCCCATGTTGATTTATCAGATGTGCCCCTGTTGAGCCCCAACCTGATCCTTTTCATGGGTGGTTTGTGCCTCCATGTCCATGAAACTGGGGAATTGGTCTCTGGGCTGTATCCCCCATACCATCCAAGAAGAATTTCGATTGGCAATGGCCAGATCTGCACAGGTCGCTGAACCTCTTGCCCATGTTTGTGCCGAGGCCTGGGATAGATTGGCCATAATCTATACCCACTCCAGGTACCCACAGGGATGTGCATGACTTTGCAGTACTCTGGTAGCAGCATGGGTATTTTACATCAATGGGCACTCCAATATTGAATGGAAAATGTTTGTCAGTCTCATTGAATGCATTGTTACTCTCCACTGTTGTAGCCATTGTTAAATGTAAGGGACATGAGCCCTCTCAGTTGTTCACAGCCTAAGAGAATATCCTATCAGTTGGTTCAGCTCGTTTGGCGGCCTTAGCAGGGCCCTGGGCCCCCAATGGCCCCAAAGAAATTCTTGTTTGTGTTGCAGTCCCACAGTCAGCCTGGCCATCCTGGAAGGCCAAGCCCTGAAAGTTGAAAAGGGGACCAGGACCAAACATTATTTTAAGTTGGCAGAAGACTCCCTGTGACATTCCCCAGACAGCTGGCTGGTGGCACTCAAGGTACTCATCCCCTGCATGGTCCGTGAAGCTCACGGCTTTGCCCATTGAGCTATAAATGCTATGATTACCCTACTGAATCAAGGTTGGGTGGCCCTCGGTTTAGCCTCTATGGCTCCAGGTTATTGTGATAACTGTGCTAGGTGTTTAATTCACAATGTCGGGAGATTGGTACCCACAAGGCTTTCTGCATATCCAGTACCTGGGGGGTCCCTTCCTAGACATGCAGACAGATTTCATTCAGCTCCCCACCTGCATGAACTTTACTTACTGTTTGGTAATGGTAGATGTATTATCTGGATGAGTAGAGGCCAACCATGTAGAAAGGCAGACTCATTTATTTATTTATTTATTTACTTATTGGTCATTTGTTAGGCGCTTATACAATTAGTAAAACTGTTTGAAAGCACGCACAGGGCAAACAGGGTGGGGACAGGAGAGGATAGACGATGAATTACAGCAAAGATAAATAATTGAATTAATAGTACAAACAAATAATGATAATAAAAAGGGAGGGGAGAAGAACCTGCAGATTGGGGCAGATTGGGGAGGGGTGAGGGAAATAGGTGCTGTGATGCTTATGGAGAAGTGCACATGCTAAGTGCTAAGAGGAGAAAGACATAAGTGCAACCACCCATGGGTAGGGTGAGCCTAAGTAGGTGCAGTAGAGACAGCGGCTGGGGTGAGAGATGTGGGGGGGTCAGGACTCCTTAGAACACATAAGGGCCCTGCACATCGGTCACACTACTGTAAGATTAGAAGGGAAGAGAAGAAGAGAAGGAAGAGGTAAAGAGGAAAGTCTTGAGGCCTTTTCAGAACTTAAGGAGGTCATGCTCAAGACGCAGAGGGTGAGGGAAAAAGTGGAAAAAGAACTGTTGGCAGAGTTTATAACCGGATTGAAGCACAGACAGTTACAGGTGCACCCATTTCACTAGTCAGGTCATTAAAGAAGTGTGGAAAACTCAAGTAATACCTCAACAGTTCCATTGCCCTTATCATCCCCAGTCCAATGCGCAAGTAGAACGCCACAATGGGGACCTCAATCTATGGCTTTCTAAATTGTGTAAAGAGACAGGGTTGACATGTCCATGAGCCTTGCCCCTGGCTCTGTTTGCCATGCATGATAATTCCAGGCATGAACACAAACTGTCTGCACAATCAAATCCTCACAGGTCACCCAATGAGAATGGAAACTGCACCCCCAGTAGTCCACCACATCCAAAGTTTGGCTGTAGGGGATGACACTTTACCTCAATAATGTTGCCATCTCTCCATCTCTGGGAAAAATATTGGTGTTGTGAAATGTAATGTTTTCATTATGGAAATAAGTCATGCCAACATCTCTCAAAAATGCACAAAAAGCCCTGTTGACATTGTTCCTCGCTTTCTCCATTTATGGACCAAATGAACTGGAGCGGAGCCACATCTGTGTCTGGGCAATGCGAGAAGGAATTACTCAGGAGTTTGGAAATATGTGCATCATTTTCCAAATGTCTCCTTCATTGCAAACTGCAGTGAAATTCCAGTTACATGGCCTAAACTGTTTCCTCCACAATGAACAATAATAATGGCCAGGTGATGGCGCGTCGTCAAAGTAGCACAAATTGGAAGCAAGTCCACCCACTAAATGCTGCACACTCCATACCACTGCACATGAACATGATCAAATCCAAGATGTGAAGCCACTCCACACAGTTCTGCATACACCTGCAACCAATGGATCCATGAGTCCCTCAAAAGCAACACACTCTGCCTCCTGAAAGATATAGTCATAGCCATAGTCATCAGCACTCCTCTCAGCAAACAGACCTTCTACCACACTCTCTCCTTGCATACCACACCCAGGAAACCTTATTGGGTGATCCCCTGTGCGCCACAGTCCCATTTCCATGCCTGCCTTCCTCAAAAGCCCCAGATGTGGCACATGCTGTCCGCGGACTAATGCAGTGTCTGCAGACAAATCACCCAATGCAATGGGGTGGGGAGAGAAATGTCAGCAAGTGTAGACAATTTCCTCTTTAGTGGCGGCTCTGAAAATAGTCATTTTTTTAAGGTGCTTGTAAACAAATACCTTTTTAAAAATAATGTGGGGTTTTCTCTTCTTTTCTTTTTTAGAGGCTTACATGAACCTCTTCAACATTGTAAAAGACAATGGCATTTCCAATATTGAACAAAGAAATGCCATCTGCAGTAAAAAAAAAAGTTCACACTCAGAGAATTAATGTTCTCATTCTCAAAAGAGAACATCCCAGCACTACACACAAAAAGAAGACATGCCTCTGTTGACAAGACACCTTCCTGCATCTCGCTGAGGACAGAAGACATTGGGGCTGTTCTATACTGCTCTAAGTGGTATGCACTTGGAAAAAGCAGCATCAGTGCCTTCACCAAGTCCTTTAGTGCACTCAGCAAACTTACTGCACTGATATAACCCGAAGGCACACCTCCACAGTGCACCACAAGAACATAAGGAGTATTGAAAGTGGCCGTATCTCTCCAAAGTGCAAGCACTCCTTGCAAATTGCGACCAGGCACAGTGCACCATAAAGCCTCCACTCTCTGTAATTCAAGATTGGCAGAAATGCCATTTCTCTCTGCATACCTCTGCAGATCACTCGCAAGGAATCTCCCACCATCCACACACTGACTCTCTACATCTCTGCAACCACAGCCATCTTCACTGCACACAGCAATGATAAAAAGTATTACCCTCTCTTTCTAAAAAGCACAACCAGAACACCTGATTGTCTAATCCCCACAGTCCCCTTTCCATACCGACATCCTGAAAAGAGCTGCATGTGGCACACTCTGTCTTTCCGCGGACCCCTTAACACAGGGCAGCCTTTTTTCAGTTCCACTTTACTCTTTGCACTATTTCCTCATTAGCTACTGTTAAGCAGTTACGCACCCTTCCACCAATCACATCCTAGAACTCTACATCTAACTCGGTCATCTCATTCAACACTTCAGCTGTACTGTGCAACACTCAGAGTACAGGTCTCCTGTGATTCCCAAGCACCTGCATCAAAAAGTACTGTAAAACTCTCCAAGATTTCTACTTCCAGAATCATCCACATCTGCAACTAGCAACACAAAGTACAGGTATGCATATATTTTGTTACATACATTTCCAAATCTTTTACAAATGCAGATAAACAGGATTCCTGCCACTTACCCTGTAACTTACTCAATAATCATACTCTCATTTGTCCCATTTCCTCACATCAAGTGGCAGTTACTTACAATGCTGAGTGCTTAGAGAGTTTTCTTTTAATTAGCACTTTCATAACAGTTTAAAAAAACACATTGCAATTTCAGCAGCACTGTGTGATTGTTTTTTGTCACAGAAAAGAAATCCACATTTGAAACATTTCCACAGCATGTTTGAGTGCCAGATCCTATGTGAAACTTCAATATATCAGCACAACATGCATGCTTGCCCATATCACCCATTCTAATGTGTGAACTATTTTCTTCTTTCATTCTGTCACTTTTAAAACCACTTCTCCCACTAACACACCTGCAGTAAAACTCCCACAGTGCACACTGTAAACGAAAACTTAATGTATGTTACCAAAGCATGTCATGTGCATGGATGAAAAATGACAAAATGCACTACGTTTACAACTACTCATTTCAGCACCATTTGAAGGACACCAAATAAATGCATGTGTACACAGCAGTGCTGTCTATAATTTTAAAAAAATAAAAGAAAGGAAAGGCAAAGGATTTTTCCAACCTACTGCAATAGCACACATGTACCAAGCATCCATGTGTGGGAAAGTCAATGAAATTGCACACAGTACCATTCTCCTTTCTAATCTGGACATCTTTCTTGACTTCTCCATTTTGCTCAGCCTACTAGGACTAGCAGTACTCCATTTCCAATACAAATAGTGCAACAACAACTCTCACACTTTGAAAACGGCAGCCCCGTAGGGTATACTTATCATGGGACCACTGGCCCCAATACAAATTACAAACGCTGCTGGTGCTCCCAAGTCCCCATTCCCATATAGTGCTATACAATTGCACCCACATAGAGGCAAACATTTTCCAACAACTGACTTTCCAGGCCAACATGGCCTGGAATGTCCTAATGACACTGGGAAGTTAGCTGCAAAATAAGTTTTAACAATGTGGTGGCAACCCGTCTGCACCAACAGCAGTGTCACAAACGTACTTGTAATCACATTCAATGTTACTAATTCTTCTTCCCAACAAATCCTCCTACAGTGTAAAATAATGTATTCTTCTAGTACAATTTGTTTGCCATTACCACACATACCCACTAATTTTATTCTTTCCCAATTGCAGTGAAGAAACATCCTCCTGAAAGACAGAAAAGTCTCTGCTAGAAGATAAAACCTGGAAGAAAACTACCCTTCAAATCCAACAAAGTAAGTGCAGTAGTGTAGTAGTATTCTTTCTGTTACACATACAGGGCAGTGTAGCCATATAGTAGCCTACAAAATTCTATCCAATCGAACAGCATTTGCTTCACTCTTACTCATTGCACCTCAGCAGGTACACTCTTTCTATTCTCATCTGAACACCCGTATCATAACACCCACTAGTATCGTGAAAACGTTGCCATGTCCTTACTTATTCATGCACAGTACACTGTCATATGCACTGAAGCAAGCCCTTCGCACATCAACAGACACAGCTACTATTACAACCTTCCCAACCAAAATTAACAGCCCAATGCACAATCACACAGGCCTCTATTTATGCCTGCCCTGATATTCAGACACTCATGCACAGTGTACGCAAATACATTGCACAACTTTCAAACCCACACTTTCCCTTTTTCTCCAACAGACAGAAGAGAATGCCTTCCGAAAAGCAACTCTGTAGAAAAAAAAGAACAAATAGAGCAGATAAAACTTAAAGCATGCAAAACAGTCATCCATCACTAGCAGAGTTTATAGCAAATGTTCAAACAAAACAGCTAATCCAGTCACTCAAAAAAACTGAAGTAGCTCACAGTAAAGAAAGTTTGGCCCCTCTTCCAAAAAGTTAAATTAAAAAGAATGTGTATTAAGAAGAATAAAGCTACCAATAATGCTAGCACTGCAGCTACCAATGTTAACGTAGGCACAGTTGAACATTCCAAAACATTTATTTTACAAAAAATGTTCCACTGTAGGGTACTTCAGAATCATGTAAAAACAGCACAGAAATCACACACAAACCTTAAAAATTACATTAGAAGACTAATCCTGGAAGCTCTCATCGAAAGCGCAATGCTCCTCAAAGAAAATTGTTTGAATATAGACACAGGCACTATTAAGTATAACGCATGTTCAAACAACGTAGTATGTTCTATGTATTCTATGTTCTTTACTCGTAGAAGTAATGTAAATAGGTATAGTGGTTTAACATATTGTTTCCATATTGCAAATCTTAAGAAACCCTCTGCCGACCCGTCCTGCCCTGCTAACTATCGGCCAATCTCCAACACTCCCTTCCTGGGCAAACTCTTGGTAAAACTGGCCGTCTCCCAGCTTAATCTTCACACTGAATCTGTTGGTTGTCTTCATGACCACCAGTCTGACTTCAGAGCTGCCAGAAGCATGGAACCTGCTCTCCTGAACATCCGTGAAGACCAGCTCACAAACCGTGATTCCAACATCCGCTGTGTCCTCATCTTACTTGATCTATCTTCTGCCTTTGACATGGTCAAGCATGCCATCCTGCTAAACTGTCTGTGTGATAACCTGTGTATCACTGGTCAGGCCCTGGCGTGGCTGACTTCTTTTTTCTCTTATCGACCCTCCCAAGTCCAATTTGGATCGTTGCTCTCCTCTATCTCTCTCTCTACCTGTGGTGTCCCCCAGGGGTCTAACCTCTCTCCCTGGTTGTTCAACCATTACCTGGCACTTCTTGCCCACTGCATTGCCACTCACTGCCCCAACTGTCAGTGCTATGCGGATGACACTCAGCTCATTTTCAGGCTTCCTTCGGCCACCTCTTCTCTTTCTCTCATCTCTGACTGTCTGTCTGCTATCTAGGAGTGGTGTTCCACCAATGATCTCTGCCGTAATGCCAGTAAGACTGAGATTCTCATCATCGGTACACCTGCTCCCTCCTTTCCTGTCACTCTCTGGACAGCCTCTCTTGGCCTTCTTCCTGATCCTACCTGCGATGATTCCACTCTCTCCTTCTCTCCTCACATCTCTGATGTCTCTAAGAAATCACACTACCAGCTTCACTACCTCAGAGGTATTCTTCCTTTCCTCTCCTTCCCCCGGAATCTCACTGTCTCCAGAGCCCTGGTTCTCTCTAGGCTGGACTATTGCAACAGCCTCTTTCTAAATCTGCCTGCCTCTACTCTCCGCCCTCTGCAACTCATCCAGAACAGGACTGCGAGACTTGTCCTTGGCCTCAAGCCAAGGGATCGTATCTCTCCAGGACTGAAATCTCTGCATTGGCTCCCAGTGGCTGCGAGGATTAAGTTTGAAACCCCCTGCATTGTCCATAAGGCCTTCTGGGGCCTGGGGCCTCAATACCTTCAACTCTCTCTTCCTAAATATCTTCCCTCTCGAGCTCTTCACTCATCTGCCTCCAACTCCCTCAGGGTCAGTCGCTTCTCCAAGCAACGAGTTGGTTGCAGATCTCTTTTTTCAGCTGGGCCTCCCTCTTGAACAGCCTCTCTGCATCCCTGAAACTTGAGGAGGACCATCTCCGGTTCCGGAAGCACCTCACAACCTTCGTCTTTGCTTCTGCTTTCTCTACTCCTCTCCCCTGCTGAATTCCCGGCTGAAACTGGACTGGTAACCTGGCCACGCTCTGATCTCGGGCACAGGTCCCCTCCCCCACCAGTTACACTCCTTCACTGCCTCCTAGGCTAACCCCGCATTTGCGGACTGTTTTCTGTATCCCTACAGTTCCCCACCAGCACTTGACACCTGATGTCTGCACTTAGCCTTGCACTTACCACCAGCTGGCCCTACTTCTCTTATTGTTTTTTTTATTCTATTACCCCTTTACTGCATTGTCCCCACCCCCTCCCACTCTGCACTTTTCCTCTCCCCCCTTCCTTTGCACTTGTGTGATCCAAATGACACTTGGCCTAGTAGGATTGCTGTCTCTGTCTTCCCCCTGTTCCACCTCCCTAGCCGCGTTGCGCCATGAAACACTTGTATATAGGCGCGTTATAAATGCCATATCATATCATATCATATCAATATTTGCCAAAGATGCCTTCAAAGGAACCATCCCTGAAGCCAGAAGTATTTAAGCGGCATGTGCAGGGAATTTCAGTTGAAACTCAAGATATTACTGAAAATAACACTATATTTCCTCAAGTAGTAGATAATGTTGTTGTTGGTGACAGTAGACCAGAGAATGCAGGATGTAAACAGCCTGTCATGGAAGTCCTCAGTAGAGTGAAGGTTAGTTGTGGAACCTCAGATAGGCCATAGTGATTTCAAATGTGATGTCATCAGGGATGTAATCTGTCATGACATTACTGTGCTCTGGCTGTTCAAAGGGAGTTAAGGTGACATATATTCTATTAAATGGCATATGTTCAGGGTTTTGTTGCAATAAAACTACCACCTTAGTGTCACACACATAAAAGAGGGAAGTAACGGTCACCTTAACTCGGAGTGCCCCCCACTGCTCACTCCATGTGCACATAGATGAGATCACAGAAGAGATCAACAATTAACTACAAAATGACATGTATAGGTAATATCTACAGTAGTCTTCACGTTATGATGGTAATCACTCCCCACACCCGTTTCCCTGGTTATGTTGCGATGAATCATACCATCTTAACTCTGTTATACCTTTAATTTTTTTTTCACTGAATAACTGAGGGGCTGCAACCTTTCACTCTCCAGATGTTTAGGACAACATAGCCAGCAAAGCTAATGGTGGGGGAACATAGGAGTCACTGTCCAAACCATTCAGAGACTCAAGTGTTGCAGGCCCCTGAAATAGCTGAATAGCAGGTACCCCAAAACTGGCACTCAGTGCTATGGTTTAAAAGATATGGAGGATCAAATGCCAAAGCACACAGCCCAAACCACTGGACGTATTTTCTCCAAATAAGAAACACGTTGGACACAAAGTGCATGAAGGAAATCCTTTCTTGGTTTGGCGGAAATCCATCCAGTAGGTTTTTAAAAGTTTGGCAGAAAGAAGGGTGTCCCTGTTATCAAATCATGTATATGCATCTCCCATGATGCACTGGTTGGTAGGACCATAAAATGTTCAGACATGAAAATATATATTTTTTGTTTACTTTTTTTGTTGTTGTGGCGGACCGGGACTAGCGTGAAAATGTCTCTGACCTTATGGGGCCATTTCCGGCCAAAGAAAATGTGAGGTCCGCTGAAAGTTGACATTAGGACTCCACCCCCTGGAGATGTCCCCGAAAATGCCATTTACTTTTATCATTGTTTGCTCCAGCTGTGATCTCTTTTATGTGCTCATTGTTTGAGCAACAAGGAGGGAAACTGAGTTAAAATGGTCGGCACTTCCCACAGTCAGTGAATTTCCTGGGTTTTGTTTGGATAAATTGGATATTCTTAACGCTATCTAAACAAAGGTTGTTTCACTGAATTTCAAGGATTTTGGTATGCTAAATCACTCCCAGGAACCACTAGCCACTGTCCATGTTACGGAACTTACTAAAAAAGACTGATGCGCACTGGCAAAGTCATTCAGCCATGACCAGTGGTCCTTTCCAATGGCGTAGCCTAGATCCCTCTGCCTGGAAACTAACCAGATCTGTATGGCTGTGTCCACTCCCCACTTTGCAAAATGTAGGCAAACAGAACTGGCCATCACTATGACCCCGTTGCATCAAATAGGCTAAAAGACCATGGCCATTGATATGTCCGATGGGCCCGACCAACAGCTGAGACTCAAGTGCCCCTCACTATTAAGGGCACTGTCCCTGTTGCACCCATAACATACTGAGTGACCACCAACCTAATATATATGTCTATATTTACATAAAAGATTTTCTTTCAGGCATCAAACCCATGGACTTGTATGGAATCCACCTGTTTTTATTCCCTGATAAAACAAATGCGGATTCCATAGGAACCCATTATAAATGCAGTCTGCAATGCATAATTTGCTAGCAGCATTTACATTTATTAAAAAAACAGAGTCGAAATGGTGATTAACAGCGGTTTTGAATGGTTTTACTCTTCCCTTTTAAAATATGTTTAGAACATATTTACATTTGCAAGCAAGTGACACAATAGCACATACGTACTAATGGTGTTGGTCCCTGCATGCATGTAAAATGCTTTGCAAAATGACCCACTTGTTTTTTTAGCATACATTTAAAAAGGGTTTCTTGAGAGCCTCCCTTTGTTCTTTTGCACATTTACCACACTTTTACTGTGAAAATACCATAAAAACGGCTTACATCGATGAAAAAACAAGAGGGTCGTTTTTCATTTCTGAAAAATTGCAATTGCTGTACGCACAATTGGGGATGTATGAAATATATCTTTGGACTGATGGCATCCCCTTCTCCATTTAATTTTTTTTAAACTAGTGGACCGGGTTTACAACAAACAACATAAAGTCACATTTGCAGTACTCTGTGCCTGGCTTGTTTCTTTTTGAGTGCAAATCCATCAAGCAGCCTTCGGACTGTAGGAGTTCAATAGAAGCAACTTTTCTCTATGGGAAATTGTGTGGGAGTTTGTTGAACTATTCATGAATTTTCCCCAACATTTCCGGTTTGGAAGGGTCTGTGTCAGACTTTGATCTGGAAATTGTAGAGTTTCAAAGGTTATTAGCAATAGAATTTTGGGAAAGGTCAATGCAAATTGGTTTTATCTTACGTTTATGGCAAAAGTCATAATTCCGCAGTTAAGGTGAAACCTATGATCCATTTTATTTGTGGAAATGCTAATGATAATACCTTTCTACTCATTTTATGAATCTATATGACATTTTCTAAAGATGATTTCTGGCCTAGGCCCCGCAAAACTGGAAGGTTTGCTGCAAATGTGTCCTTTGAAAAGGGGATGTTCTTTGGATAAAACAACCCTTCATTAAGCTGCTGGACGGATTTGGTTCACATTGGAAACTGGAGTGGTACAAGGTGGTGCAGAGGTGCCTTTTTGTGGTTTGGTGCAAATCCATAAAGCAGTATTGTGTTTAATTTCCTAGAGCCCCTGGTGCCCGCCGTACCAACATCTTGTGTATATCTCCAGTGGTGCATTGCAGTGCAGAGGTGCCTTTTTTTGGTTTGGTGCAAATCCATCAAGTAGTATTGTGTTTAATTTCCTAGAGCCCCTGTTGCCGGCCGCACCAACATCTTGTATATATCTCCAGTGGTGCATTGCAGCAAGCAAGGCTTTTCAGAAATGGAAATCTGCCATGTTTTCTTTGATGGAGTATATGCAGAAACAGCAGCAATTAGGTATTTTGATAGATTGTGCAGAACTACAGAATGCTGTTTCTTTCCATTCGATTTGGTCTTTTCACAAGAAAGCAATGCCACGAAATGGGTACCTTAGAGCAAAGGTGACATAAGTTTCAACACTTGCAGAATTTCAAGGGTTTTGTTGCATTAAGCCATCACCTTCACAGCATTTCAACTACAGTGTTTGCTCTGAATGTCAACGGGTTTGCTGCATTTAACTGTTTCAAGTTAATTGTTGAGGACGTGTTTTACTGATCTTCATATATACTTACATCTAAACTGAAAAAGCTACTATAATGTCCCACTCATCTTATATATCGCTACTTGAGACGGTGGGCCTCATTACACGGATGGCGGTAAGGGTTTACCGGTACTGGTAAGGGTACCAGTGCCGGTAAACCCTTACCGCCTTACTACGAGGTCCCTTTGTGGGACCCTACCTTAACGACTGGTTTTACCAGCCGTTAAGGACGGGACCCGCAAAGGGGCCTTGGAGATAATTACGGTACCGCAATTTGCGGTACCGTAATTACCACCTTCCCCATTCCCAGTGAGCCCTATGGGGGCAAAAATGGGAATGGGGAAGTGCCATGGTGAATGGGGAATTACCGCCCCCACACACCTTGGAATAGGGCGGTAATTCCGCCATTCACCATGGCGGACTCGGTAAAATACCGGCGGCAACCATGGCGCTAATAGCGCCATGGTTACCGCCGTCCGTGTAATGAGGCCCAGTGACCCCTTGCAGACCACATCTGCTATCTCATGTATTTTCCTTGAAAGTAGTGTGTCCTAATAGGAATTCCCCTTGACCGTTTAGTTTCTACTGGTTCCAGTTGGTGGCGTGTGAGTTTCTGTAATTCTTAACTGCTGTGAAGAACGTTTCAGTGGCGATTCCCTCTCTCTGTCCGTCCATAGAAAGTGCACTGCATTCACCACTCCTTCTCTCACTCGATGTCCTATTTTCCAACCCAAACACTGTCCCATCTTTGCCTCAATCCATGTTACACATTGTGGCAACATGCTGCTTTCTTGGGACTGCTACAAAGCGCTCTGTGACGTTAGAAACATACACGAATTGAATAGAAACACACACTGTCAATCTAGTGGGCAAGTCAGTAGGTCATATTGACTCTCGTTATTTCCGCTGACTTAATAGGTTCAAATGTATTGATTTACAGAAAAAGAGTATTTAAGAATAGATTTAAAAAGGGGGGATTTTAAATTTAGTGAAGATACTGATACAAGGGCACTTGTGCTACTCACAACGTCCGTATGTTTTGCCTTCCTGCTTAAAGAGGTAGTTATTTATCTAGTTAGAAGTTTTTTTATTGCATGTTATTGGTGAATTTGAGGCTGCCCATGGTATCTGATGACAGAAACTCCATAGGTAGTATTATACCTTACCTGTAAAATCCAGGTGGAAAGCTCTGCTCTCGCGCACTCACCTCAAGTATGGGGCCTCCTTCCACTTTGTAAATTCGAATTCCAATGCATGGTCGCCCCAGCCTTCGTCCTTCTTAGAATGATAAATTGCACACGATTAAACTAGGGAATAGGATGTTTTACAGTGCTTAGACAGGGGATGGGGGGATCTTGCACTAAGTGCTATATAAGAACCCATATTATATATGAGATAACGTATCCTCTATCATATACGTTAAAAGGATTTTACAAGTCACCAAGGAGTTTCGTGACCAAATACAGGATCGAAGCCGAAGGCAGAGTTGCTTTATAAGGTCACGGAACTCCAAGGTGACTTGCAATATGCTTGTTAAGTATGGGAGGCGGTATTGTATTCTTTATAATACATGGGCACACACGGCGATTCCCTTTAATACGTCTCTTGCATAATATAATGTAAGAAACCTTGCATTTGCTGCTCCATATAATCAATATAGAATCTGTTTGGATTAAAAAAAGCAAAAGTGCTGCTCCTAATGTGTTGCAAACAAACAGTACAAGCAGTTTAGTAAAATGTATCGGAAAAGGGTGTTAATGGTTTGCTTTAAAATGAAAAACATGCAGTTTCTTGCTCATATGTGTTAAACTCCAGCAACGCACAAATGAAACCGTTTCCCATAAATAGGTCCTTGTCACATATTGGCTGTACAGTGACACAGAAACCTATTCTGCAAGCAAAGAATTTTAAAAGCTTTTCACTGCTTTAATTACGTGCTGCAGTGACAGCTGGAATTCTCTCTACTGGCTCAAGAAGCAGGCATTGTTACGTTACAACGCAGTGTAATAACTGATGTCATTTTCTTATTATAGGTCAGTTGTGATGTCATGACTAGCCTGTAATAAGAACATGATTTCCAGGCTTTTATACAGATATTGCAGGCTGCCAGGTCTTATATATTTTATTATGTGGTAACCGTGCCAGGCATGGGATGGTGTTATTGGGGATTTCGATTCAGCACTTAACATGTGACAACCAGAACGTAGTTTATTTGCCAGTGATTGTTTTCTATTTGACCACAAGTGGTGATATCTCTGGTATGGATTGACATTATTTACTAAGTGTTGGTTCAGGAAAGAGTAAAACTCATGGAATGAAGATTACCAACAAATAATCCAGGCATTTATATGCACGTGTCATCTCTCACCTACTAGGGAAAGTGCACATTGCAAAGTATGACTACCTTTCAAAAGATATGACCTGCCTCGGTGGCAGTCATTTTGGGGCTGCCAGGGGAACAGCTTTGACCCCTGGTGACTCCCCTGCTATCTCTGCCACTGCCTCTGTGACCCATGCTAAAGGAATGCAGAGGCGGAGCTCCTGTGGGAAAGTACAAGAAACATAGAGGTGCTCTTTGCTTCCTGCTTTCTGTTCTTGTGAGTGGGAGCCAGAGAGGCGCTCAGATATAAATCCAGACCAGCGCTCACTCAGAGATAAGCGCTGGCGGAAGGAAAATTAAATCTTGTATGTGTATGGTCATGTATGTTGTATGTTTGTATGCATGTGTGAATGAGCAAGGTTTGATGTTTGGGTGCTTGGGTGCACGAGAATGAGCGAATAAATGAGCGAATAAATGTGTTTGAATGAGCGAGTGAATGCTGTGTAAATGCTGCTTGAATGTGTGCATATGTGTTTGAATGAGCAAGTGAATGCTGTGTTTATGGTGTTTGAATGCTTGAATGTTTGTTTAAATAAGCAAATAAATGCAGTATGATTGTTGTTTGAATGCGTGAATGCGTTTGTATGAGCAAGTAAATGTTGTATTGATGCTGTTTGAATGCGTGAATGTGTGTTTGCCTGAGCGAGTACATGCTCTGTGAATGCTTTTTGAAATGAATGCTGTGTGAATGCTGCATAAATGGCTGTTTGGATGAGTGAATAAATGGCGTGAGCTTGTGTTGGGTTTTTGCCAGCCTATGAGACTGATTTGGGCGGAATTAGGGGGTGGGGATGGGGAGAGAAGGGAGAAGAGGAGAAATGTTTTACTGGTCAACTATGATACTGTATCATAGATGCCAAGTAATAAATGTCATGCCCCAGTAAAAAATAGCTCGACTAATTGCTTCAAATTGCTTTCTAGCCACGTAATAACACCTATAATGAGTGCTTCATGATAAAGCAAGCATGGTGTTAATATGTGGCTAGACTGGAATGTTGATGCAATCTGTCTAGCCATTTCTTACTGTGGCATGACATTTTTTTACTGGCCATCTATGGTAGAGTACCATAGATGGGCAGTAAAAAATGACATGCCACAGAAAGAAATGACTAGACCTACTAAACCAAAATTCCAGTCTAGCCATGTAATAACACTTATCATGGTTGCTTGCAAAGTATAAAAAGCAATCATGATAAGTGTTATTATGCGGCTAAACTGCCATTTTCATGCAATAAGTCTTGGCATTTCTTACTGTGGCATGACATTTTTTTACTGGGCATCTATCAGAAAGCAGGCATGATAAGCAAAATTGCATGGCTAGTCTGACATTTTGGTGCAGCCAGTCTAGCTATAACATCTTATTATGGCACAACATTTTATCTATGATGAAGGGAGCATGGTAAGTGCTATTGGGTGTCTGGACTGGCCGGCATTAGAACAGCCTGTTGAACCATGTGTTCTTATTGTGGCATGGCATTTTTAATGGCAAAGCCATCAAAAGTATGTTCTAATGTGTTGGCACTGGCATATATTGGCAGAGCCAGTTTAGACATGTTTTATTATGGTATCATTATTTGCATTAGGCACAACATGAGTATTTTCTTGTATGGGAAAACTGTCATATATAGGTGCAGTCAGCATGGAAATGTAGGGGCAATGGAAGTGTGAACATGGTGTTCTACTGTTATATATTGTGGGGAAAGGCACAATAAAGATGTGCTGGGAAATGCTCCTGTGCTCTTATGGTGACTTGCATCTGTTGGATTCTTTCATGAATTTCCCTACACAACCCATTGCAATCTGCCTGGCTTTTTAACCCATTTTTCACAGACAGGGGGATGTTTAAGGCACCATTTTTACCAATTATTAATACTATTCTTGGGGAGAGTACCCCTCCCCCCGGACCTTCCTTGGTTGCTACAGGATCCCTATCTATGTTTGGTTGCGTTTGCAAATTTGTGGCAAATATTTACATCCCACCAATTAAAAAATTCACCAGTTGCCACTGGCAGTGTAAAAACAAACACCAAGTGGGTTCTTAGAACCCCCTTTATTTTTGGAAATCATTCTGTGAAGTTTGGCTTTCTCTAATGTGGCATATTTGCAAAGGCAGGACAGAAGATTGCTTTTTGTCTGTATAAGCCAGATAGACTAGATGCTCCAGATGAAGAGCTACTTATTTAGAGTCAACTTCTTTGTTTTATTTTTCTGAAGCCGGTCATTTTATGCAAAAATACTCCATGCTTTAAAGTTACTGTGGCCTAGATGTTCCCATATCCAGGTAAAATAGTAAGTATCAGATCATATTTTTATGTAAAGCACTTCAAGTCTGACTCCTGACACGTATTGCATTTAAAACTACTCACTAAGGATAGAATTCTCCCCCTCCTTGAGGCATAAGCACTAGCACTCCCACTCTTTAACAACCCCACGGAACTAATCGAGCTCTACAACACCGTTCTCAGAGAATCGGTAGACACCATCACCCCTCTAGAGAAAAAAGAGCTAGAAGCATCAAATTTACCAACTCCTGGTATAATCAAGACTTACTTGACCCGAAAGCTCTCAAGAGGCAAGCCCTCAAAAAATGGCAATCTAGCCCCAATGTCACCACACGTGATTCCTATCTCACAATAGCCAAACAATACAAAAAATCCATTGCTGCTGCGAACGCCGCCACATACAATATCAGAATTGACCAACAAAATCCCAATCCAAGGAATTATTTGCCATCTTCAAGGAACTGAGCGTCCCTCCATCTTCCACACAACAAACCGTAAAAGATCAGAAATGGTGTAACGACATTCAGCATGCATTGCTCGACAAAATCAACCTGCTCCTGGAAAAAAATCAAAGCCAATTTCAATAACCTCCTCCACCACTATTACCAGACCAACCAACCTTTCCAAACCTAAAACAACCAACACCATTTACTTTCAGGGATGTAACTGTACCTGAGGTCCTGCTAATCATGAAACACCTGAAACCATTGTTGTGCAAGGGTGACATCTTCCCAGCAAGCATAATCAAAGATTGCGTGGCAACACTAGCTCCCATAATCACAGCCTTCATTAATGCCTCATTCACATCCGGCAGTGTACCCGCCTCCCTCAAGGAAGCATGGGTCCGGCCTCTTCTGAAAAAGCTGACACTAGACCCAGACTCCTCAAACAACTATAGGACAATCACCACAGTGCCTTTCTTGCTGAAAATTCTAGATAAGGCTGCATACCTACATATCCAGTCTTACCTTGAAACGCATAACATCCTGGGAAAAAGACAATCAGGCTTTCGTCCCAGGCATGGCACAGAGTCGGCACTGCTTGACCTACAAAATCAGCTACTAGAAAACGTGGACAAAGGCAAGTCTGCACTTCTCTTGCTTCTCGACTTGTCGGCAGCGTTCAACTTGGTCGACCACAAGATCCTAGGAAAACACCTCACAGACTCTGCCAACTTCTCCCAAGAAGCCACCATCTGGATAACCTCCTTTCTGGAGGGCCGGGCCATGAGGGTTTTCTCGGACCAGGCTTCTGCTGCTCCCTCCCCGATCGGTTGTGTGGTGCTGCAAGGCTCGTGCACCTCCCCCACCCTCTACAACCTCTTCACCTTACCTCTATTCAAGGACCTAGAGGAATTCGGCATAACCTTCACCAATTATGCCGATGACACACAAATTCTTCTACCACTATCCGGTGATTATGAAGAAGACCTTAAAACCTTACAGCACACTTATGCAATCATCCAGGCCTGGATGGAGGCAAATGGCCTCTGTCTCAACGGGGACAAAATGGAAATCTTACTGGTAGGCCCCAAGGAGACACTAAAAAGTTTAGACAGCAAATATCGCAACTTCCAAATCGAAAGCACTGTAATCCCAGCCTCAACCACGGTAAAAAAAATTAGGAGTCTTCCTGGATTATAAACTTTCCATGGATAGACAAGTTAGCTACATATCTTCATCAGCAGCACTCACAACAAAAATAAATAATGCTGTGAAACCTCACCTCTCCTCCAAAAACTGCATTAATATTGCAAGAGCTACAATAGGCGCAAAGTTGGATTATTGTAATGTCCTTCTCCTAGGTACATCCTCCAAAAACATTAATAGACTTCAAATAACACAAAATAATGCTCAGCATCCCCAAGAGACAGCATATCTCTCAGGCAAGACAAGATGCCCACTGGCTCCCTATCAAAGAGCGAATTCTGTTCAAGGCACTCACAATCACACACACATGCATATCACAGTCAGCACCCACCTATCTTTCCGAAAGAATACACCGAGCACCCACTCTCAGTCCCAAACGTGACTTATACTCACACCAACTCAGGATTCCAGCCTTTAACAGAGCCAAAGCAGGAGGCTCCAGTTTTGAAGTGCTAGCACCAAAATCTTGGAATTCCCTATCACTCAAACTGAGGAAAGAAACTTCTCTCATGGTCTTCCGAAAGAACCGAAAGACCATACTCTTTAAGTAGACGACTCCCCTGCCACTATTGCATACCACTGTACTCTATACCTTATACTGTAACTTCATTTACTGAAAGTATGACTGTATGTATGTAGAATGTAACCTGCACCTAAGTGAATATACTGTAACAGTGCCAGGATGCCCTAGGGCCGTTTTGCACTTTATAAATGGAAATAAATAAATAAATAAATAAATAAGTGCTGTAAAAATAGCTGTTATCAGTATGAAATACAATAGTATTTAGTGTATCAACCATAGATGGATCAAGGACTGACTCAACCCTGCAGGAATATGAACATGGAAAGTGCAGGCTGGCACGTGTCACAGATGAGCTTTTAACTTGCTGAGCTATCCAATTGTGACACACAGGGGCTGATTCATGGAATTTTTGCGCCGAAAAACAGGGATTTGTGTGCCATTCTGTCTGCAAATCCCTATTTGTTAAACAGGGATTTGGGGGCAGAATGGCACACAAATCCCCGTTTTTCGGCGCACAAATTCCATGAATCAGCCCCATAATACTGTTTAATTAATTATGCAGTTAAAAAGAAACATGTATCAGGATATCTACCCATCACGCTCTCCTGTGCCCTCCAGTCCCTTTTAAAGGAAAATGTACCACTGCTTTTATCAGGTTTAGTAGTGGGACGTGACATCATTACATTATTTAGAAGCAGTAGGAATATAAGTGTTATGTTAATAAGACATGTGACCACCAGAGCCAATGCATTACCAAATGCTGTGGAATGCACATTTAAGAAGAAATAGCTGGTAAAATAGCTCAGCAGGTTACCTGCTCACTGCTGGGATTCATGTGTTTTCTGCAGGTCACATGTGTGACTCCTAGCTAGGTCTACTCAACCGTATATGTCACTGGACATATAGCTTAGGAATGTATGGTCAATGGCATTTAAAGTCAGCGCCATATAAGAGTGCAACTCTCTGGGGTCAGCCTCTTGGTCTTCCTGATGATGTACCGTGTATGGATCAAAACGCATTGAGGAATCATGCGTTGCATCTATAAGCTTGACATTATAATGAAAGTGTTTCTCTGGTAAAAAGAAGAAATAAAGGGATCTTTGTTACTTAATACAGTGTTTGGCCTTGTGTGCTAGTTGGCGATTCCTCTGACCTCATCCCATTTTAGGTGTTTGGGGCACTAACTCACAAGGGGTGGCATTACTGGACATTTGAGGATGGACTTGGCATATGAAGAAGCAACTGGTTAAACAAAGCTGTAACATATTTTGACCATGGCTGTAAGGCTATAACCGACATGACATGGCTGTATCCTCAGAAGCTACAACAGCCACATTGGGCCTCATTACACGGAGGGCGGTAACCATGGCGCTTTTAGCGCCAATGTTGCCGCCGGTATTTTACTGATTCCGCCTTGGTGAATGGGGGATTTACCGCCCCATTCCAAGGTTGGCGGGGCGGTAACTCCCCATTCACCAAGGCCCTTCCCCATACCCATTTGAGCCCCCATAGGGCTCAATGGGAATAGGGAAGGAGCAAATAACGGTACCGCTATTAGCAGTACCGTTATTTGCCCTGACGTCCCTCAGCGGGTCCCTTCCTTAACGTGTGGTCTGGCCACACGTTAAGGGCGGGACCCGCTGAGGGACCTCGTAGTATGGCACTAAGCTATTACCGGCACTGGTGCCCTTACCGGTGCCGGTAATACCTTAGCGCCATCTGTGTAATGAGGCCCACTGTATTATGGCAGCAACTGGAATGTGGTGCTTAACATGGCATATGATTGTGCAGCAATAATTGGTATAAGTTGGCAGTAAATAGCCATATGAGGCTATATTGGCAAATGCATGACAGTGCCACAGGCCTATGTTGGTTCTACTGGGTTTACCTCTGTCATAATACTCTCTATGCCATATAAAAACAGCACTCCAGTGAAAATGTGCTTGGTATCTAAAAAGCATTATGTCTGCTTTAGTGCTGGTATGGTATTTTATGAACTGTATGCTTTCTTATGTTTTTACACCAGTCAGTCACTTAAGGTGATGACCTTTGGTTTAAAATGTCATTTTATGTGATGTCACCCAGGTGAAGGGTCATATGACATCACTTCCTGTGATGCTATCGGGTGTGTGATGTCACTTCGCTACCCCTGGCATTTTGGTGAAATGACGGCCCTGCTGCCACCTTCTCACATTTATGCTAATTGATGAATCTGCTCAATGCAGATGTAAGCCTATTACAGCTTGGACTTATAGGTTCAAGTATTCATGTGGGGAGCTCTCCATTCTGTACTTGCTCTGCTCTCCGAGAATAACCTGGACGGCAAATGGCACTCTTTCATTACCAGTGTTTAAGTGCCTTGCTGTTCTGATTGGCACATAGTATACCACAGGGCCTCATTATGAGTTTGACGATGTGGTCAAAAGAAGTGTTATTGCAGTGGTAACTGATTTACCACTGCATTATCGCCGTAATACTGATCCACCGATTTATGGGTTTGGAGGTAAGGTGGCGGAAAAGCCTCCAGCAAAATGCTGGAGGTAATTCCACCACCTTACTGCCCAAAAACAGACAGCCATTTCAGCAGAATTACCACTGGCGTAATTACCACTGGTAGTCATTCCACCAAAATCCCCATGGAGTCCATAAATAGGGACTAATACCACCATACCGCCAGTTGTAATCCAGGGGTAATTCTGCTGGACCAAATGGCGGTAACAGTAAATCCGTTTGGTGATAACTCGGCAGAAGTGCCAGATAAATCTGGAGCATTCATTATGTAGTGCATTAGAAAACAATAGATGCGGCGGCTGTCTGGCTGTTAACTGCTATTTCATAAAATATTTATCAGTTTGGGCAAATTAATTGATGCTCCATGCCGGAAATGGCACATTTGACAAGCATGGACCATAATACTGTAATGTTGTTTTGTTTTTTACCTGGGCAGCAAATCAGAATGGGGAGGGGGGGGAGGGGTAACTACGGGTTAAGAAAAACACCGACTCACCATTAAGATTAATTTGTTAAAAGCAATGTGACCCAGAGCATCACATCGTGATGTGATGCGCAATGGATTCAATCATACAATTGCACCACCCCGCAGCTTTCTCATAGGGGGCATTGGAGCAGCTGTCCCTGCTGTTGCAAAGACGACTGTTGCTGTTGCGCCTTGAAACACCATTTGCTGTATAGGCGCATTATACATGCTAAATAAATAAATAAATACATACATAAATACTTCACTGCCTTCCACCTCCAGAATGTCAGAAGGCTTTGCTGTCAAGATGCTGGGGCAGCCTCGGCCAACCTTGCATTAAATAGGGATGCCTCTGGGCTAAATCCTGCTGAAGGCCATAGCTAGGATCCCGCGTTTATTTTTAGCAAGCATCAAATGGCAGACAAGGGGTAGCTGGAGGGTAAGGCCCTGGCATCAGGGCCATCCCCGGCCAAGTAATCTGTTTCCTGAAAGCCGAAGGGATGCGCTGACCTTAGCTTGCTGCGCTTTTCATATGCAACAGACAGAGAACTGCCACTGTCTGGAAGTCCTCCTGCAACAGTCTCCCCGGAGCTTGCGCAGTTCTTTGGAAGGAGGCATTAATCAAATGCTTCCCGATGCATTATGCGAGATGGTTGTGTTCAAGAGGCTATTACGGCGCGATCCTCGCTTTGCAATTGATCGCAAGCTGGCTTTCTTAACTGCCCCTTCCCTTAGCTTTATTGACTAAAAAACATGGCCATAAATACAATTGAGAAAATATAAAGCGGTACTTACACATGGAATAGGTCTTTCCTCATGTCCTTTGTAAGGCAAGACTCACTGGGCAGTGGACTGTGATGGCGTTTTTTTTCTGACTATTGCCGGAATGACCTTGAGCACGTCATTAAGGCAAATTGTTAGTGCAATAAGAAATTGCTCCAAACACCAGGACTGGGCGTCGCCATCAATGCATCGCTCTCCGTCTATTACCCCTGCAGGCACTGCATTAACGAGCAAGGTCGTCTGCATCCAATGTCTTAATCAGAGTTTTGTTAATGCAGAGATGTGCTGCCCAGTTTGTACACTGCAATATTTCAGAATATGCTTCGAGTAACAAGGCCACTGTTCAGAAAAAAAGCACAAAAAAACTGGGTTTATTATTGACTATTCATGGCATAATGTGAAACGCATTCAACCTTGGGGACAAGTCCGAGTGATGGTGCGTGCCATTTAGAGGAATCCTTCATCTTTAATCATGACTGATTACAAGGAGTGTACGCAATTGTTACTACACTAGTGTCACACTTAGATCTGAGATGCTTTTCGAGTTCCAGTCACTGTAACTATTTTGTCACATACATATTTAACGAGTGTATGCTTCTCCACATTTCACAACGCTCCGAAAACAGGCACAGAATATGAACGCTATGCACCGTTCAATCCTATCAGTGTATACAAATTTATCTCATGAATATTAATGAGTGCTATCCTGAAAAACCGGCATGGATCCGGCCCTCGAGGACTGGAGTTGGACAACCCTGCTATAACACAACAAACTACAGGATTGAGCAGACTTTTACAATCTGGCTACACTACATCGGTGACTATGTGTAAATGTTTAGGAAGAGAGAGAGGGAACTTGAGTAGAAATTCAGACACGTGTGTGCTGTGTGCACAGGCACAGTCATACAAACATATAAATAGATACTCTTTGACTGGGGGAGAGGAGGGATACCCTGTACACCCCTCCCTGCACACAGTCTCACAACCACTTTGACTGGGACAGTTCAGCTGCTTCTCCACCCTTTATTTATATTTCCAAGATTGTGTTTGCTTATTAATATCACTTGAGGGTGCTTCTACCTCAGTAGGACAAAGCAGTCTTGTGTTTGTAAAAATGGCATCTCAGAGGCATTTAGTAGGATTCCGTGCTTTATTTGTGGGGGTGTTTGTCAGGGCTCAGCCCAGGCACTTATTTCGGAGCGCGGGCACTTATTGTCTCAGACTCATTTTGATTACGATGTCTTTTTTTGACAACTTTATTTTAACTGTCAGTCATTCGTAGTCACACAACAATCAACAACAGGGTGCACTGTCCATGGTCCTTGCATCCTAGGATGACTTGTTATTTCTGAACCTGATGACCCACCTGGGCAAGGCAGTGCTAGTTGCCCGTTTCCATGGATAACGATGAGTTGGAAGGTGACAACGCTGGGCGCTCATGCTGACCATTCCCCCTCACTGCTCCAGTCAGCCTGCGCTATTGCAACAACCAGCACCACTACCACAGCAGTGTGGGATGATAACACGACAGTCACCATCCGGCAACACCAACACGGTGGCAAGCTTAAGGGCACTTCCAAAGATGAGTGCCTGTCATGAGTGCCATAATACACTAGAAGATCTTGCGGCAGTGATTGACAGGAAAATTAATCACATCCGTACTGGTTTTTCATGCATTTATTGCTGTGTTTGCCATATGAAGATACCATGTCTTCTCTTTGTGGATAGAATGTATACGTGTTCCACTTGCCAACTATAGTATCAGAGCAACATTTGAATGATGATGTGTTTAAAGAAGTGCCTAAATTTGTATCTTGTTTCAAGACACGACTAGTAAGTAATGTTATTGTATGTTGATTGATGTCTATAAATTGCACATCTGCCTTGGCTAATGCATCCAAACCCCCCAATGAGCTACTGGATGTTGCAGTTTTAACTCCAAATATGCTGACACTGTGAAGAGCAGCTGAGGACGGTTGCAACAGTGACTGGAGGTGCCAGCCGCGATGTGTCAGAGGTGTACTAGAAAATATTTGGGGCATAGCCCTTATTTTATTTACAAATTAAGCTCTGGGGATACTCTGAGGGGTGCCAGAGACTGCTAGCATTCAAGGACATTAAGAAAACATCCAGGACCAATTCATAAAGTACCCTTGGCTGTTTTCATACCAATATAATTGAATTGGCACTGTGTTCAAAGAGCACCAGAATAAGACATTCTACACGCAGGCAGATTTCCATGTGTGAGTGGGGATGGGGAGCCCAGGGAAGAGAAGCAGCCAAACCCTCCCCAGGGCATTTTGGATGTGTGGTACTCCCAAAATATCCCCTGCTCAGGGTTTGGTTGGGTGTGCAAGGGCTAGCCTTCAAGTAGGATCAATTCCAGAAATGGCTACCTTGTCACCCAGAAGTTCTTTGGGCAAAGGTCTCATTTCCTTGGAACTGTTTGCTTGGATTGGCTGGTTTGTGTAGCTTGCGAGCTAAGTTTATATCATTTTGGTAAAATAATGAGTGTGGAAGAGCGTGAAGCAAACGGTTGCCACTGGGCCTGGTTTCAGGCTATTTGTGGGTTGTGTCTTGTGGCGTGTTAGGCTCATGTGTTTGGCATAGTACGTGTGCATGTGGTGTTAGGAGTTTTGCATAGGTGTTACAGCAACAAACAGGGGAGTGCGCTTATGGTCAGCAATGGACATGATGTAATTAGGACATTTCCTTTGGGGAGGTGGATTCTGGGAATATGTCCCCAGCAGTGTTGTCTAATAAACCAGGGAGGGTCTTGTAACCACAACACGGGCTTAGTATGTCATTCCACAATCAGGGCGGTTCCAAAAGAAACAAAGACTTTGAAGGCGGGCAGGAGGACAGGGTGGGCAGGATGTAGTAAAGGCAGGAAAAGGCAGCTGCACCCCTTCGGTCCATTTGGCTCATGGGTGACAGGTTACGGGGGCCAATGGAGGGCATACTATGCCCCCCCAGCATTAAGGGATGGAGTGAGAGGTGGAAGTCACTTGATGGAACTTGAGGGACGGTGGCTCAGGATGTGCAAGTAGCTATCGCAAAGGGTGCAGTGGCAGTTGCCTGTGAGTTGAAGGTGCAGGTATTGGTGTAAGGAGAGATTAGCACCGGTGATGGAGTAGAACAGAAAATGAATGGAGCAGCACCCGAGGGAGAGGTTGGAGGGCATGGGGCAGGTAGGTCAGGCAAGCAAAAAACAGCCAGCTCTTTCTATGCCAGGTGGTGCTGAAAGTGTAGCATTGTTTAATTGGGGGTCAGATTGGTACGATAGGGGCAGGATGGCTGCAGATCAAGGGCAGCCAAGTGTGGTTTCACGAGAATAGGCTGTTCAAAACCTCTCCCAATCTCTGGATGGTGTGGGAGAGTGGCTGGGTTACTAGGTGGTTAAATGAAAAATGGCTAGGGTGGGTGTCAACCCCACCTGAATTGTCCAAAGATACAATGGTCTGGGGTGGCTCCCCTGGCGATGTTTGGCAGAGGTCACCCAAGTGACCCCTGTTGATGGGCCCAGCAACTGTTGTGGGTGGAGGCGTTCAGAAATGTTGACAGATGAGCGGGATTGTAGCTCTGTTGCATTTTGGTTTATTGGAGTTAGTCGGACAAGGTAGAACTGAACAGGGGGAGGCAGCTTAGGAAATAATGGGTCTGGAATTGTGGGTGGAGGGCAAGGCTTAGCCATAGCACTAATGCGCAGCAGGAGTTGATGTGCCCTGCAGCAGGAAATCCTCTGGGTATGTGACGGTGGTCCAGCTTGGGGAAACTGATCGAGTGGACCAGAAGGGGAAAGCGCACCCAGCCTGGACAAATGGATCGAAGGACAAAGGATTTGAGTGGCTGAGAGTAATCATGGGCAAAGAGGTGAGTATAAAGAAAGGTGATTTACAGTGTATAGCAACGAAGGGTGCAGTGAGTGGAGTAAGGCAGGAACAGGAATTTTAGGCAGTGTCAATTGGAGTGTGAGGAGATAGAGACAAGGTGAACAAGGAAGTGGGTACGGAAGCAATGGAGATTTCCCTTCTGAGCTGGAAAGAAGGACCTCTTGTGGCAGCGACCTTAGACAAAGTGGGGAAAGGGATCAGGAAGTAAAAGGGGGTGAAGGGGAAATAAGTACACTAGATATTACTGTGAAAGGGGCTCTCAGGAAAGAGGTAGCCATACAATGGGATTACCAAACCGTTTGGGGGTCAACCTGTTGCCAGCCTCGAAAGTAAGCATGTGAAAAAGGGAATTTGCTGAACTATGTAAGCTGCATTACTAGGAGGTTTGGTGTAAAGGTGAGTCAATGGACGAGGAGAGAAATGCGCTAAGAAATTGGGTATCCAAGTGGCAATTGAGGATTCAAGCACTATATTTGTATTTTATACAAATATCCATTTGAAGCATTCTCCAGGCTGGGCATTGGCCCTTTTTAAGTATATGAACATCATAATCATACACAAAGCATAGATGAACTTCAGGGACCTGGCAGCAGTGTGCAAGGACAAGATGGTGGACTTAAACGATTTGGAAATTAACTTCTGCTTCACTATTGGCCCCTTCAGAGGATCCTGCATAGGAGTTTGTGGGATTGATACAGAACCAGCAGCAGAGGTGTGTTCTAGGATCCCCAGGGACCAGGTATATAGTGGTCTAGGTTAGCTGGAGGAGCTACCAATAAGCAACAGTATGGAACTCTGTAAGTTACAGATATTTTTTGAGGGATTTAAATTGTCCCTGCTAGTGGGGTGGTAGGCCAGACCATTGGCAGGAATATCAGACAGGCTATGTCAGGCATTATTCTCCACCTCAAGGTGTATTGTTGTGGTCTATAAGATGATTTATACGTGTACTATATTTTCTTGCAGAATATAAGCATTCTTCTAAAGCAGGATGTTAGATCATATTTTGTCTTTGCAAGTAAAGTGGTATGCAGAACAGTGGGCATGAGAATGAATCAAGAGCAAAGGAGCATTCCAGGTGGGTTCCATGGGACATGTGGTCACTTGGCATGTGAGGGCATTGCAGTTGGTGGAGAAATCCCTTCCACCATAATAATTGAGGAGCTATGGGACAGCCTGGGTGGAATACTTCGAGTAAGGGGCAAAGCGTAGATTGAGGCACAGTACAGCTATGGAAAGGAGAGAGGATGTGATGATGCTATTTATTATGTTCGAAATGTTGATAGCTGGGATGGTGGATGAGGTGATATTTTATGCTAAATGGAGGGGTTTGAGCTAGCAGAACATAAAATGGTCAGGTGAATGCTAGATGTCTTGGTGTTGGAAAGGTGATTCGGAAGTCTAAATGTTGAGAATCCCAGGTTTTACTACCAGAATGGAAGATCTATGCAGGGCAATCTGGAAGGAGACCATTTTCTGTCAATTTCTTGTGGCTGTTTTGGGCTCTGTGTGTGTAAGAGTTGTTGAGGGCAAAATATGTGGGCTTGGTGCGTTTGGAGAGGTCAGTTTAGAAGAACAGATGGTTGGTATAAACATTAGGAAAGGGGAATTGAATGGATCTATTGGTTTGAAACAGTATTGAAACAGTATTTTCTTATTGTATAAGCTCCTAATAAGCAAACAATAAATAAATAAATAAAAGGAGAAGGACATGGATTTTGTTGGATAGGTCAGGAAAAGGTGGCTTATGCCCAGTGAGAGATATATGGTGTGGGAAACACAATAGCGACCATTCAAAGTGGATATTTGCAATCATTAGGATGCATAAGCATTATTGTAGCGAAATGAATAGAAGTTCTTCGAAAGGCATTATAGAAGCAAGAACTGGGTGGAAAAGATCTTAGGACATGTCTTTATTTGGAATATGATGGCCATGCAGGGTACTGTGGTAGGTTTTGAAGAAAGGGAATAGAAGAAGCAAGCTGTCAGAGATCAAGGAGATATAAATATTTGTGTAGCCCCTACCACCCCCCCGCCCACACTGCTCCCCTGACCAGGTGCATCTACAAATTCCAGAAGAAGCAAAGTGAGGAAGATCCCACAAGTTTGGATCTGCAAACATTTGATTGTGAAATGGCTGGACAAGAAATCAGAGAGGAGTTCTTGTATTGTCATTTATGGAGGGAATGATGAGGTAGGTGAAATTTAGTTGAGTGTTATGTGGTCAGCTTTTGCCAAGGCTCTTCATTGGAAATATGGGGGGACCTCAAATTGTGGATCTGCATTTGCCACATAATTGTGGGGTGGGGCTAACATGCCCAAAATCAAAGGAAGGGGACTTGATATGGAGACAGACGTAATTGCCAAACAAGAAAGAAGTGTGCATGCTGGTTTTGTAGAGAGAGTTGGAGTGAAGATGCCATGGCAAATACCAAAAAAAGGCATTTTTTTGGAAATGGTGAAATTCTGTAAACATTTTAATTTTCGAGATTCTGGACCAAAAAACAAATAAAAATGAAAAGTATTGGCTTTCTTCTTCAAATAGGGTGGTGTACCATGGTTGTATATTGGGAATGTGTTGTACAATTGTTTAAGAAGTGATGGAAATACGAGTGGTAGTAAGGATGGCATCACCTGGCAATCACATAGAATTTAAAAAATAAGGAGGAAGATGAGGGCAGGTGCCTAGCTCAGAGCTCGGCGAAGTGTGTGGGCTTGAAAACCCCACAAAGGAGGATTTGGCTGAGTGTTGCAAGCAAATTTAATTTGCACAGCATTAAAATAGTTTTTGCCAATTTGGGGAAGTTCGGGAGGCATGTTGGGCCCAGCTTGGGTAACTTCAGGCTTGGCTATTACTCGTCAAGCATAGTTGGAATAAGAGGGGATTTTGGGGTTTGAGATACACTTGGGAGAAAGCATATATCGTTGGTGGAATTAAAAAGGCAGGGACTTTGAGAGGGGCACATCTTAGAGGAAGGCGTGTGCTGGTCTAGGAGGATTTTAAGAATTAGCTAGTCCATAGGTGGATTTTGTGTCTCAAAAAGCTTTGTTTGGATTGATCCTTTAGCACAAAACAGCACAATCACAGTCACAATTAATATATAACAAACCACAAACGGTAAATCCACGATAAAGTAAAACTATACACATAGTGAAGGATAAAAACAGGTTAGAATTAACAACTATGGGATTGGATTTCAACCTTGGGAGGAGAGCAGGGCTCGCAACCTCAATGTAGCCTATGAATAGTTTAAATCAATGCCTGACAACCTGCTTCTTAAAAGCTAGACACGATGGGCATACCTTGCAGAGGCAAATACCACATTTGACTCTAGTGTATTAGTGCGGAATTGCATTGATTCCCTCGTGGTTTTTAGCCCTTTGTCAAGGAGGAGTGGTAGTAAGTATCTGTGCCTAAGCCCCATTAAGAATGGACATAACAATTTAAAATGGGTCAAGGTTTCTTTAGCTTTTTTACAAAGTGGGCATAGACCAGTATTTTGAGACAACCAACGTCGTGTATACCAGGCAGTGCACAATATACCTAGTCTGAAACAAACATGCAGGGAGCGCTCATAAGGGGGATGAATTCCGTCCAAGAACGGTTTGCCATTTCCTATTGATTTGAAGTAGGAGGAAAACAGGACCATTTTTAAAAGCATACATTTGGGTATCTAAATTTCTAAATGTATTGCGTTTGGCAGTAAACTTGAGCTCAGCTATGAGTAAAGGGTGACACTCACTAGGGTTTTCCCTAGAAGTGTCTAGCACCTAACCCACACAATACATTTTTCACATGTACTACCCAGACCTGATTTGTTGCTCCTTCCAACTGCAGGAACTCTCTCAAAGCATCTTTATAGGGGGCTAAGCTCATGGAGGACCAAAGGCTCACTCAATACAGGGCTGTCCTAAGGGCAATCAGATGTGCCACAGGCAGTATTTAGTGTTCTAAGTAAATCTTCGCAGTTGGTGCATTTTCAGGCAAGAGCAGCAATTTCTTTAAAACAATATTCTCGACTGTGGATAATCATTTTGTATTGGCGAAAAACCCAGATCTCTGCGCCGTAAAGAGACACAGGCAGTGCTTGTTTGTCAAATAGTGGAAGGGCTGGTGTAATTGCCCCACTGCCATGGCTTGAGAAAAAAGACTGGATTGGCCCGCTATATTTACTTAGTTTGACCTTGGATTTGGTCAATTGGCCCGTCCACCCACCCACCTTGATAAACCTCAAGGTTGGAATGACCCAGTAAGTCCCTTTTCCGAGAACCCGGACCTGGAATGCGGTAAGGGGGTAGCCATGGTGCTAATAGCGCCATGGCTACCTCCTACCTCGTAATGAGGCCCCATGACTTTAGTTTTAAAGCTATTGAGCTCGAGACGAAGCTCCTTACATTTTGTCAAAAAGGTATTGAGGGCCACTTTCAGCCCAGCTGGACTAGTAGCAAGAATGGCCGCATCATCCGCATAAAATAAGGTGGGACATTTTTTTGACCCAATTCTAGTAGCATATAAGGCTCTGGCCTCCAATTCATGCACAATTTCCAGGATGTATAATAAGAAAATGAGTGGGGTCAGCACCCCTCTCAACACATCAAACTGATCGGTCAAGTACCCTCCCAAATCGCATTGCAAACATAGCCTGATTATGGACATGTAATAATTCAAAGGCATCAAGCAGTTCTTTTGGAATTTTATGTTTTTCCAAGGTAGGCCATGATAGTGCTCTTGGCATGGAATCGAATGCCGAAGGTCCAAAAACATGACATATAGCTTCATGTTTTGCAATTTTATATATTTCTGCATTAACAGGAACAGTAGAAAACAATGATCCACTGTGCCCCGGCCAGTTTGAAACCCAGCTTGGGCATTGCTAATAGGCCCTGTGTCATCTACCCATTTTTGAAGTTTTCCCAACAACACTTTCCCAAATGTTTTTTGGGTGCAATCGAATAGCGAGATCGGACGATAATTTTCAGGCTGGTCTTTAGGTCATTCTATGTGTATCAGTACTATTGTCGCCTACCTCCAAGTTTGTGGTACTTCTTTGGCACCAGTGGCAGCATTGAATACTCTGCATAAAGTTGGCACCCAGATAGCCATTTCATCACGGTAGAAATGTAGCGGAATTAGATCGGGCCCTGCTGCTTTCCCCCTTTTTGGGATCCTAAAGCCTCCCCACCTCCTTGTGTGTTGCAAGCATTACTTCCTGTAGGGAATGTGCAGCTGGCTCCTCACCGCAGTGCTGTGCAGTCTGCCTTCCCTGACCTGAATAAAGGTTAGAAAAGTGCCTTCTCCAGGCCATGCCCGAAATACAGCATTGCGGGGACTGTTTGCCACCCAACTTGCAAAGAGAGAGCAGCTTCCAACACTGGACCACATCCGCTTCTTCCATCGCCTCCCGAAGTGCGGGCCAAGAATCTTTTGCACATGCATTTTTTGATGCGCGCAGGAGGGCTTTGTGGTTTGCCCTCAATTGTTGAAGGGCCCCTTTATCTAGAGGATTTGTGGATCTGGCATACAGCACCAGATCTTTTTCGTTCTGTAGCATTCAGCTTTATACCAGATTTGTGCGCCTTTCTGCCCGAAAATCCCCATACTTCAAACAGGCCCCCAAGGTCCACCAATATGCGTTTTACACGCAAATAATTCCATGAATCAGGCTGTTTGTCTTTATATATATTGTGGACACAAAGGGTATCAAGTTTTTATCCAAGATCTCAAACTCTGTTATTATGATTGTTGCTGGGGCACTGAAATTGCAAATTTCACCCAAGTTAACCACTATCGCTGCGTAAACTTCAAACTTTACGCCTCTCTCAATCCAGCCTGGCCATTTTATTGATTTTCTGGTGTGCACCTTGACCACTACATGTTGGCAAGGCCCTGCCCCCCAAGGTCCACCAATCAGGTTACAACAGGAAGGGGACAGGGGTTTGTGGTCACCCTCCATCCTGTCAATAATAGACAGGTTCTGGATTACGGGCCAATGACTGGCCAAGTTAAATAGATAGTAAATGCACAAGGCTCCCTTTGGACCACTAAATGTCACAGCTGCTGGTTGGTCGCATGGCAATCTGCCCTTGCATGCTCTAAGCAACTATGCATGCTGACTCAACCGCGGCTTTATGGACCTTTTTAGGGGGGGCAGATGATAGTGGTGGAATTGCCAGTACAAGATCCTGGTCTTCCCAAAGATCTTTTGTACTTGCCAGGGGTTCCTCCTGGAGGTTCAAATCCCCTGCTACCAGTATGAACTGGCTGTTCGAATTCAGAGGAATGTTAAGGTTGTACGGATCCTGTAACTTCAATAGGGCCTCTAAGCTAGACTTCACGTTTGGCCTATTATATAAGTCTACCTCGGGAGCCTTTAGTTGCTGTGATTGTGGTAGTCACATAATCCTCGAAGGCGACTGTCTCTAATGCCCATGTTTCCTGGAACAGAATGACCTGATGCTCTCTAATAAAGTTGCACCATGCCGGGTGATAGGTAGATTTTAGTGTGTTAACAGCAATAAACTGTGCTGCCATTGTTTGTGAGCTTTGACCAGTCACATTCACTCAACTGTCATCTGTGATTAGTGCTAACACGCATAAAGAGGACACCAGAGGTGGGAGGCAGCAGAGTCCCAATCTGGGTATTTGGGGTAATAGTATGGACCGGGCCCCCTCCTGCGAGTGTTTGGGAGCAATTGGTTTGGACTGAAATTACAGAAAATTCTAGAGATGGGCAAAAACTTGCACAGCAGTTTTTGGCCCACCAACAGCTTAATAATTGTGATCCCCCTTCCGGAAATAATGATTTGGGGGGCATTTGTGTGACAGGTCAAGGTCATTTGTGGAGGGGTTATTATTGATGTAAAATTGATTTGGTGCTGGTATGACAGGTCAATGGACTAGTCAGTCGCCTGAGGGGCTGCCGGAGTTGCGAGTTACTGTGAGTTCCGTTATTCAGTAGTAGAGGTAGTTTGTGGTGTTTTGGGGAGAGAGGCGATTTCGAATAAAATGTTGTCTGTAGACACAGACGTTGATTTGAACGTATTTATTTGAAGAAAAATAATTGTCAGGTGGTCTGTAACTCTAATTCATGTCTTTTGTTTGACAACAATATTGATTTGTCTCAGTGTTTCTAGGATCTTTGACCTTAACAATCAGTTTCTCAATATTTGTTATACATTTTTGACAAAGTAGTAAATGTTTCTCCTTAGCCTTACTTTCTCAACGCCTTTCAGAACTTTGGAATTCAAGTTCCAGCTTGCAACATTTCTTGGTTCAGCTAATTTCTCCATGGCCCCATGAAATTTTGTCTCTAAATTCCAGCATGCAGTGTTTTCCTTTAGGCTTGGTTTGTCAATGGTTCCAGGAACTTGGACTATACATTCCTGCAGGCATTGTTGCACTTGGGGCAGCAATATCCATGACTGTTCAGAACTCACTCTCTTGATTCCAAACAGCACCTCTGCTTTACTATCACTCATTTTGGTGACCTCACTGTGATTTGTCAAGGCTGTCCACATCTGTACTGTGTTCTTCCCATTGGAACTTCTCTCCTCTAATTCTCTGTGCCCAGAGTCTTCACTCTAATCTTGGTACCAAGCACCTCTGCTTTACCTTCTCTAATTCTGCTTACTCACACTACCTTCCCCGTCAGGAAATATTCTGGCAGCTCTGTGTGGTGCTGCATCTGGCAATTCACCCACGCTTCTTGTTCCAGACTCTCATACGTAGCAGTTTGTTTTGAGGAAATGTTGGGGTGACTTTGGATCTCAACCACCTGAGTAGCATCCCTATATCTGACATTCCCCAGCATTCCACTCCATGGCTGGTCCTGTACAATTCAAAACAGCTTGCTCGGCTTAGCTTGCAAGGTACTTTCCACAGGACTTCTTCTCACCTCTCATTCACCGCTTCTGCCACTTGATCTTCACCCCTCCTATTAGTCATTTTACAGGTCACTTGGTCTTGCTTTTAGCCCACAGTGCAAAGAGCTAAATCACACATCTATGAACATGGTATAAATACCTTCATGCTGTGTCTGTCTTGCCATCACTGATGACACTTCACAACAGGAGGGAGAGATGGGCCTGCCTGGAGTATGCTCAGGATATCCCAGGGAATAGTTGGACAGGGATGGAGTAAGAGGGGATATTTTGGTAGAATTCTATTATTGTGGGAGGGTGGTGATGCGATCGAACCTGGGGGAGGTGGGCAGAGTTCGGTTCATTAGGGCAATTTAGTATGTTAATGGGGATAAAACCAAGTGTTTGTGGGCTTTGGCCTGTCACATTAAAGAAACCTTTTCCACTTATATGGTGTATGTGCTTAGTCCTATCTCAAAAAAACGAATGCATTTACTGGATGTTAATTTTGGGGTCTGGAAGACCCAATTATGTCAAAAATAAGTCCCTCATCAAGGTGTATCCGTGATTGGGGACTAACAGAGATTTTCATGTAAGAAATATAAATAGTTACATCTCAGTGGTTTGACAAAAGGCTAAAATCATGCTGCAGTAGTCATGGTCAAGTCGTCCAGGTGAGTATTTCCCATCATTTTGGTGTCAATCTGCCAACAGCAGCAAGAGTTCTAGCAATAAAGTACACTTTATTTATTATTGGCCTGGAGATTTTCAGGGGTTTATGCTTAGTGCGTAGGTGTACTGCACTCATTTGATTTTATAACCTTTTAGCAAAAAAAAACGGTTCTGTGGACAGACATGAGAAACACTTTTAATCAATTGTTGAAATTCAATGATCCTGTAAGCCGCTGTTCCGACGCTTATCGATTGATGTGCCTTGCACTCTAAAGTAAACCGCGCTGAGAATGGGCGTGTGTGCCTGTCTGACATACCCCGGAGCAGACGTTGGGCTAGAGTTGGTGTGCTGCTGCATACTGGGACCTACTGTGCTCTCTCCCCACCTGTTGCCTCACCATGGCGTGGTGCAGTTTGTTGCAGTGCAAAATTGAGGACCGGTCCCTCTACAACCACATTGGTGAAACAGTGTGGAATTGTATCAGGAACAAAGCTTTACCAAGCCACAAACCCACATACAAATTTAGAGTGTTTCAGGAATCCGTTAAAAGGGGTTGGAGACTCCAAATGTCATGTAGCCAGTATTGTCCTGAAGGTCCTAACAGGTAACTATGCAGAATTTGGTGCAGATTGGTGAAACGGTGTGGAATTGTATAAGGAACAACGCATTGCCACAAACCCTGCTACAAACCCACACATGGTCACTTTTATAAATATGGAAGATAGATGGTGTTAAGATTATCTTGCTTGATGTGCATAGAACACGTTCCTTTCATTGCTCATTACAAGTCACCAGGAATTGTTCCGAAATCACCATTCATGTTCACTCCAAGAATGACAATTTTCTCATGATCAGATTCTAAATGAATTCTTCATTCCAATGCATTTCAGTGGAGGTTCCATTTTCACTGGCATTATAATTGCTGAGGAGCGTTGTGAAATGTTTCCAATGGTCCTAATCTATGTATTTTCCAATAATTTGTATTGTAAGCAAGTTATTGGTGTTGGACTGTTAGAACACACATACCTGGAAACCTTTACATTTTCCTTGCAATGAAATCTGCGTACAGACCTTCTTTGCCAGAAGGCGTTCCCCGACAGGCCGCTTTATTTGCAAAACGGGCGGTTGGGAATTGACGCATGCACTTTTTGTGCATGGCCGGGGGACTAATCAGAGAGAGGAATGGAATGCATGTAAGGAGTGGCACAGAGTTGAAGGGGGGGGCTGAGTTTTTTTTTATAGAGGAGAGATGGTGAAGGGGATTGGTTCAGGAAGAAGGGATGAGGGAGTTGTGGAAGGAGGTGTGCCTAAGGGGGATCGGAAATTGCGGGGGTGTTCCACGCACACCAGAGTAGAGGGGAGAGGGAAGGGGTCGATGGGAGGCAAAGCGGGGTGCCCACACAAGTTGAGGATCAGGGGTGTAGTAGGGCACCGAAGAAATTGCCTGCAGCACAATGCGTTGTGAATGGGTCGTTTTATATCCCTTGCTTCAGACAAGTGGGGATGGTAAATTGATGTAATTTATCACCCTCCGAATATATACTGATAGCTTGTAGGTATTTAATATATTGTAGGGGGCATGTAGTTCATACGTGCAATGGAGTGCTTTACAGAGAAAACTTTCCATATCAGGAGCCACTCTAATATGATATTCTCCATATAGAGTGGTATGGTGAGAGGTATCTGGATTAGGCCATATTACAGGAAGCCGATGTGATCGAAAGGTGGTCGAGAACCCCATAAATCAGACAATAATATACAACACACTACACACCCTTTTTCGTTACATACTTATATAGAATGCAGATATTTACAATTTAAAATAACCACCAGCCCCCAAAATATGCATTATATCTTAACTTCCATGACATTTTAAGAAGCATAACAATAATGGGAGAGGGCTAATGTCCATTGTCAGCAATGATCAAAAGCTTAGTGAGATTTTCTAGGAGGCAGTGAGCTGTGCTCGAGTATGCTTAAGCTGTCAGTCAGTGTTTGGTATGGTAAGCATGATAGAAGAATATGTCCTAGCAAAGATTATAAGACATACAGGCCCTGATTCACAGAACGGTTTTCCAATGGGGGTGTTGCCATTATAAAACGCTTCTGTGAATTAGGCCCACAGTGTTTTGTTGGTTTTTGTGGTTGTAGGCCATTTTGCTGCGGTAGATCTATCTATTGTGGTTAGCAGCAATGCTACTGAATGCCTGCTTGCTGGAACCTTTGCCCATATAATGTATTCCATCCATAATTGCCATATTACTGCCTGTTAAGAATATGCTTAGTTCTTGCTCAACGAGTGATGCATTAATTAGAATCAGGAGGGTCCATGTTTATCTAATGCAGAACTACTGAAAATCTTTCATGAGGTCATAGCATCTATCCCTGTTGCTAACTAAGCCTGGTGGTATCGTGATAAAGGTCCCAACTGAGCATGCACAATGCTGCGATTTGGAGTGCCACAGTGCGAGGCAGGAATTATTCTTCATCCTGAGACACTCCTATCAAAACCTTAAAAACTGGGGGGAAAAGGCTTTTGAAAATGGTAAATGAATTTCACTTACAGTGGCATTGTAAGAGAAAAACAGTTATACATTTTGGAAGTTGGTTACAACAGGGTCCCTGGAAACTAGGAATATGGTACATGGTAGCATCAACAAAGAAACATGGCTTGAGCACTATTAAACATTGTATAAGGAAATGCACCTAATGTTTGTATAAATGGTAAAAGGCAGAGTTCTGGATGCCTTGTGCTTCTTTAGGAAGGATACATATCCAGACAGTTGATTGGCTGAAAACCATTTGGTTTTTATTGTTATAAAGCAGACATGTGGTCTTGTGTGGTCAGCCGACAAGTCTTTCGACCTCTAGGGTCCTTTTCAAGGCTAGTGTATTAGGTTGATGCCCGAACATGTCCTGGTCTGTTCAGTCCTGTATAGGCCGTAGTGAATAGGCGCGTTGGTCTGCCTCTGAAAGTCTGAATTTAGAGTCCTGGTACGCTTCATATTCTGCTTCGTCTGTGGGAATGCTGCGTCTCTGTGAGCCGACACCAATGTTTGTATAAATGGTAACAATCTGCCACTAGATGGGCAAGATCATGCCGAATGTTTACAGTTTGCTATGCAGAAGATATACGCTGCGATTGTTAATCAGAACAGTGGAAGGCATCAGGTCCAGAAAAGATCCAGACAAGATCCCAGTTGATATTTTTTAAGTTAGAGCTCAGTACATCACAGTGTATGTCCCTTTCTTCTTTCGTTGATGCAATGCCATTGCAAACTTATTCTGTGTACCGAAGTGCAGGGCTAAAGCACAAACAGTGCCCATTTATAAGAAAGGGGGAGGGTGGAGCCATAATTTATCAACCAATCTCACTCCTCGATGCAGCAAAGAAGATATATGCCAGAGTTTTGCTTGGCCATTTACATAATTGAGTAGAGGAAACAAATGCTGGGTTCCTCCAATGTGGCACAAGTACCGTTGACCAATGCTTTCGGTTGTTTTTACTGTTGAAGAAATATGTATTTCTGAGTAAATTAAAGTTATATGTGATGTTTGTTGACCTACAGACAGCAGTCTACTCATTACTTGCTAATACTGAAACTTCTGTGCGCTGGAAACTTACCTGTGATATTACTCGCTTATTCACTGTTCATACAGGAGTTTGTCAGAGCTGTGTCCTTGATCCTACCCTTTTCTGTTTATTTATTGATGCTTTGACAGAATCTATTGCCCAGGAGCCCGATCGATGCCCCAATGTTGGGTAATGAAAAGATCCCCCTCTTTCTTTTTTCAAATGATGCTATGACTCCAATTGGGTTGAAGAAACAGCTTAACAGGCTTTACGATTTTTGTTAGAACAAAGGTCAATGTCCTAAAACTAAATCCATGGTTTTTCACTCTGTACACAAAAAGGAGCCCAAGCTTCAACTTCTTATTGATGGAATGGCAATTGAGGAAGAAACAAGCTCTCGACATTACGTTTACGAGTAACTGTAAATAGAACCATCAGCTTGAGAAATCACAACTTGCTCTGGAAAGATCTCGTAATGCGATAGCAAGAGTCTCCAAAATCCATGGAAATTGTACTTTCTCTGCCACTTTAGAAATGTGCAAACTGCAAGAGAGGTCAACAGCCCTTTACAAGGCTGTGAATCTAGAAGTGAAAGAGAATGCATTTTTGAAGGGGGTGTTGGGATTACCTAAGGGAAACCTGAATATATTGCTTTGTATTGAAATTAATCTGGTGATATTGCAGAGGTACTAGAACTGTAGTCATTACTCAAGTGGATTTACTTGTGGGCTCCTCCTGCTCTTAAACATAGAGAATGTCTGATGGATCTGTTTCAACATAAATTATTACATTATTTTTAAATACTGTTAAGGGCAATTGCCTTACCCTATTCTGTATGAAGTTGGTAGCGCTCCTCCACTCGCTTAAGCCATATGCAAATGTGTCAGAATGAAACATCTTTTACATTTGTGTTATCTGCAGTTAGACACCATTGGCAGGTTGGCCATTCACTGGAGCAATCCATTGTTTGAAGGCTCCTTTTAGTTCCGTTAGTACCAGACCAGAGCTTGTGAAACCCGCAATGTGAAGCTGTATTCCAAAAGAATGGCATCAGATCACATGCAGATATTTGGTGCATGAAATTAAAGGACAAGCAAGATGGGTTCTTGCACCAGGCTGGAGTGGAAGAACTAGCAAAAGAAAAGTATCCAAAAGTGCAGATACTCCTGTCCTCTGCACACCTTATTGCTGAACTATTCCGCCAAAATTTAAATAATCATTTTGCAGTTTCATGGCCAACAAATCATACAGTAATTTTGGAAGGCAGTTCTAATGGTTCAATTCAATGACAATCCAGTTGGTTAAAAAGATTCTTATTTATGTTTGTTGACATCAGCAAAATGCGTTTCGTGATTTCAATCCCTTCATCAGGTGAAAATTCAAAATTCTACAAGGTAATTAACAATCCATCAGTACCGCATATGGCCGTATTCATGTTTAACAAAACAAAAATACAATAAATGCCATTTCTTCCAAAGTTGACTACATCAAGTCAATAACTGTCTAGACAATCATTAAACATGCTTGGTATTGTCTGCAGTCATCTCTTGATAGTCAGTGTTGTATAGGCAAAGGTTCAGAGTAGTAGCCACTCCCAGTTCAAGAAAATTAAAGATATAGACCAAACCGAAATAAAGGGTGAACAATTCAATTGTGGCATTAGTAGCATATAGCTTATAGCATGCTTTAGTAAAGGAAATGGTACTGAAAAATATAGACATGTCAAAATAAATACCCGGAACCTTTAAAAGCACTCCTCTTATTGCTAGGTCACATGCAGACCAAGAAAACTTTGAAGAGTTTCTAAAAAATAATAATAAACCACAAATCCTGCAAACTATTAGGATCCTGCAAACTATTAGGACGTTTGACATTATGCATTATCTCATAATGAATCACAAGGAAATAATTTCAACTTTTTCTGAAGGATGAGTCTCAGTACCATGTGTAAGCTGTCAATAAGCACTAATAAATTTGAAGGAACGATTTGTAAGAAAAGTAAGAAACTAAATCTTACCATACTAATAACATAAAAATGCAAGCTTTTAACAAAACGGTGGAAGTTTTTCAAAGTGCTAGCACTAAGGCGTTGAACTTACACTCTTCAGTACGATAAGTGTTTAGGAGAGGGGGTTTGCACGTAAAGGCAGTAGCCTAACTTGTGCCTAATGTTTATAGTGTTGCCTTAGTTACGGCTATGGGAATAGAAGACGGACACTAACAATAGTGTTCCTCCTCGAGTCGTGTTTAAATGGTTGCCACGGAAACAATAATGAGTTTATGTAACACGAGTGCATGAAGGAGTGCATTATCTATATTAATGTTTAGTAAATAAAGCATAATCATTTCAACAGTAAATACGCTGTATCAGATAACTGTGGAATCGGGAGTGTAACGTATAGACTCCACGCAAATCCAATAGTTGTGCAATATTCATATTTCAAAATGGGGCGGGCAGAGAAAATGGTCGCTATTTTTGTGTCCTCTGCAAATCTACGACGGATCATGGGAAATGTATTGAAGCGCGAGCTAGAATGCTCAACAGGTGAATAATAGAAATGAAAAGTCTAAATGAGGAGGGATAATAACACCAAATGAAATGAAGATAAGATTAATGAAGATAGGAGTAATGATGTACAAAATTGGGAGTACCTATTTCACAATGTTTGAAGCAGACAGAGAATGACCATTTAAGGTCAATGGTTAGGATATTATTCTTAGACGCATAGCACAATGAAGAAATGTCATGTTTTGGATCTAACAATTATCTGTATACTGCAGGCATTTAATAATTACAGAATAGCTGTGTTAAAATACGCAGCCATATTATAATCATGATGTTCCATCACAAATAAATAACTCAACACATAATATACATTTGTGGGAACATAGAATAAACCCTTGTTAAGCAATCTCAGTTGTCTGTTCAGAGATATTTACTACAATATTGTTTTCGTTGTTCATTTCTGTCTCGATCTTAGAGGTCATTTTGCCTCTTCTGGTATTTTTTTGGGATCTAAAAAAGGAACCTGTCTTGTAATAGGGCCAGTGGCAATGATTATAGGTGCTGAGCCACTTATTGTTGTTGGTTCTCTCTCCGGTTTGCTTATGTAGTGGAAATGGAGTCACCCCCTGTACCTGTGCTGCTACTCGAATTGCTACCTTCGCTTTGGTCACTGGAATTATTTGTCCTATTTTGTACGTACATGAATTCTGATCGAGATTTGTTTAGGAAAAAAAAAAGTTACACATCTGTAGTGTATACAGTTTGTTATACAGTGTAAAGTGACAGCTCACAGTGCTTCAAATATCCACTCATGTCGAATACATTAATAACTGATGAATGGGGTCCCTATTTGAATATATATAGTTTTTTTAAATGACATGGTGTTATGAGAGGATTACATTACACCATCTATACCAAATCAACATTATTATATGGCAAGTATGTCTTCCAATATGTATGTAGTTCATAGTGTGTTTACAAACTTGGACAATCACATTCATTTTTGCAAGGAGAACTGTGTTCAATCTCCAGTCACATAATTGGTGAGATGTACTCTAAATTCAAAAGATAATCTGACACATGACATTAATTCATATATCACAAGTTCAAAGAAATCATATACTAGGATGTTTCCTAGAGAATGCAATAAAACTATTGCGGTACACAATTTGTAATGTATTGAATTGTATATCTATCTGTATATCTGTATATCTATAAAAAACATTGGAGATAAAATTCCTTGTTCCCATTATTTGGGATAAACTGTGTCTAAAATATGAATCCAATGCATCTCTCTTTGTAGTAGTTTTTTGGTTGTGTCGCCTACTCTACCTGATTTGTGCACAACCTGGAATAACTGTCAGGGTTCAGGTTAGTGAAATGAATGTAAGAAATGTCCTACATTGTAGAGGGAAAATGGCATCATGGCAGGAAAAAAGAGGCAAATGTTAAACAAGTGTTCACACAATTTGTAATCTCATGTTGTGCTCTTTTCCACAAAATGATCAGCTACGTATTGCTCATAACACAGGCACTCTCTTTTTTGCCTATCATGTGCTCTGGCAAACATAAAGGCAACACAGCTGGCAGAACAGTGGCTGTCATCTTGCAATGGTGATTTCAGGCATTTTGTTTTACAACAATTGCCAAAGTATAATACAAGTATAGTACATATATTGTTCAAGTCTGTGTGCATTTATTGAAAATAAGCTTTTCATGATGAAATGGCTTTGGATTTTTTATTGTTTTGAAGAAGCAGCTCCTGATTTTGTTAATTATCTTCAATATGGAAACATGTTTATAAAGTGCAATGGTACATACCTTGTTATTGAACATTTGGCTGCACTCTATTTTCCTTTACAAACTGTTTAGTTTTATTTGTGAATGACCAGGGTAATGCAGGATTGTGATTCAGAAACAGATCATTCATTTTGTTTTGCTATTTCTTTGTAGCTCTGCATTTACATGGGGTACTGCATTGCTTTAGTTTTATGACCGGTCAGTTCCGACGGATTTAAAATAAATATTTTTTGTATAATTGCTTAACGTGATGAGTATTTGAGGCAACACATGTCTCTCTCAAGTGCAGTAGCTATAGTTTCAATGTTATCAGGGTGTAGAATAGTTGAGCATCTCAAGTGCAGTAGCTACAGTTTCAATGTTATCAGGGTGTAGAATAGTTGAGCATCTCAAGTGCAGTAGCTATAGTTTCAATGTTATCAGGGTGTAGAATAGTTGAGCAAGACTTTTTCCTGGTTCACTTTTATTCACTAACTAGCAAAAAGTACCCGTACTCCGCACGGTTTCTGTCGACAGACATGATAACACTGTCCTCAATTGTTGAAAATCAATGATCCTGTAGGTCGCTGTTCCGAGTGGATTATCGCCTGATGTGCTTTGCACTCTGAAGTACACTGAACTGAGAATGGGCGCATGTGACTGGCTGACATACCCCGGAGCAGATGTGGAGGGGAGGCAATGGTTGGCGTGCTGCTGCAGCATCATGCAACCTTCTGTGCGCTCTCCCCACCTTGGCATGGTGCAGTGCGTTGTGGTGCAAATATATCAGAAACAGTGCATGCTAGGGTCTTAAAATATGGTTTGTTTTCAAGGTCCCAATGCAGCCTTTGACTTTTGTTCCTCGTGTCGAGACGTTTAGAATTAGATTTGTCTGTTCCTTCCATGACACAAATTGATGTTTCGCCGATTTCAGGTACCATCTCGTGTGAAGGGGCTGACATCGGGGGAAAGTTGCAGGTGTCCAAATGTCATGTAGCCAGTAATGTCCAAAAGGTCCTAACAGGTAACTATGCAAAATTTGGTGTAGGTTGGTGGTACGGTGTGGAGTTATATAAGGAACAAACTAACATATTTTCAGCTTTATATATAGAGAGATGATGACGTTAATGGTTGACAACTATTGCATCTTTATACGTCCACATGCGTTTGAAGTTTGATTGCCAACTTTTAGCACTGCAAAATTACTGAAACAGAACGAAAGCTGATCAGAGACAAGGTAATAGAATTTCCAAGAACCACAGCTAAAGGATTTGGAGAGGGTAATGGTAGTGGGACTAGCAATGTGTCAAAGAGCACACCTATTGTGACAAGATTAATCTTGAGACACACTTCAGTTATGAATGTATTTCCCCCTAAAGCGAAACAAATCCTGTATCAACAATGAGAAGTGTGGTAGGAGCTGACACTTTGAGGACATTGTGGTGCTCGGAAATCGTAGTGCTGGACCAGGGCCCATCTGCCATCCCCTGAAATGGAATATTTGGAATTTGACATTATTGAAGATGCTATTGACCTTCCTGATTATTTTGGTTTTGATTGTTGATATGATATGATAATGCTGCAAGAATAGTGGAAAAGTGCAAGATGTCTAATTTTGAGTCTTGGCATCTTCCTCCTATAAAGGCCCCAGCTGGCTAGGCATATGGTAGTTTGAGTCCACTCAATAATTTGAGATGGGGGGGCAATTGACTAACTATTGCCTCTGCCTTGTCATGACTTCGCTTTGAGGGTATTCAATTCTACTAAACTTCAAATGAGAGCACACAGCTGGATTTCAGTTAGAGGTATTCCACCCTTAGGGCAGCACTTTGGAAATACATATTATTGTCACACAATTGTGTGTTCCATTTGTTGCTTTAATGAGCTTTATTGAGCCGATATTAAAAGAGGCGGTGTGTCCCTTACCACAGACGGTGGTGCCATTACCGGCCTGCCGCCTTGCCATTAGCAACCGCGCAGCACGCTATAAGGGTGCTAAAGTCGTCTTTTTTTTGGGATAAAAAAATAATTATTATCTTGGCTGCACAGTGCTGATGTTTTTGAAGTCCGTTTTCACTGTTGATGAGTGTGACATCATCAACATGAAAACAAACTTCAGGGAAAGCAGCACTGCGTGACACCGGGCCGCGCAGCCACAGTATGTTTCTTTTTTTATTTACAAAAAAAAATAAAACACCTTTAGCAGCCGTGTAGGGAGCTACACAGGTGCTTACGTGAAGGGGCAGTGTGGAAGGGAAAAAAAGCACATTACACCAATGCTAAGAGCACAGGATTTGCTTAGTGAATACAGCCGCGTTCCGAGCATTTTCAATGGTGGACAGCGCCACAGAGGGTGCTAATGCAGGTTATGGACATGCAATTCCACAAAGAGGATTCGTAAAGATTTCGAGAAACATAATATTTGTCGACAGCAAATGTCATGAACATGCATTGGCTGCATCACATATTGTCATGCCACTCACCAAGTTGTGACTGCCAGCATGTCCCAGCTGAAGGCAAGTCCCTCTATGTGCACACTCCAGAGTAAAAACAACCCGCTAGGAAAATAGGCCAAGAGATAGCTTTGCAAGGATAACAAGGTTTAATTATACAGAATAAAACAATTCAGCAAACGACTCTGCTGCTCGAGAGTGCTCTGGCTCTAACAGTTACAAACACCATCTTAAGAAGGCATATGCCGTCATCATACACAGTACAAGTTGGTGCCACCGATTGGTGGAACCCTACACATGGGCCTGCTCCATAGGGGATGCCAGTAATTGGTTGGTTTATGTCCCGTTGATCAGTGTCCACGTGGGTCAACTGGGCTCATCCTCGCAGTGAAGGTCGGATCACACATAAAACATTGTTTCTATCTAAACTAAACATACAAAGTTTGAATATTAACTCATTGTGGCAGGCAACTGGGCGGCACAGGAAGTGGTGCCATGGGAGAGGGAGGATGAAATACAGTCATGCTGACCCACATATTCAGGGCTTCGTCAATACCGCAGTTCCGACACTCAAGGGATTTGATCTTTAATGCATCCCCCCTAGTACCTTGTGTTATGTGGGGTATGTGTTGTTGCCTCGAAGAAATATTGCTGCGCATGATTAGATCTCATTTGGACACTTAATGAGGGTTAGGACCTGGGGGTCGCGTTCATGTCAAGGAACGCAAAGGCATAGAGGTCGAGGAAGTGGGGCGAGGCTGGCTCCAGCTAAGTGGGGTGGGGTGCGAGCCCTCCTGGTAGGTTAGTGGAGATGAATGGACACAGCGCAGAGCCTGGTGCTGTCTCACGCTCTTGCAGGGAGCATTCCGGTGAAAGATACTAAATATTCACAACACTAAAGGGGTGGGAGGGAAATGGACTTCTGTGGGAAAAATTATCAAGCGGAGCCAGCATGTTGTGCAGAAAATGGCCTTTGTGAACCTTTGTGACCCAGGAATTTGAGCAGCGCGAGCCTGAAGCTTGTCCTTTCTGGGCAAAATGGAGTTGTGGGTTGTGGGCATTTCTAGTGCTATGCACCTACTTCTATCCACTGCGGTGCTGCTATACAGAGCCCGATGGGGCAGATCACTCACGCATTGTATGTTATGTCGCTTCATATGGTTTTTGCCATATTTGCAAGCGCCTAGGGGGGTGGGATAGGCTAATTTCCCTCCTTACACAGCCCATGCAGAAGTAATCAAAATAAAACTGTACAACCCTATAATTTAAGACTGTCAAGCCACTCTCCCATCCTACGCCTAGTCACTTATACTAGTCCTACTCCTAGACTCTCATTTTTGTTCATCCCAGTCCTAGTCTCTCATACTTGGCACATCCTAGTGCTAGTCTCTCATACTTGGCACATCCTAGTGCTAGTCTCTTGTCCTATCATACTCCCTTGTCCGACACACCGGTCCTTCATCACTCTCCATTGTACACATCCTTGTGTATCATCCCAGACCTTCTCCTTTGTCTATGACATTCGTCCAGAACTTCTTCCATGTTACGTGTCCCAAACCTCTAACTTCGTCATAGTCTTATGCCCTAGTTCTTTACCCAAGTCCTTCTATTTCATCCTCAATTGTTGTCATTGTCATTCTTGTTTATCACTGTCCTTCATCCTATTAATTTTTCTTCATTCTTGTCTTTCAATCACATTTTATTTTAGAAATACTTTTCAGTTAAATTGCAAAGGAATCTTCAACATTAAAGCACAACCAATAAAATGCCATCAACATATAATTGTAACCAATTATAAATGTTACAAATACTAACAAAATGAATTCACATTGCACAATATGATAAATGTAACTAGTATATAAGTAGGATTTCATAGGGAAAGTGTCTGAAGGCATGTCACTCTTCAAATTTTAACATTGAGTTTTTTCAAAAGGGACAAAGAATTTCTCTCTTAGCAGCATCAGGCAAAAAAGAAGATGTGAATTAGTGTTTCCCAAAGTGATTTAATCCCATGAGGAGATCGCTAAGCACATATCAATGTTAGCCCACAAACTCAAGGTCTCCAGCTGGTCGAAGCGTGATTTTCCAAAAAGATGTCGCTTGTTGGATTGTCTTACAGAATTCAACTTGAAAATGTTTATTTTGAGAAAGGACCATGTCTTAATTTGAACTTATTCAGTTCTCCAAAGCTGCTTTGATGCATCTGGTTTGTGACGCATCTAATTAAGTGAGCATCTACCTCATGTAGGTGAGAACAGCCTTGGCAAATAAAGTATTTTTAAAATAGAAAAACAAGGTTCTCCTAGGCTAGCAGCTCCAAGCCATTAATGTACAGAGAAAATAACAGGGTGGGAAGAACCACATCCCTGTTTGTCTTCATGGGTTGTCGGAGATGGCCCCAGGATCTCACCTATCATTCATTCATCACCACACTCATACCATTTGAATATAGGTGAGGACCGATGGTTAAAGCCCCTTCCTCAAAGCTACATTTCCCAGACTCTCATATAGAATGGACATGGCCAAGCTATTGAATGCCAAGGAAAGGTCCATAAAGGCAAGACGTGTATAACCTTGGCTGCTCCTTTCATATTTCTCACACAACACATGCTTCCATAGTTTTTCAAAACCCATATTGAGTTTCTCACACCGTTTTGTTATCATTGCGGCCTATATCACATTGGTTGGATTCATGACCCATTCTTCAAGTTGGGCACAATTGTACCCTTGTGGGTTATAAAAATAATCAGAAAAAGGTTAGCCAAGATAAGAAGACCAATTGTAATTGTAATTCTAATAGTTTTTTTTATAAACCGCTTATAAACAAGTGAAGTGCTTCAAAGCACTTCATGGCGGGAAGAGAAAAAGGGAGTACAGAGTCATTCTTACGCCTTGAAATATCCGAATGATCTAGCAATAAATGACTAGCATGGCAACATTACTACTAGTGCAAGTGCAAGACAAGGGGGGGCAGGAAAGGGGGAAGGAGAGGGAGAAGAGCATACACATTCTTAAACTACCAGACTAGGCCACGACATTTCAAATAGTGCAAGTGCTTGACAGAGAGTGAGGTGATAAGAGGGGAGGAGAAGAACATACAGAAACAAAAAACTACTATAACAGGCATAGCGAACTAGGCCCAGTGCATTCTGGTAATGTAAGTGTGCAGGCAAGAGGTGAAAGGGAGCGGTAAGAGAATACTTGCTCCTAGTCCAGTAGGGCCCTGGTTAAGTGCAAAGAGGTTACCCTTCTCATGCAATGAAATCCAGAAGTGCAGTAGTGGTGAGTAGAGTGCAGAGGAGATCAGGCTCAAGACATAGAGAGGCAGGGAGATTGTTCAAGGGGGAGGCACCTGCAGAGGATAATGATCTATCCCCAAATCACTGTTTTGAAAAATGGCTTACCTGCAGAGAGTTGGAAGAGGACGAGCGGAGGGCTCTAGAAGGAGAGTATTTAGGGAGAGAGAGAGTTGTAGATAGTGCGGCCCCGGCCCCAGGAAGCCTTGTGGACTATGCATAGGGTCTTGAACTTGATCCTTGCAGCCACAGGGAGCCAGTGGAGGGAGTTCAGTGCCAGAGAGATGCGGTCCCTGGCATGAGGCCAAGGACAAGTCTTGCGGTTCTGTTCTGGATGAGTTGTAGAGGTCGGAGTGTAGAAGTAGGAAGATTGCGAAAGAGATTATTGCAGTAGTCCAGTCTAGAAAGAACCATGGTTCTGGAGACGGTAAGCCTCTGTGGGAAAGTGAGAAAAGGTAGAATACCTCTGAGCAGGTGCAGCTGGTAGTGGGATTCTTTAGAGACATCCGAGATGCGAGAGGAGAACGAGAGATTTGAGTCGAAGATGACCCCTAGATTTTTTGCCTCACTAGTAGGTGAGGGCGCAGCCCCAAGGGAGGCCAACCAGAGTGAAAGTGGGAAAGCCGGAGCAGGAGTCCTAATGAGGACAATCTCTGTCTTGCTGGCATTGAGGCAGAGATTGTTCTCAGCACACCAAGACTGAATTGAGGACAGATGGCTGACTTTCCTTTTGTTGTACGTGTTAAAAAGTCCAAAATGCCTTAGATCTGCAATCCTGATCTCAGAACATTGGTCAGTGATCATAGAAATCTTGTTATTATAAATGTGGATAGACCAGAGAGACACAAAACCATCGAAGCCCTGAGAAATAAGGTACTGTCCTGGTTGCGGAGCAGAGTGAGTACAGGGTGTGTTTGAGCTCAAGATTTGAGGCTTTTGCACAGGGTTCAAGTCAAGGACTGGTGTCATTGGGTTAACAAAGACTGTATCATTATTGGTTGTGGTCAGAGCAATCTCTGCTGTTTTTTGAGTCTCTGCAAAAATGTGACCTTTACATCCTCTGTGACAAATCAAAAGATTGTGTTGGACTAATTACTCTTAGTTTGTGATCTAGGTTTTCTGGTTGCATTATTACTTGGTAAGCTTGTTGGCCTTTTTTCATTTTGTGTGCCTATTAGATCATGTATTATGCCCAGTGATTCTGTGTTTATTTCCCTCCTTATGTACCAGATGTATTGTTATTGTTACGTTGTTTTTCCTGTCCTTCGCACCCCTATCCCTCAGGGCATTTTGTTTTGCGCTAGAGGAATGCATTAAAATTAAAATACCCAGTCAGATCAGAGTCATTATTCGACTGAGTAGTTTTACTGTTGATAATAGAAGCTTAAAAAGGTGCAGAAGAAATCCCTGGCCAAGTACTCCCAGAGGGAAGACCTGGGAAGAAACTACAAATAACACTCTGAGTATTAACAAAGGTTACCTTGGAGGACATTCTAAAGAGGAGACCACAGAAAGCACGAGAAATAAATGTTTTCTTGAGAAACTAGAGTTGATTCTATCTGTTCTACCAAGAGGACGTACACTTCAAGGAGTTATTGAATGAACTGGAGGAGAGACAAGGCGAAGACAAATAATTATCTTGATCTATTTAAGTTAGTTAATATGAGTGGAAGGGGTAGATAGCGTAGTTTGGATGGAGGACATATTTTTGGACTTGATTACAACGGACAAGCACCTTTAGTTTCTTTTGATAGGTAGGGTACTTCCTATATAGATAGGGAAAGTTAGGCCTTGACTTATAATCTTCATTGAAATAAATTGAATTATATATTCTGCCTGTGTCCAACTCCTTCTTCCAACCTGCCACACCGCCTATACCTTTCTCCCAAAAAGATTTGTGCTACAATCCTACATTTGGGAAAGATTTCCCTTAGATCTGTAGGATTTATAGGATTTACAAATGCAAGCAAACAGCCAATGAGTGTTGGGGACCCTCCAGGGACTTTTTCCCTTTCTGGGAGTCAGGAAATGCAATTAAAAGTTTGTTGTATTTCCTGAACATTTAGCATGGTCAATTTATAATTTGATGGAATGCAACGGCTGCTCTGCTTCTGGCCTTTTTGTTGGAAAGAAAGTAGAAAGGACTACATACTGATTTATGTTGAATAAAGGTAACACCTTTGAAGGAAATTAAGGTTGTGTCCTAAGGACCACCATATATCAATGAAAGAAGGTCGAATGATATTAGGCAAGATTGGAAGCAGAATACAACATAAGGTCTGAACTTCTGTATGCCCTTGTTGCAGCCAGAAACATCTTGCATAGGTTGGGCTTGATGTTTGAGGTCACAAGAGCCAAACAGCAAGATAGCAAGTGAGCTAAAGAGCACATCAGAGGGTTAGGGCAGTTCTCGAGGCTCCATTAGCAGAAACAAAGGCACACACTCCTGTACTGGTTTCCTCAGGAATCTGTCCCTTGCTTTCTGGATAATAGACATGTTTTCATGGAATAGACCCAGATGATCTATGGTGTAATTAAGAGTTTTGCGGTATTTCCAGTCGAACTATTGCAAAACAATAATATTGTTATTTCATGCAGTAAGCATGCTGTAACTTTATGGGTCAGCATGAGTCCAAGTTATGTAGTCTCCATTTGGATTTTTATTGCAGCATGCAATAGTTACCAAATGTGGTAATGCTTTTATTTGGCTGTAATTATCACCACACACAAGAAGGCGGAGCCAAAAATTTTCAAGGTTGAAACTAATAGTTTTACAGAGTGGTAAAACATCCAATATTACAAAATCCTGGATGTTCTGCCTCTACTGCCAAACTTGTAATCAGACTCCTAAAGTCAGTTTGTCTGATACAAGGCACATAAGTCCATCAATAAAGGGAATGAATGGAGGAGTCTCTCTCCCGCTTTGATGGAAGCAGGGCAAACACTTGCAAATCAACAATCCCTGATGGACCATAAACCTGTGTTCGGAAAACTATAATCTTGATTGAAAATGAGGCTATACAAAGATCACAGATGATCTCCAGGACCTCTCCCATTTGAGGGTTGCCTTGTGATGTGGGGAATCAGAGGGAATGGGGAACCCATCATGTCAATGCACAGAATATGGAAAACGTCCCCTAGGGAACCTGTCCTCAGACAATAGAGTGATACATTCCCTCCATTTGGCATTTACAGGGGGAAACAAACAGATCCACATTCTGAATCACCGAACACTGGAAAAAATGCTCAAGGATGGATAGTGTTCCCACATGTATTTGGCATGAGTGGGCCTGCTCAGTCAGTCTGCCTCCATGTTCTCAGAAAAACTGCCCTCAGGAAGTGACCATGCTCCAAAATAGACACAAACTTCCCACAGTTAGGCAGCACAGTAGCTGGGATTTTGTAACCTCAAGTTGTGTTGTGTGTCTTTATGAAAACATCCTTCCCTAAAATCATAGGGGAAAATACATTCAGAGCCAGCAATATGTTGATGTGATCCATGCATTATGTCTGTGTCAAGAGGCCATGAATGGAGAGGCCCTGTAGAGTTGCACCCATCTGAAGAGGGACAAGTCTGTGGTTATATCGACTGAATGTGGCACAGCTGTCAGTGGGGTCCACTGAAGGAGATTTGAGATCTGCATTCACCAGAGAAGGTCTTCTTGAATAGACTGTGGTGGTCACAAGGTTGATCCCAAGACAGAGACAGAAGTAATTAGCTCCTTCTCATTTCAAGTCTTGCCAAAGGGACCGCCGAGACACAAGATGCTATAAAGCCCAGCTGCCTCTGAAACTGCCAGGCGTAGGTCTGAGACTAGGACAAAGAGTGTCAGACTATCTCTTTGATATCCCTTAAAATGTCCTGTATCAGGAATACACTGACACTCTGAGAATGGCAGAGGAAGCCATTGAACTGAATGCCCTGATTTGGTGAGGGTGCCAATTCATTCTTGTTGGCAGAGAGGCTCAGAAAGGAAATAGGAGAGGAGAGGTTCAACAGAGAACTCATGGCTCAATCAGCAGAGGGACCCCGAATGAGTCAGTCATTCAGGAATTGATCTATAATAATGTACCTCAGAGAAAGTTGAGCAGCTTTCACTGGCATGCGTTTGTTGAAGATCTATTTGACCTCATTTACACCAAAATGTAGACCTCTTTATTAGTAATGCTGGATGTGGTAGAGACAGAGATTTCCGGTGAGGTGGTAAGATACGCATGTGTAGGTAAGCAGACTTCAGGACCAATGAGCATAAGTAATCCCCCTGTGACTGGGGCGACTCAATCTGGGCAGGAGATTGATAAATATTAAGGGTAAGAGGTTCAACAGCATGTACAAGGCAGTGGGGATGTTTTATGTTGTGTCTTCATGCCTGGATGTATCTGATAATGTCATGGTATGATGTCATGGAGAGAATGTTCCCAGAGTGCTCAGAGTGAGGTGTACTGTGTTCTGAAGGTAGGAGTTTCAGTCCATGCAGTTAGTACCATGTAGCCTGGCTGGTGGGAGTGGATTTGGGTTGTTTTACCGAAGTATAAACAATCGCAGTGGAATTGACCATAGTTGATTTCGCCGCAATTCAGTTTTTACTTTGGTAAAAAAAAAACAAATTTGGGTGCAGAGAAAACCCCCCAACCCCCCTCCCCACCACCATACTTACCTTTTCGCTGGCTACCGTCGAATCTCCTATACCCCTGCTGCGTCAGTTCTGTCCATGTGTTGGATCAGAGCTCCTTTTTCTTTGTTTCTCCTAAAACCCATAATACCGAACATGGGGAGCAGGGGACACCGCTGCACCCCTCTCCTCATGTTCAGTATTCTGGGCTTTGATTTGCTTGTAGTGGCTGAATTCTGTCAAATGCTCCATATGTGCTATTTTGGTGATTCCGGTAGGAGCCAGTGCTTACCTGCTGCCACCAGAAGCTTGGTTTTTGACAGGAAGCTGGAGGAAAAGCCAAATCTCCTCTCCAAAGAAGGTTAATCCTCAGAGACTGAATCTGGGTTGTCTTCACATGTAGTCATGCGCCAAATAAAGGACTGTGCGGCTACACAATTTGTTCAACTGTTTTTAATGTTAAAAAGTACTGGTAGGCCCTCTGTGATAACACCTGTTTCGGCAAACACCATGCCTTTCTCAATTCAGGGCAAATCTACCACAAACAGTGTGTAACAAAAAATTCCAAAACACAATTCAATTCATTGCATTTCATCATTAAAAAAAAGATGACTTGTTTCAACACCTAAGACTGAGATCACAATATGCGAACTTAGGTAAGAGGTGGTGTTGCACCATTGTAACTCATTAACCACTATTTATATACATGCCAATGAAAAGCATTTTGAAATGTGCTACATTCATGCGGTAGTTTGATTATAACATTACTGTACAAATTTTAGCAATCACCACACATAGAGTACTGCAATGGAACTATACCTTGATTATGTGACTCGGCCAAGAACATAGCCAACAAATCTGTGCGTAATTTGACAGTATACCTTGAAAATATTTTCTCGCTTCCTAATATTGACAATTTTATTCTGTTTCTATTTTTTCTCAATTTTTCCTTACTACTCTTCCCTGACCCCCTCCCGCATCTCTGTGGACTATTTATCAGTGCATGTTGAATGCATGTTTGTTTCCAACCATTCGATGGATGAATCTTTTGGGGTTAATTGACACTAAATGTGACTTTAAACTATGCAATCACATTGATGGTATTCACATTGTTTTAATGATGAAATGCAATTAATTGAATAGTGTTTTGGAATTTTTTGTTACACATTGTTTGTTGTAGATTTTCCCTGATATGCGAAAGGCATGGTGTTTGCCAAAACGCGTGTAATCACAGAGGTCCTACTAGTATTTCTTACCATTAAACACAGTTGAAAAAATTGTGTAGCCACACAGTCCTTTATTTTGCGCATGACTACATGTGAAGACAACCCAGATTCAATTTGTGCAATACGGAGCAGAGGAACCAATGTCTCTGTTTCAATCTTCACATACATGCAACAACATCACAAGACTTTGAGTAATACCAGGGCGCGGGGGATGTTAAGTTAGTATCCCCTGAGCAGTTCCTTAAAACGTATTCATCCTCATAGAGCTTATTTCAATGAGGATCCTGTTTGGTCAAGTGTGGGAAAGGGACAGATGAGGGTGCCAAATCGCCTTTGGGACTGCAAAAAGAATCCACAGGTTTAAATTGATCAAAATCCAGCCTGCACATAAAATCACAGACTGGGCCCTCACAGGGATTTCCTGAACCTGGACAGAGGTGTATATTAGATTTTCCTCCTGTGCTGAGGATGTGGAGTTGTAAGGCTCATGGAAGAATACCCGAAGGACAGTTCCTTTCTCATTTCTAGAAACACTGGGCTAGTTGTCTGTTCCTGCAATCAAAAATGCTCAAAACGCCATCAGAGGATCTGAGCTCAAGACCCTCCTTTTCAAAGAATGGTTACTCCCTAACACCTGGGTCCACACACCCTCCACTCCCCACCATACCTGAGACAGAGTAATCTGATCCTTACTGTTTCGTCGCCTGGTTGCTTGTAGCTCCCTTGCTGACAAACTGCCCACACCCTTCACCTTTTATCTCCCCACGCTCTTGTTTCTCTGCTTCCCTCGTCATGTCCTTCCCCCTATGAAACGTACTAAATACCGATTTATTTTTTAAATTAATATATGGGGTAGGGTAAGGGGTTAAACCGGATGGGAAGGGGTTTAGGGGCGGGATTATAAAGAATGGGAAATTAGGGGTTTAGGCGGGCACCCCCTAAATAAAAAAAGACTCAAATATGTTTTTGTGAAAAACATGTCGTTAAAAATGTTTTCGTTATTTTTTCATTTGTTAATATTACATGGAACCATTGAAAATGTATTGCTGCTCAATGCTAAAGTGGAACAGGTTAGATCATTAAATGGGAGGTGTTGCATGTTATACTGGATGTCATGGGTGAAATATGGGGCTCTGAGTCAGGCTCACCAGTGCATATCAGCGCACAGAGACACTGCCCTGCCTGCTCTGTCGATATCACGGACCATAGCTGCCATGGTCTCCTGAGAAAAAATGGATGCCCCTATTAGGTCAAAGAGGAATAAAGCCTCTTTGTAAAATAAGAGGTGATTGTGGAAATCAGCCATTTCCCAAATAGCCTTTGGTTGGCTGTTGCTATCATGGCATCGAACTAACCTGCCTCAGGTGTAAGGCTGAGTTCAAATAGACTTTATTGCTCAACCTATCCAGGAGTTTGTCCTAATTTCCAGAGAATGAGTACATCTTTGAAAACAAGTTGATGGTCACTACCACCAAGGATAAAGGTTGCAGATGGCTAGGCAGACACCGTTTTTGGAGCAAGCTTTTTTTCTTGCTTCTGTCTTGCAGGAGTAAGAGTGAGGTTTCTACCAGATTTAGATGCTTTAGCCTATATGTGCACTTGAAGCAAGCTAGAAATTACAGAGTTCAAGCTTCAGGCCGGTCGGAGTGCAAGAGTGGGGTTTCTGACAGATGTGGATGCTTTAGCCTATGTGTGCTTTTGGAGAGGAATGCCAAAACTCTTTGAACCCCCAGGTCACAGTATGTGTGATAGGATCTTGCTCTCTGTGGCAGGGTTCTCAGCTATGGTGATTTCCAAGAGCTGGGCCATACCAGACATCCTGATATGAAAGGCCTAGCTGAGGAAGGGAGATCCAGATCCATATACTCTCCTGCAGATGGGTACATCCCAAAGAAAGTGTGGGATCAGGAATAGGAAAGTCCCTCAGAGCCGGAATATTTAAGTGCTCCACAAGCAAAGAAGGCTCTCCTTGATCAGGAAACTAAAGTCTTGGGCCTTGTTTAATCTGGCACTGGCCGCACTGTTGCACATGAGGAGATAGGCATAGGCGGCACTGGGGACCATTGTAACCAAAGGCAGTGGATCTAAATCCTGAGCAGATGCTGCTGAGGGGTTGGCTGACAAGATGGAGGTGACAGGGCCTGGCGAGCACATATTTAATGAGCCCCTTAATGTAGCACTTCATGCCTGAGGTGCGCTTCAGTCTCTGAAAATGATCAAAGAACATGTTTTTGATTACTGAGTGTGACTGAGCGGCACACAAAGGCATCCAGGTGGAGGTTGCAGTGGGGTACAACACAGGCTAGCAGTAAAGTAAGGTCCAGAGGTCAGAAAACCATTAGACCCCTGAGGACAAGGGCTACAATATGGGCCAGGATTCTCTGGTAATCTGGGACCAGTCCACCAAAAGGACAAAGGCTTTCCTGCTCATTGTAACGGGTAGGGTTATGGAAAGGTCCCCTCTTAGCTCCTGGCTCTGGTCTAACTCATGTGCAGGAGACTTGGAGGACTCTTGCAGTGACTACGGGCCTGAGTCTGTTGTTGCTGTCATGGTGGCACTTTCGAAAAAGCCCCTCAGTATGTTCTGACATATTGGGCCTATGAGACTGTAACCCCTTGGAGCATTAGGTGAATTTTGGACATTCATTTTCATGCAGACTTAGGTAGGTCCACATAGAACTTTATGCTGAGGCCCAGCAGAGGCTTTGGAGACCTCAAAGTGAACGTCATTATCATCCAGATAGCCTTTTTAAAGTGGTGTTTAGGTGCAGCTCTGAGAAAACTGAGGCATCACATCGGGCCTATGGTTAGGTCACCCTTCTGCCTGGCATTTTCGACCTCCGAGAGGTCTAGAGAAAGGAGGTTGACATTTAGCAGCCTCCAGAACAAGCAGAGCTCCAATTTCACTGATCTGTATGTAATGATTTGTGTTGCACTAATACGGTACCTAGATATGTGAAATCAGTACATGTGTGGTAAACCGTTTTTTGTATATATATGTTGATGCACTGTCATATGCACTGTTCATTGTATATTTAACTATGACAAAAGGAAAACAAGTCAAATAGAAAACCGAAAAATATTTCTAAAAAAACTGTTGAAAAAATAGATTCACTAGCCAAATAACAAGTCTGTGTGCACTCAATCAGTATAGTGTACTTCTATCTGCATGATGGTAATAGTAGACACAGAGATACCCGTGTAAAGCTAAATATGACACATTAAAACATGTGCATGAATGCATGTGAATACTCAAACATATGTGGCAGGACACCCCCATTGTTTCCATTCACTTTGGGCCACAACATTGTACCAGGACCTAGAAGATCCTCATGCTCAGACAGCCCTGGGTCACTTTTAATAGATTTGTTGTTTGCCTCAGAAAGACCTCTGTGATCCCTCATAGAAACAAGTCCCCAAAGTAAGGAGTCCCCACAGAGAACAGTGTTTTACTTATTGTCTTTCTCTTTGATGTGATGGACTTCTGCTGGTGTGTCAGTGGCAGGGCAGGGAAAATGTCCCCCCACCTACGGAGCCCTTTCTTCAGTAACCATTGGGAAAGTGAATTCAAATGTACAAGCGAGTCCCAGTAAGGAACGAGCACAACGACCCCAGGCAGAGTGTGTTGAGGTTTGATGTGGAGTATTGCACAGGATGTGAAGGTGGAGAACTCCGTTTGCACTGACATAAATAAAAGAAAAACACTGGTGGGGAGCAACTGAGAGTTGCAAAGGATTTTTCTTTTAAAGGACAAGCAGCAAAGCAAAAACAAAAGAAACCCGCAGGTGTCTGATACAGTTGTTACAAAATAAAAGTGCTGGCAGATGTTTCAGGGTGGTGGAGTCATTATGCCTGGATGATCTGCGACGTGAGCACATTTTGGCACTGCCTCTACATTCAAATTTAAAAACAGTTGCTCTATAGGAGTGCTGTGAAATGCCAGTACCTACAGACATTTGCGAGGAAAAGTGTAACAAAAAATCGTCAATCAGTATCCCATTTAATGATGCTGACAACAAAGGAATATCCAAGTTGTATCCACTTCCATAATGGAAAAAATGTAATTGAAGACTGAAATCAGTGGACTAATGTAGCCACTACAGGGATCTGTGATTGACCCTATGGCCACAAGTTGCCATCTTTGCAGCTCCACTGAGACCTTCATCTTTTCAAGGTTGATAAAATGAGTACCTTTGAGTTGGCTAGCAAACTGCATTTCTTATAAGTAGATAGTATCAAACCAGTGTTCATGATTGCCCCTTTCAGCAACTTGTCCAGTGCACCCGCTCCGTGTGTTTTTTATGTGGGCGCGTGGCTGGTGTCTTGGTAGGCATCAGAACATCTGCTTGCAGTCAAAGCCCTCCTTCCAGCAGGAGATAGCATGTTTCTTAGAGCGTGGGCCAGTCTGAGTTATCTTCTTGAAGTTAATTCCCTCTTACAAATCACCATATGTACAGCAAGAGGAATTTGGATGATGGGACAATGGATGGGAGGAAGCAGCTCCAGTTTGCAAATGTGGAGAGGAGGTACAGTAGAGCTTACAGTGTCATGTCCCATGGACAATCCGGCTCTGAGCTTTGAGCAAAAGGCCCATCCCATGATGGTGGGCACTGGGCCACTATTCATTCCACTTTTCTTGCTGTGTTTACGGGAGTCAGGGGAAACAGGAGCTGGAGGGTGAGAAAACTAGAGCAGTCAGGAGGCAGGTCACTGATTGATATGGCAGCGTTCCAGATTGGCAGCTGTAAAATGTTTGGGCAGCCAGAGCTTTTGGGGGCTGCAGTCTGCTCTCTATTGTTTTTACTCAGCAGTGCTGATCACCTGTTCCTATAGTAAGGACCAGCTTTCAGATTCCATTCGTTTTCTAGAGAAACGTTATTGATTTCCTTTGTAATCATATTTTGGTGACCTGCAGAAGGTTTTTAAGTGTATACCAGAATTCGAAGACAGGCTCTTGAGTACTTAGGGGATATTGCAACGGAGGCCAGTTACCCGCTCTTTGGCAGCCTGGTGATCAGATCCCCTTCTACCAAGGGTGACTGATTTTAACGTTTAGTTCCTTATAGGGAACTGAGTGTTCAAATTGCTTGTAGATCTTGGAAATTCTGACAGAAGTACTGGTTGAATCACAGTATAATTTACATATTAAGAACCTTGCCTGTTTAGATAAATCTACAGATCCTCTAATATCGAAGGCATTGGATGATTTGTTTTCAATTCAAATAAAACATGCTCTTGAAAAACTTTTGAATTTATGGGGAAGCTGCTTCTTCTTCAAAGACCCTTATTATGGAAACTCCACCTTCACAAAACTAGGACGCACTTACTGCTTTTCTTTATTGAAACAGAGATACATTTACAGACCCAAAAATCAGTTGAAGCTCAAATCTTAGATTAAGACATAAACGCATGGCCGTTGTTGAGTACAAATGATAGGCTTTCCATAGTACAGTACATTGGTAGGGCTCTGGTTCTGGATAATTCTTTTGATAGCATCTGTGCTAGTTTGCCGAAGGAGAGTCTCTGCAATGAGCTGCCCGGGAAGTTAGAGGGTTCAAGTGCGCAAGAGACAATGGGCCTCATTACAACTCCGGCAGTAGCCATGCCAGTAAAAACGGCAGGCTTCCGCCAGAGTTGTGTTTTTTTCGGCACGTGGCTTTAGGAAATCACCAGGGCAATACAGCCCCAACGATCCGTGAAGCCAGGCGCCGGGAAATGTAACTCCCCATTCCTATTCGAGTCCCATTGGGCTCAATTGGAATAGGGAGGACGGATGCACCGGCACCATGTGCAACAGTGTCGGTTCATCCGTCAAAGTCTGTGAGCGGCTGCCGTCCAGCCCGTCAGGTCTGAACTGGCGGGCGGGACGACAGCCGCTCACAGAACTCGGAGTGTGCCAGTCCGGTAACAACAGTGCCAGTACGCTTACCGGCACTGTTGTTACCAGACTGGCAGACTCGTAATGAGGACCAACGTCAGATAGCAATTTGAGCGTTTATCCCATTATTTTGGAAGAGCTACTCAATCCCAGTGTGTTAGCACATAGTATAAGCATGGTTTAAGTGGACTACACTTTAATGAAAAATTCGAATCCGGAATTGGCAAAAGGTTTTACATTTTGTGCCTCACTGCACCTACACTAGTGTGGTAAAGTGGTGGTAATCCCATTACCATTAATTTACTAGGGAATTACTCCAGTTATTCTACAGGTTAGGCTGAATATTGGAGGATATACTGCCACCATTTTGCTGAAGGTAAATCCACCACCTTACTTCTATTTTTTGTCTGATTTATCATGTGGAAATACAGCTCAGGAAAATCAGTTGAAAATGCCACAGAGTCCTATGGACTGAAAAAAGAAGGATGTACACTACTAACCACCACTCGTGATCGCATGGTAATGCCATATGTTTTGTCAGTAATTCTGTGCATTTACTGCCCGATTACGACCAAACTCGTGATCAGGCCCTTTGTATTGAAATCCTCGGTGAGCCTATATGAACAATTGGCTGAAGAGTTTAAAAGCCATGGCTCAGCCTTGGACTATATCTTGATGGCATGTGTAGGACTGAGCCAAAGGAATTGCAATGGCGGATATATTATGGTTATGCCACTAATTCTTTTTTTAAACAAACAAAAACACACTTGAAACACTTGTGTATAGGCGTGCTATAAATGTCATATCATATCATATATCACACAAGAAGTGTAGTCACATCAATTGGTACAACACATGAAAGATCAACATAAATGATAAAACAACACAACAACCAATTGACCAAAGAAAAAATGTAAACATAAAACACCATAGGAAACTTACATTAACTTCTCCTCGTTCGGTTCCAATCCAAAATTACAACAGTTCAAGTAAATAGGGTTCCCCACATATTTCCAGAAAACACATAACTGCAAAACTCCTCCATTTGATTTTAGTCTGCCCGAGATTAATCAACTATGGCGGCATATCATCCCACGGGGCAAACATAGCTTGCATCAGGACTATCCAAGCCTCCACATCATCACTCACTTCCTTCAGGCCTCTATATACAGCTCAATTCCAAGCCGAGGGTCTCTGAAATCGCCAATCTCCTCAAATCACACCATCGAGCATTTTCACCGGGTCCCTCTTTCGCCTTACAGGCCATCTTTCATCCTGGCGAGGTGTGCAGTATGTTTTTTGCTCCTTGGGAACATCCCCAGAAATGTGCTCTCACCAATCCACAAGACTGCCTTTAAATAATAACATGTAAGACAGGGCTGCAGCAGGCCATTGTCTAAAGGCGGTGCATCTGCCAGCCAATTCACAATTAACTGCAGTTTCCCCACAAAAAAATAAAAGTCGAAATACGGGAGTCGAATCCCCACACTGGTATAATCCCTTTGCAAAGTCCTCAATGCTATCCAGTGTTTCTGACCCTTCCAAATGAAACCCTGAACAATGGGCTCCAACTCATTAAAAAAAGTTTGGGGAATATTGAAGGAAATGTTAACAAAATGGTAAAGAAAGCGCGGGAGCGCCACCATTTTCAGAAGTGCCAACCTCCCCATCAATGACAGAGGTAGCCTGTTCCAAAAAACCACAGATTTCCGTGCACCGTCCATGGCCTGCAGCATGTTGTGTACATGAAAGGCATAACATTCATGCCTCACATTTACCCAACCCCAAGTATCTTAAAGTATCCTTTACCCAACGTAAATCCAGACCAGGCAACTGACTCCTACGTAGGCCTCCCAAACCAACCAATGGGAACAAACAGGATTTCGTCCTGCTGACGTGTATCCCTGAATAGACCGCAAATTGGTCTGTGACGTTTAGAAGATACTGCATATTTACTTCTGGCTGGGTGAGATAAAGAAGCCTGTCGGCTGCATATAATGAAACCAAATGCCTAACTCTATCAATCAGAATGCCTGCTTCCAGATATTCAGACCGCAAGTACACCCCAAGTGGCTCAAGGGCCACAATAAACAGCATAGGGGACAGTGGACAGCCCTGCCTCGTGCCTTTCCGCAGCACCCACTCATGGAAATCTGCCTGCTTTGCCTCACCCTCTGTGTACGCCAAAAGCACCCACTGCAAGAAGCCCTCTCTGTTGCTGAAACAATGCAGGGCCTCAAATAACCAGTCCCAACTGACTGAATCAATTGCCTTAATGGCATCCAATGAGGCAATCACACACTTCGAATCCAGATTCACTGTATTATCAGTAACATGGTGTAGTCTCCTCAAATTCCACACAGTGTTTCTGCCAGAACGTACCTCGTTTGGTCCGTATGGACCAAGATACCTATCACACTCTTTAATCTAGCTGCCAGCAGGGCTGTCGGGATCTTACAGTCTTGATTGACAATGCAGAGGGGCCTGTAGGAGCTGCAATCCAATGGGTGTTTGTCTGGCTTACATACTGGGACTATAATTGATTCTCGCAGGCTGCCAGGAAAGATCACTGTCTCGTATTTGAGTTATGGGTGCGTAGCTGGCGCTTTTCTAAGTTTTTCGGTTTTATTTGTACCCATAACGTCACTTTAACAACGTTTTTTCATTGAATTTCATTGAATTGTATACGTTTTTATTAGTGAAACTTAACCAAAACGTTCCTTTAACACATTTTTTTCAGTGAATTTCATAGGTTTTTATTAGTGCAACTTAACCATAACATCCCTTTAACACCGTTTCTTCAGTGTATTTCATAGGTTTTTAATGGTGCATACCATTTTCCTACAATTTACAAATATCATACTTAACCCAATATAGCAACATTTTGGTCCAATTTACAAAGTTTCACCTTAAAACTCTGCCATGTCACACATTCTACAAACACTTCTATACACTTTTTAAAAATGTTTCCACTGTTTTTGCGTCCGTTGACGTCCGCGAATGGAGCCTAGTTGTGAGCACCTCAGCATATTGTTTGCAGAATTACCCCGGTAAACCATAAGACCCAGGGGTCTTCCCGGACAGCAATGTATACATGGCGACCAGCAACTCCTCAACAGAGACGGTAGCATCCAACAGTGCCCTCTGTTCTGTCTTAAGATGAGGTAACACTATGAGGGACAGAGTCACTAGTCTCCGCTCCAAAGGAGTAGAGAGCTTCATAGTATGCAGGGAACACTGCATTGATTTCCATTTGCTCATACGGGCGACCCCTTGGTCATCCTGTATGGTACTGAGCATCTCCCTTTTAACCTCTCTGCTGCATAACCATGCAAGCAGCCCGGCAGGTTTGCCCACCGTCTGCATGCAGCTTCCACGTATACTCTGCAAAGTCAAATTGACCCAATCGATCCAATGACAGTAGGCACTATTGACTCAATGCAGTCAGGTCACCAAACTCCCCCCTCCCAGTCTCCCCTTCCCTGTGTGCCAACGATACAATGTCCTTGACAAGGCCTGTGGGGGAGTGCGGCAACTCTCTTCAGAGCTCATTCATTTTACTAATCCCTTCCCCTGCACCACCAGCTTAAAAGCCTCGCATAAGGTGCCCGCCCCAGCAATACTACCAGTATTAGTATCAAAAAAGGTCTTTATCACAGCTCCTAGATGTTCCCAGAATGCAGCGTCCAACAGAGCTTCTGCATGTAGTAGCCAGGTAGAAATTGAGGTCTATCGGATATCCACTGCCACAGGGTCATCAACGGGGCGTGATCAGAGAGGACGCTGGCCTGATAAGCAGCATCATAAAATTCCCCAAGCACCTAACACCTTGTGAAAAGGTAATCAGAAAGGGTATGCACTCTGTGTGAGGCAGAGAAGTGTTAATAGGAGAGGTCTGCCTCATGGGTCACCCTCCATAGGTCCATCAGCCCAAAATTTCCCAACAGTCTGTTCAAGGCCTTCACTGGGGGAGCAGGCTTCCGAAATGTGTTATCCTGCCGATCCATTAATGGTTCCAAGGTACAATTAATATTACCTCCCCAAATCCACCGGGCACTCCTGTACATGGACAACCTTAAGTACAATAAATCAAAGAAGGATGTAGCCATGTAATCGGGGCATACAGATTTATGATACACACTTCCCTACCCTCCAGGAGCCCAATAACCAGGAACATCCTGCCCTCATCATCTCCCTTAGTGTCCAGAAGCCTGAAAGGGTGGTGGCGTGAGTTATGGGTGCGTAGCCGGCAAATTTCAGAGGTTTTCGGTTTTATGTGTACCCATAACGTCCCTTTATCAAAGTTTTTTCCTTGAAATTCATTGAATTGCTTAGGTTTTTATTAGTGCAACTTAACCAAAATGTAAGTTTTTTCAGTGAATTTCATAGGTTTTTATTAGTGCATACTATTTTCCTTCAACTTACAAATATCATACTTAACCCAATATAGCAACATTTCGGTCCAATTTACAAAGTTTTGCCTTAAAACCCTGCCATTTCCCACATTCTAGCAACATTTTTAACACTTCTATACACTTTTTGCAACTTTTTCCACTGTTTTCTCCGTCCGTTGACGTCCGCGAATGTCTGACATCATCATGGACCTACCGGACAGTGCCACGTGTCCATGCACTCCACTCACGCGTGACATGAAGATGTGTTTTGAGGACAGTTCGGAATTGTATTTTCTACCAATCTAGGAACTCTCAAGCTCAAAATTTACCCTTGCACAGTTCCTACACCTAACCTTGCTCATTATCCATTAACAATCTAGTACAAAGCATATACTAGGGAAAATATTAGCAAAACTGCTATTTATCTTAAATATGGCATTAGCTATTGCCATCCCTCCTCCCCAAGAGCCGCCAGCACCACCAGCTGTAGGACCTACAGAACAAAAAAAGCGCAGTCCTTCCAAAGACAATGAAGATGACCAAGAACATGAGGTAGAGGAAGTGCCTACCTCTAGCACCCAGAGAGAATCATGGGTGCAGCAGTTCTTTACCACTGTTGGGAGTGTACCAAAGGCTAAAGCTACCAAAGTGAAATGCAGTCAGTGCAACGTTGTACTCAGTCGCAGACTAACTGGACAGTACTCCTACAGGACCACCTCAATGCACCGCCATACCAAATCGTGGACCCCTTGTTCACTGTGCTCAGAGAGGCGCAGCTCCACCTCACTGATATAGCCTGACTAGGCCGAAACACGTGTCTGGGATTGCGGTGGGTACTCTTGTTCAGACGAGATTTGCCTAGCATTTAGGTGCTGGACTACCTTCGGGTGGGACAAAGACTGATATGCCTATGAACACTTCTCCTCTGTGAAAAGCACAGTGAACTAAAGTGTGGTTGAGACTATCCTTGAGGCCGTCCACCCAAGAAAAGGTCAATGGACTGTGTTCATGACAGTAGAGAGTCTCCAAGACCTCTTTATGCTCTGTATATACTGCAACACACCACTCTGCAGGTGAAAGCAATTTTGAAGTGCTTTGGAAGTTGTAATCTAGGAGCATGAGAAACAGAGCCCCTACCATAGAATTGCACACGCGCAAACATTTTCCCCTGTCCACCTTCCCTTCCATATCCGTGCTTCCCTCATTTCCCTCCCCGCCTTATGTTCTAACCTCTCCTGCAACAAAAAAAACAACAACAAAAGGAAGGTTCATTTCACAGTTAAAAAACAGAACAAAAAGAACAAATTATAGAGTCCATCTACTTTACATTTCTCAGTAAAGTACATAGACTCAATAAGATTTTCCAACATTTCTATTAGCATTTTGTGTTATGCTAATGGGAATAATATGGCTTTCACCCCCGTTCCAGGGACTGGAACAGGGGATAACGCTTAGGAAACCGAAGTTATTGGCACAAGTGCAGGTATTTTTTCAAAATTGTCAACATCTACGTACATACAATAGTCATATAACTTAGCCCCCACTTGACAAAACCCATTCAGACTTTACACACACATTCAAGTTTGGGTCTATAATCGTTTTGGAAACCTTTGTCTACATTTGGCAAATGGCAACAAATGTATAAGGTATTTAAAAATGTTGAGAGCCCCCTTCTAATTTATCCCCCTCTTGACAAAATGCCACCAACCTTTACAAAAACAGTTATATCTAGATCTGAAATGTCTTTGCAAACTTGTGTGTTGATTCATCAAATGGCACCACATTTGTAAGCTTTTATAATATTTTGGAACCCCCCCTCTATTTTGCCCCCTCTTCATAGAATCCCACCAAACTTTGCAAAACCATTCAGAATCTCATGCAGTTTCATTGAATGGCGCCAAAGCTATAAGCCATCCAAAAACTGATTTTTACCAACCCTGTAAAGCAGAAATAGGCATAGATGTCCCTGAACATGTGATGTGTTGGCGAACATCACAAGACTGCAGCCGGACATCCGGACTGTTCACGGACTTCAGGGATGAAAAACACCTGTTTTTTGGCTTCTTACTGCCATATCCCATCCCATCCTCATCACCCTTCACCTCCCCAGAGATTTTTTGATAAGTTTGACAAATGCAATATTGTGTTTTTTTATATGTTTTTACCGCGATGTCCACGGAAACCGGCGGTTGTCCGCAAATCCAACATGATGGCCGTTTCCAAAAATCTGATGCACTTCACTCTTTTCAACATCCAATGAGTGGGCGCATCCAATGTCCCAGGACATCACGTCACCCTCTAGGCCAATCGGATGCCCGTCTGCAGACCGAACAGGGAAGGGAGTCCGCGGACCGAACCCAGATATCACACATTTTTTGTGACCTGCTTTTAGCCCATTTTAAAGAAAACTACTGGACGGATTTATACCAAATTTACAAACGCATGCTTTCGGGACCAAGCTGCCACTCCTGCTGCAAATTTGGTGAAAATACATCCAGCGGTTTAGGCTGTAGGCGTGAGCAACATATTTTTCCATTGCATCTATGGAAAAAATAAATTGGGACCGCCCTATAACTTTGACCCCCCTTGATGAAACCTCACAAAAACTTACCAAAGAAATTCAGAGCGAGTCACATACTTCTTTAGCAACGATTGGTAAGGGTTCATCCAGGGGAGCAAAGTTATAAGCCGAACAAAAAGCGCTCTTCCTAGGAGTTGAGCAACTTAACCATAACTACACAGCCGCTACCGCAGGCCGTGTATTATTGTGTAGTTGCTATCGTTTTTTCTCTATGGTGGTGAATACAAAATAAATTCTCTCCTACTGTGAGAGGTGGGTATATCAGAGATGGGCCTTCAAATGGCAAGAGACAAAACTAGCCAGACCTTGCTTGAAATGGAAGCTGAGTCAGGCTGGGCTTTTGGCCTTCATATGCCTGTATGAAGGTTTACTGTCAGGATTATTTTTCACGTTGCATATGTCTTTGCCCTTGGGATGTGAACACTTGCACATAACAAATATTCAATTGCTGTTAGCCTGGGCTTTTAATGAGCAATGGTCTGTCAGGGGGTAGGAGGGCAGACTGCCACTGCAAACTGGTCAGGGTCAGTATCCCAGTTGTTTCGTTTATTGTGTTTATTTTGATTAGCTGTTATTTTAGATGCATTTCAATTTTACTTTCCTTTTATTTAGGCATGAGCTCTCCCTCGTCTAAGGCGGGTGACTGGACGCTGTTATACTTATTTTATTGGGTATTACCCCGTCTTCATTTAATTCGATTGTTTTAAATGTTTGTGCTTTGTGCTCATCAGCCCTGCTGATTTCCTTGTAGCCAGCGCTGCCTGGCTGCATGGGGCCTGGCCTCCCCTGCTTCTCATTCAGTTGGACCCGCAAACAAGTGTGGAGTCTTTCTTCTCGGCCGACTGACAGACTCGGCCCGATTGGATCCTGCTAATACAATGTGCCATATATCAGATGTGCTACAATGTGCTGTATATCAGATGTGCTTCCCAGGAAGCGCAGCGGACGGGCGCAGCAGAGGCGTTCTCAGCATACCAAAGTCACGCCTAAGCCTAGCCCATCTGTGCCCATCTAGGCCCCAGACGGACCTTGAACCCGCCATTCTCCTGGTTTGTTGACTTACTCTTATCACATGCTAATTAGTTTAGCTCCCCAATCTGCCCTCCTGCCCACTAATTGGATTAAACATGTGCCTACTCTGGTGCCCCCTGTGTCTCATTCCTGCCCCAAGATTAGCTGCCTTCTTTTTAATGCCATTCGTTGTCAGCCCACGCGCTTTACTGATACAAACTGTTGCATGAACATTAATTAGCCTGATCTGGTCGGAGTCACTGAGACGTGGCTGGCGGATACCTCTGGCCCGTGCTTGGTCCAGGCCCTACCTTCTGGCCAGTATTCTATTCTTAGTGCAGATAGACCCTCTCCAGTCTTGGTGGGGGTATTGTTCTGATTTATCTGTCTGGTTATAGCTGTGCCTCTGCGCCTCTTGTGTTTGGCACTAAGATGGAGGCTCTTTTGGTTTGTTTGACTTTGTCTGCAACCAAATCTCTTCATATTTTAGTAATCTATCTTCCTCCCACTTCAGACTCAATATTTGTCACTGGTTATTTGGAGTTGGTGGCAGGCCTCAAACTGCATTTTGCTCAGCTTTTTATTGTCAGTGATTTTAACCTGCATCCCAATGACCCGTCTGATTTTCAGGCGGCCTGCCTTGTTTCAGCATTGCAGGATTTTGATCTTTCTCAGTTTTCTATGGGTGCATTTGGGGAACAACCTTAATTTGATTTTTGCACCATCTGCTCTGATGTCAGTATTTTGATTTATGCAGGTCTCATGGACAGATCATTTTATTATTCCATTCCATATTGAGATTCCATCTCCATCTACTCTGGTCTGTTCTGACCGTCCTCCTTTTTCAATGCTGGCTCCCTGCAGCTTATTGCCTGTGATTGATCTTTCAGCACTTACTGCCATCTTGGAGGCTACGGCTAATGCACTGACCCCTCTTAGAAAGTCTAAACATCGTATTCGTTCATCCACAGCATGGTTCACTCCTCATTTGGCCAGTCTGCATCTTCTCCATAGGTAAGCAGAGCGCAAATGGCACTTGTCGCATTCACCTTTAGATAGATCATCTCTGCGCAAAGCCGCAGCTATTTACCAGCAAGCTATCTCTCCGGTTAAGCGGCTGTTATATACCAAACTAATTGCAGCTGCAGCGAATAAGGCTAACAAGCTGTTTAAGACTATGCTCACACTTTCTACTGACTCATCTCCTAATTCTGTCTGTCCTTCTCAATCTCTATGTCGTTCTCATTCCTCTTTTTTTTGTGGAAAGATTCTTCTAATTCATAAAAACAAGTCAAACTTTGGCTTTCAGTGTGAGGATATATGTTTTGTGGTGGTGGTGGTGGCAAATCCGGAACATTGATGGTCATCATTTCCTGTTTTTAGAGCCTCCTATATTGTCACTACCACTAATAAGCCTAAATCTGCTTCTCCGGCTGATGTCATTTCCCTTCCTGTTTTATAATCTGTTGTATCTGATATTGTTTCTTCTGGTGTTTCTGCTGTGAATCACTCTGTTCCGTCTGTGTCTATTCCTTCAGTACTTAAACATGCTTTGGTGATACCTTTGTTGAAAAAGCCTTCTTTGGATCCTACTCTTCCATCTAATTTCCATGCTATTTCTCTCCTCCCTTTTCTTATGAAACTTCTCAAATCTCTGGTCTCTCCTTTGTTCAGTTCCTTTCTCGACAACTATGCCCAGGATGACCTGTTATGTTATGTTATGTGATTTTATAAAGCGCAACATACGCCCAAGGCATCTTGGCACTAGGAGGAGCAGGTGAGGCAAATGCATATTAGAAAAGATGAGTCTTCAGGGTACGCCTGAAGGCTAAGTTGTTGGAAGTCAAACGAAGGGCCCAAGGCAGTTGGTGCCAGGCTTTAGCAGCTGCCACAGAAAAGGCACGACCGTCGGTTCGCACTAGTTTAACATGGGGAACCAAGAGAAGTAGGGCAGCCTGTGAGCGTAGGGGACGAGCAGGGACATAATGAACACATTTCTCCTGTAGATACTCTGCTCCCACCTTACAGAAGGCTCGGTGAACCAGGCACATAGATTTAAACAGGATCCGTTGTTCAATCGAAAGCCAGTGCAGTTGTTTCAGGAGTGGGGTTATATGAGTACGGGCCAGAGGATTTTGTATTGCTCGAACTCCTGCGTTCTGGAGCACTTGAATACAATTTAGCAAGTAGCGAGGTTGGCCGTAGTACAGGGAGTTGCAATAATCAGCTGTACTAAGAACCAGTGCTCCTACTACAGGGGCATGGCGATGATCAGGGATGAAGGGGACCTGCTGTGGTTTGCTGATCAACATGGTGTGGGAGTGCTGATTTTATTAGATCTGTCGGCTGCCTTCGACCCCATTGATCATTCCATCTTGCTCAGCAGGTTGTCCTTAGCTGGAATTTCTGGCTCTCTCCTTGCCTGGTTTCACTCCTTTCTTTCTGACCGCTCCCAAATCTCTCACTCCCTCCCTATTGGTCTATGTCTGCTCCAATTTTCTGTGGGGTTTCGCAGGGTTCAGCACTGTAGCCTGCTTTGTTTAATGTATATATCCAACCTTTGGTGAAATGTATTCACTCTTTCGGTTTTGCTGTTATTCATGCACTAATGATGCTGAAATCATCATGCACCTTGATCTGGCCCATCTTGACAGAGCTGACCTCTGCCGCACCTGCCTAAATGCTGTGAACATCTGGATGAGTGACAAGTGGCTGTGTATTAATGGATCTAAAACAGAGGTGTTGGTGGTGGGCCCCCCTCTGCTGCCACTCTCTTGACCCCAGCCTTTTGCTAACCCTCCAGCCACTATGGTCAGAAATCTCTGTTTTAAGTGCTCCACTTCTCTTTCTGCTGAGACACAGGTGAGCGCAGTCTGCCAGGCAGTGCACTTCAAGTTGAAGTTGCTGAGAAATATGTTTCTGTTTGTTTCTTCCAACTCAACTATGTGCTATCATGGTATCTTCTTTCTTCTGGTGACTTTGGATGAGTGTAATTCTCTTTATCTTGCCCAACCTCTCTGTCTTCTCGACCATCTTCAAATCCTTCAAAACTGTGCTGCTCGTGCAGCCTTGCCTACTCCCTTACGCTGTCATGTTAGCCCAGTTCTTCACACTCTTCACTGGCTTCCTGTTTTGAAGCGTAGTGATTTCAAAAAGCCTTGTGTATAGTGCACCGTGCCTTTCATAGCACTGATCACGAATACCTGCAGGCCAAATTACAGCCTTATGCACCCTTTGCCTGCTCTTCAATCTGCGGATCCACTCTTGATCTCGGTGATGCGGTTTAAAATGAGCAGATGAAGGGTGGGCAGGCTTTTTCTGTTGAAGCCACTGTGCTATGGAACAAGTTCCCGTGCTTCATTAGGGCGACTGTTGATCATCTGACAATTTGTCAGCTGCTAAAAATATTTTTGTTTTGGCGTTTCCTTTTCTCCTGCTCTGCCAGTTCTCAGCCACATAATGCCCATGTCTGTGGCAACTGTGCATAATACATTCTTATAACATAGCATAACATGTCATAACTGCATTCACTTCACACAGTAGCTTTAGTTCATGGACACTGCTCAAAGCTAAGGGCTCATTGTGGGTTGCATGGAATTCAAGAATAGAAATACTGCAGGTGGTAATAACATTACTGAATGCAGCATTTCTAGAATTTGCGATCCTTATTTGTTTACCACCACTATGGTGGTAAAAAAAATCCTAGACATATGTCATTGAAAATATAACACCATCCACTGCTTTTTATCCCATATCTGTGCAACCATGTAAACGATGTAAAGAACAGATTGTCATCAGTATTGAAGGAATTTGAGGGACACGCACCTGGACAAGCAGCTGTGTCATGAATAAGGGGCTGTGGGAAATAAATGCACAGAAGAGTCAGTAATGGCCCTTCAGTGCATTTCACATTCTTATGCTTGTTTAGCAGTTCTCAAACACTTATCAAGCTGGTGGATAATATAAGTAACAGTTTCCAAACAGTCTTAAGCCTTCATTTATTCTCAAAATGTGTACCCTAGACAGCATTCCAGTGTAGTGATTAGAAGCAGCTTCAATTAGGCATTTGTAAGCTTGTCACTTGCTTACTCAATGGTTAAGAAATGGCTTTCATTTTTGCCTAGTTAAGAGGTATGCTTGCCTTTTCCATGTATTAAAATGTACAAACCTACATTTTCTGCCAGTGCCCAATTTATCCCAGCATTTATTTTGCTATTTCTATTTCTATTGTTTGATAGGAAGATGCACTTCTACCCGGAGGTTTCGAAGTGGTGAATCATCACTATTAAAATAAAAACAGAATACAGAAAATGGGGGAACAGATTCAGAATACATCGTTTTTCAGCATTTTACAGACGTTAAGCAGATTATCATTCAATAATAATAAAAAAAATTCAACATTTATATAGCGCTACGAGTCCTCAGGGATCGGAGCGCTGCTTATTATTACCCACAGTGTGTGGTGTTTATTTATCGACCTCGGAAGGATGAAAGGCTGCGTTTGGCCCCACCGGGATACGAACCTGTGTCAGCAGGCTCTGCAAGAATGTCAAATCGAGCGCTCTACTCGCTGTGCTATCTGACCAGCAGTTGTCGCAAGGGCAAACGTTCGAAAGTTTAGCCACGAGGCCGCCCTAGGCCTGCCAAATGCCCTGGATCATATAACGTGATGTATACGCATGCAATTATGTGTTGGTCGATCTTTGGGGGCAAGAGGACAAATGACACTTAAAACAATGTTTAAGATGGTATAACGCTGTCTCTGGGCTTTGTGGGCCATAGCGAGCAACTTAAATGAAATTCAGTTCTTTACAGGCAGCCAGTACCATTTTCTCTAAATAGAAAACATGTGAGGCAATCTAGAGGGATTGGTAACAATGCAGGCTACATTATTCTGAAGTACCTCACGCTGCTGGATAGCCGAATCTGATATTCCTGCATAGAATGGGTCACAATGGTTGAGTCTCAAGCCTACAATGGGTCAGTCAGTGATGGTGCAATAATGCTCTAAAAGAAGAGGTCTTATCTGTCTGAGTTTCATTAGATAACAGTTTGTGTTTTTCAATACTTCACGTATCTGAAGAAGCATAGAAACAGAAAAGTCAAAAGCCCCAGCAGGCCTTTAATCCTTCTTCTGAACTTTAATGATGTGGTTTGCGAGAGTAAAATCTGGAATTTTTTTCAGGGATTTGGAAAGTAGAAACTGAGAGAATACAAGGAGAATTTCCATTTTACTTTGATTAAGCCCTGACCAATTCTGGGCTTTCAATTGTTATACACAACAAAAAATAGTGTGTCCTCTGTGTAATTTCGGAAACGTGCTCTCACATTCTCTTGACGGTCATGTTATGGCATCACATTAATGTTCAAGGGGCCAGGAGAGATACAAGAGCCTTGTGGTTGGTGTTGGAAACACATTCACTGATTGTGAAGTTCAATTGCTCAGAAAAGAGAAAAAACATTTCATAGATTTCTCAGTTGCCACCATTATATCTCTAAAATGATCACAGAGCAACGTCTGATCAATGGTTTAAAATACAGCAGATTTGCACAATTGCACATAGTTTGGCATGATGGCATAATAACGTTCACATTCTAACTGTGGCAGTACTTCTATAATGAGTGATGGGGTGCTGACCCACCAGCAATCCTGGATGAGCCAAGCCAGCCCATTGAAAACACTGAGCGCTGCCTCATCTGCAGGCAGCAGCGAAGAGAGCACACCTGTGTTGGCTTGGTGTTCCCCAGCGAGCATGCCCAATAAGCGATACAAGGCATGGGCCGGTTTGCTTCCCCAGCCTTGCATGGCACATTGGGGATGTATTCTGAAGAACTGCAGGTCTGCATGCACATAGGTGCACTCTCTGCATACTGCACATTCAGATGGTCTGGGGAATTTAGCTTGGTGCGTTCAGGAAGCAGGCAGTTCTCCTGATTGTATTCATGAATGTACGTGTATATGCATGTAGGCATGGGTTTGTGTCCGTAAGGGCATGGTGTATGGGTAGGTGCATGTGTGAATAAGAGTGTATAATATTTAGGTGTAATGGTGAAAGGGGATTCATTCTCTATAGTGCGTGTGTGAATGCTGTATGTGTGTGCATGTGAATGTGCCAGTGATTGCTATATGAGTGTTGTGTGCTTGTATGTGTGCCGGGTCAGGATTTGCTGATTTGGGAACGGAGCTCATTTGGTAGCCAGTCTGGCTATATTTTCTTAATGTGGCATGGCATCTTTTACTGGGCATCGAGGGTAAAGAAAACATGAAACATGTTATTATGTGGTTAGACTGGCCTATTTGGTGCAAACAGTCTGGATATAGTTTCTGACTGTGAAATTTCATTTTTTGCTGGCATCAAGGAAAAATCAATTGTGATGAGTGTTCCTACATGGCTAGACTGTCCTACATTGGTGCAGCCAGTCTGAACAAGTGAACTTACTCTGGCATTGCATTTACCACTGTGTACCAAGGGTAAAGCCCACATTATGATTGCCCGTTCTTGGTCATACTGGCCCACATTGTTGCACCCAGTCTGGACATGTTTCTTATTGTGGCATTGCAGTTTTACTGGAAAAGTCAGTCTGAGTATGCTCTTATGTGGGGATACTAGAATATATTGTAAGAACCAGCATGGGCATGTTTTCTTTTATAATATCATAACTGACAAAGCAAACATGGATATGTTCCTTTATGGGCGTGCATGCATATATTGGAAATGTATAGTGTGAAAAACCTGAGGATATCCTCACTCATACTCCCCCTGGATCCTCTTCTAAGCTGCCCAGGTAAAGTGCAAGGGCGCGGGTGTTGGCGTCCCGCGAAGGGTGTCTGGATTAGCCCAGGAGGGCCACCGTATTCTCGGAGGGGAGGCCATGCCCCCTCCCTATTTCCTCTCCTTATCATCCCCGCAGGGCAGGAAGCCCGCGGGGGAGCAAGGGCGCGGGTGTTGGCGTCCCGCGAAGGGTGTCTGGATTAGCCCAGGAGGGCCACCGTATTCTCGGAGGGGAGGCCACGCCCCCTCCCTATTTCCTCTCCTTATCATCCCTGCAGGGCAGGAAGCCCGCGGGGGAGCAAGGGCGCGGGTGTTGGCGTCCTGCGAAGGGTGTTTGCGGTCCCGTGGAGGTGCACCTTCAGGACTTTGTCACTCTGACCTTAAGGCGGCGCAAGGACGCAGTGTTTAGGAGGTGAAGAGGAAGGCCCGGCCGCCTGGAGAAAAAGGGTGAAAGTAAGTGTTGGCGAGGGACTGTAAGAGGAGTTGTTGTCTGTTTGTTCTGGACATAAGGGCTGAAAACTGGTGAAAACTGGTGTGGACCTACTAAACCCGTAATGTCACTCCTCAAGTCCCTGAGATCCTTGAAAGCCCACGGCCCCCCCTAGGAAACCCCCCCCCTCCGTCACCAGCGCTCTCACCCTTCCACCTTCCTCCTTTTTGCTCAGAGGTTCATCTCGCCTGCCAAAAGAGTGGCCCCATTTCCAAGCGTAAGGTCCTGGCTGTGAAGAGGTTTCACTCCCGGGATCAGAAGGGAGTGCCAGTCAAAGCCCTAAATCTGGATGGACAAAACTCTGTTCTAGTACATGCGAGTGAGCACTTTACTTGTTCCCCCGAACCCCCACTAGAGTTGAAAGAAGGGGGTTGTCGGTTACCGCAGGGGAACAGTATAGTCGCAGGTCAAGGGATCAGGGAAGGTCCAATACCTATCAACATTGGCAGTCTGTCTGATCCTTGTGAAGGAGGGGAATGTACCTCTAAGCCTCAGGCTACCACAGACTCCATCGGAGGAAGACCTCCTAGCCCGCTGTTCCACCCATCCACTGCAGTCGTGCTCTCTCCTCATGTTTCCACCTTGAGCGTCAGCCTCCCCAAGGTGTTATCCTTTTCTGGAATTCTTGGTCCCGGAACGGAGATGCCAGAGTCCAATGAGGAAGTCACTGCAGGAATTGGAGCACTAGTCAGCAGCTGTCCCTCAGCTTGCTCCTCTCCTACCAGCAACATCAGGGCCTCCACCCCGCCATCTGGCTCTAACATTCGTGCCAGCCCGGGAAAGACTCCTTCCAACTCTGCTCTGGCCAGCCCAACTGCGGGGGGCAGCCCTTCTTTTGACGATGTCCTTGTATGGAACCTCCCCCTGGGCAATAGAAGTTTCGGGAGTGTACCTATGTCTACAGTGCGCCTATTGGCTAGCCCCTCTCTTCATCCATCCCCACTCAAGGTGTCCAAACAACCAAACTGTGAAACCTCCCCGGCTGTAGGTCCGGTTATCAACCCATCAGTCGAGGTGGACATGTCACTCGGGGGGTGTAAGTGTAAACAAGTTTTGGCAGAGTTGGCTGCTATTAGAAATCTGCTTACAACACTAATAGCCATTCAGGGGAAGGGGAAAGGGGAGGGGGAGTCCTTTCCCACTCCAATTGTTTGTAAGGGTCTCTCTGACTTTTCTTTGGTACACCCTAAGAACCTCGACCCTCCTTGTCCCGAGACTATAGCCCCAACTTCTTCTGGCCCTAGCTTGTTGTCTGGGATGATACATTCGGTCATTGAAAAAGTTCCCAGGGTAGGGGCATCCAAGCATAGTGAACCCAGTGGGGCGGTAGAATCTGCCCCAAATCCAGTAGGTTCAATAAGCCCTCATCATGGGGGGATGATCGACTGTGGTCAACGACACAGAGACGGTCCATCTCAGCCTCCTGTTCAAGGCCAGATTGGCCGAGCTACAGTGTATCTCCACGGGGTACCAAAAATGGAAAGGAACTTGCTGGAGTCCAGGGAGTCCCTCGTAAATAAAAGCGTTCACTGGTTACGATCCGTGAGAGGTTGTTCCTTTGTGTCCAGGGAATCCTTGGTGGGCTGTCGGAGAATGGCCAGTTTGGGCAATAGCTCGGAGGACAGAGTGGAACTGGCCTTTTCTGACTGGAGACTGGCGAGTAGGGTCCTGGGTCAATGGAGGGGGACGGGAGGGACGCCTGGGAGCGGAATTGTAATCAGCCTACACTTATATTTAAGCTCCAAATATCCCTTGAGGCCAGTCAGGAGGCCCTTCCCCCTGTCTGGGGCAAACCTCACTCCCCTGGGCCGTGTTCGGTTAGGCTTTTTGGGGGCCAGGCCCTGGCATGGGGAGTTATTCAGAGGGTGATGTGGTCCTATGTTTCTCCTTTTTTGTTCCCTTATCTTGTATGGAACTGCAATTTTATGAAATTGTAACCTGGATTTGTGTAATAATGTGTATCTCTGTCGTTTAATGGCTGTTTTATACAAGTGAATAAACATGTTTGCTTGTAAAGACCATTGCTTTTAGATCCTGACCCTGGGGATGGAGAAGTGAAGGAGAATCACCTCGGTGGAGGGTCCTTGAGGATTGGGAGTGGGGTGCCTACAGTCGAGACATGGTGTACCCCTTTCCCTATTGAAGACCAATCAAACCCTCACCTGGCCTTTATAGGCTATTGTAAAACCTCTCCCCTCATTTCCCCATATTTTACCTCTGACAGTACTGGGGCGAGGAAGAGGCAACTAGGAATGATGAACACTAAAACCTAATTTCACCTCTCTAGTACTGAGCTGAAGAAATGCCTGTCGAGTGCTTTAAAGGCCAGGCATGTCCCTTTAACTATGGTCAGGAAAGGCCAATTAAGAATCCACACCTGCAAATTGTCAGGTGGTTGCAGGTGTATAAAGGGAGACTAGTGGAGCAGCACAGAGAGCAACAGGGAGGAGTGTGTGGGAGAGATCAGCAGGGGACACTTGTCTGAAGGAGGCAGCCATGGTGGGACCTGAGGAGGAGCGAGGACGCCGTCCGACAGCCCAGAAAACCTGTGAAGTCCAAGGCAATTTCGGGCCGTTAGGCTGTCATAGGTATGGGAGCCTCTGCATCGAGGAACTAGCAGCTGGGGCTGTGAGCAAGCAGGAAGGAGGTAGGACGCCGTCCACGTCGAAGCAGAAGAGTTGCCAGTGTGTGCAAGCCAGCACCTGTCGTGTGAGTGGGGCTTGAAGAGGCCAGTCCACCAGCCTGAAAAGCAGAAAGGAAGCAGCAGGAGCTGCCAGAGTGGAAGGCAGAGTAACAGTGAGTGTCAGGGAAAGCCATTCATAAGATAGGGTGCTCTTAGCCTGCTGCAAAAAAGTTACGAAGTGTTGTATGTATGAAAACTTGAAACCAAGCTGATTGAAATAAATTGAATAGCGAATTGAATGAAAATATGATTGAATAGCAAATGGAATGAAAATCTAAAACAAAGCACATTGATTGTCGAACGGAATAAAAACTGTATGGGCAACGTTGGTAACGGATGAAAGTCAAAAGGGAAAGTGTCCATATTAAAGCAATTTATGGAAAAGAGTGCAAGTGTGAAAGAGTGCAACAGAATGGTGGGGCATGAGTAAGACAACCATTAAGTGAACGTTATCCATGAATAAAATGTGGCAAGACCAAAGACTGGCAAGATGTGTGTGACACATTATAGCTGCACACAAGGCCAAGAGGCCAACAAGGAGAACATTTGTGGATCTGAATGTGTGCACAGGGGCAGGTGCAGCAGAACCTGTGTGGATTGAAGAGCCTAAGGTTCCTGGTTGCGCGACCTGTGATGGGTGGAGCATGCGGTCTGATAACTGCGCCTAGACCAGTGAGCCCAAAATGGTGAAAGCACAAAGACATTATTGAGCAGGTAGAAATAACTTGGTGAAAAGGACGGCAACCAGATGGTGCTCTTGTTTGGAGTTAACAGTGAAGAAAGGTATTGTGATCTGTGAACCCTCAAGAAACTGTATATTGTCAAACAAACCAAGGGGAAGTACTGTAAGTGTACTGATGATGTAATCCATGAGGAGGGTCAGCTTGACCTAGAATTGTTTTGAATTGTGAACGAGTGAAACAAATAGCAGGTGTGAGTTGAATTCTTGGGGCAGGGAACCCTGAGACTTGATGAACTGCAAGTACTGTCTTGAGGATGGAGTCTCAAGACAATTTTCTATTTGAACTGTGGTATTTGAACCTTGGGGAAGGGTACCCAGAGGATTGTGTGGAACTGTGTTGCACTGATTTGAGAAAGGTAATCTTGCGACTTTTGTAGAACTTTTTGAACTTGAGGAAGGGGAGCTGAAAATGAAGCTAAGAGCTGTTAGAAGCTCAGAACTTTGTGTTCATCACCATTTCTTTTATTATTGCCATCCCTACCCATGGTTTAGCTGTACGTGTGAGGGCAAAGACAAGTTTTGGACACAGACAGACTTAAGTTGAACTCTTGGTCTCAGACTTTCCTTAGTTTCGTTCAGGTAGGGAAATCGTTCAGATAGGGAAATCCCACATTAGCATAGGGCAAGGTAGGCCTTCTACCATCCTGATATTTGCTTTAAGAAACCTAATTTTTTTAATCTGTTGTCTGTGTCTTCCTTCGTAATGCCTTCACAATAGTCATATATTGTGGGAATGGGCATCTTGAAAATGCATTGGAAAATCCTCCTGTGGATCGTTTGTGAATTAAATCTATTGGATTTATTAACGAGTTTCCCTACAAAACTGATTGTAAAGTATGTGGCTTTTTACCCAATATTTCACAGAATGTGCACTCAAAAATGCAGCATTTTAGAGCATTACTTAAAGAAATTTCAGGGGGGACTCCCCCAAACCCATGTTGATTGGTTTGGGCTCCAACATATTTATGGCAAACATGTAAAATTAAACAAATCATCCGCTGCACTGCATTGTGCTTCCATATGGTGCAGGATATTTTCATGAAAGCTAATGGGATGCACTGGCTCATCTCTTCACTGGTAGCAAGATATACGTCTGTGAGAGTGCCATTTACCCTGTCTTTTCATTGAAGGCAACATCATTGGGTAATACCCCTGATATATTGGTGTTAGTCCAGCCCTTAATCATGACGTATTTTCCAATGGCAGCATTTTCAAAATACTGCAAGGTGTAAATACCCTCAACGCATGCACTTGGAATGTGTGTTAAAGTGTGTCAAGTACCTTCTTTCAGCCTCTTTGAAATCCCACTTTGGGATTTTCAAAAGTTGGATGATATAGGAGGAGTTGTGGGGTCAGTTAACTGTGCTGAGCAGAAACAGACTTTGTGGGGGGCAAATGTGCATGTCATTGGTGATCTGTAAGAAGAGTCAGAGAAGACGCTGGTATCACATAATGGCACTCCATTGCTGGGGGTACCAGCCTTGACCCACCTGCCACAAATGAACAGCACAGAGAGGTGAACAGACACCAGTGCAGCTCAAGGCTTTTCTTGGTCTGTTATGTTTCTCTCTCTCCCTACATTTTCAATTGTTACACTCATGATCAACCAAGGTTCACCATCTCCAAACACTACAACATGACCTGTCCAACAAGTGTCACACATAAAACATAACCACAGTGACCAATGTTCTTAAACCTATGATTGCGTATGGTGGGCATGGTAGGCATCCTTCAACTAGGCTATATGTGGGTTATTCCTGTAACATGTTGAAGTATGAGGTTGCACGTGGTATATTATGACAGGTCCTGGCCAAATGTAGCTGTAGCTTGCATACTAATCCGACACCTGGCTGTGATGAAATGACTGCTGCTTTATTGGAGTACAGGAATGAGTAGTGAATACAATCCCTGCTCAGCCCACACAACTACTACTAAACCAGGAGTGAACCCAATAATAAAGGTGAAACAGGCGCAGTGCAACTGGTGCACTTCTATGGGCTCTTTAAGGTAGGATGGATCAAGGACAGGCTATACTCTTTAGGAGGGATGTTGGCTAGCAAAGAAGCGGTCCAAACAACAAGAGTACTGTGTTACCAAAATAAAAGAAAGAGCAAAATAAAGGCTGAATACAAATTGATAATCTGGTTAAACTAAACATACAAACACACTAATCTGAAACACTATAACTCACTCCTGTATGTGAGACACAGAAAATGCAGACTTTAAATGAAAGGGGGCAATTTGAGTATGAAGGCAGGGATGCACAAGCAATAGTTTAAGCAGCAATGCCAGGTTCACTGAAGACGTCTGTCAAAAGAATAGAGAGTGGGGCCTTACTGCTCACTGGAGATTTTTAAGGCAATCCAGGGTGACATAACCACTTCAAATATCTTTAATGCTTGTTGTTGGTGCTCCACAGCATTGAAACTTCTGGGCACTTTGCAATGAAATGAGTCAGTGTCAAGGTATTTCAAGTAATTCTTGCCGATGTATTGCGGGTATTGAGACAGTCAAGTGGGCTTGACACAGTCCACTGCTGTCAAGTGGTCCAGTGGTGATTGCCACGAATCGCGTGAAGAAATGGCAGATGATGGGTTGAGTAGATGTCTCAAATAGGTCGAGTTCGCTCACAGTGTTCCCATGATACAAAGTTATTCTTCAATGGCGATCACCTCAAAAATGGTTGCAGCACAGGCAGTCGATGTGTCGAGTCAGCATCTAGATGGTTCGACAGAGGGTTCAAAAGTATCCAGGGTTAAAAGTAGCTTCAGTTGCTTGCAACAGCTCAAAAAGTACCCTGAGATGGTTGTGGTGGCTGGAAGAAATATTGTAGATTGAAAAACAGGCTCAAGAGCTATTTCTTGAATTCTGGTTGCTGGGGGGTCCCCTCAAGGACCTCCAGTGCAAAGGAAAGTCCTTGACCTGTACTTCTCATCAGTAAAGTATTTAGTTAGCACTTAGGGTATATAACCTCCAGTGAGCAGGTGTCAGGGTACCAGTGATCTCAGCTTGCAGTAGGTCTTGTCCAGCTAGGAGATCACCCAAAATGCTCCACTGGGATAGTTGAGGGAAATGGCATGTACTTTACTTGGAACTCTATGAAGGAGTACTGTGCACTAGCCTGTATTCCCAACAACGTTCTAAAAGTAATTCCTCTCCTTTAGCCTTCTAAAGATGATTCAACAGTGGGGATGGACTCACCGCCTTAAATAGGCAATCTTCTGCAGTGAAATATTTCCTTTCTAGGCTTCGGTAAGAGATCCAATCCTGGATGATTTGTCAGAGTCTTCGGCCTGGTAATGTCATATCCAAATGGAGAGGCTACTGGAACTGGTGAAGGGCACAGGAAGTTTGGGAGCCCTGAGGGAATCAAAGATGGTGTGAACCTTCAGTGGACTGGTGCTTCTCTCTTGGATGCTGTAACCCTGCCTTCTTATCCTGTCTGCATGTATCAAAATGTATCTGCTAATTAAGATCCTTGCAGGAGGTGTCTATTGTGCTAGCAGGGATTGCCTTTGAAGCAGTGGCTCCCAGCTAACTCTGGGGAGATTTCCTGTTCTCCAGACAAGGTGCCAAACCTTCTAAGAGACATCAAAAGGGGAGTTGTCAGCACTGGGCCCAACATTTTTTTATTTGTTATTATTATTATTGTTTATTTCATCATCATAAACTTTATTCGGCCGTAGGCCATTACAGTGCAACCTGACAAAACATTTCTAAATTTTCAACATATCAATACAACAATGAAGGGAAGGTGGATTAGATAGGGGACAGCGAATGCCATTTGCAGATGTGAGTGCCCAAGCCCCATCATCTCCCAGCTGCCCTTGTACCCAGGGGTGTTAGGTTTACCGCAGATAGAACAGTGTTAATTGGGGCATTTCCAGGGGGACTTACTCAGAACAATCCCACTGTTGGCCGCCCTGTCATGGATCCCAGATCTTCCCAGGACGTCCCTGGATGTTTGCTTGTTCCTAAAAAAACTGTTTGACAGAGTCAGCATACGGTTCTACCTCACTCGACATTCTGAGGAAATCCACCATGTCTTCCCTGGTCACAAAGGGACATTTCCCAATGGTACGAAGCCAGTGGAGGCATTTATTAGAGGGCAGGGCTTAACCTTGCCGTTCTTAGGTCTCTAGCTGAAATTGGAAAGGGGGCATGGCTTAAGGTCCAAGACAAGCAGGAAGATTCAGGAGCGGGCCGCCAACACCCCACGCCCTTGACCCTGCGGGCTTCACCCTGCCGGGCTTACGTCTGCAGCTGAAAAAGGTGAGGGGGCGTGGCTTTAGGTATGGTGACCCTCCTGGCCGAAGACAAGCTGGAAGATGCAGGAGCGGGCCACCAACACCCTGTGCCCTTGTCCCTGCGAGCTTCACCCTGCCGGGCTTAGGTCTACAGCTGAAATAGGAGAGGGGGCGTGGCTTCAGGTATGGTGGCCCTCCTGGGCCAAGACAAGCAGGAAGATGCATTTAGTGGGCCGCCAATACCCCGCACCTTTGACCCCTATTGTGCTTGCAGGGCTTGCCTTTGAAGCAGTAGCTCCCAGCTAACTCTGGGGAGATTTCCTGTTCATCAGATAAGGTGCTATACCTTCTAAGAGACATCAAAAGGGGAGTTTTCAGTGCTGGGCCCACATTTTTTACATTTTTTATTATAATTTTTTATTCAGAATTTAGTTTATTACAAACTTTTGCCAGTCTTCACAAAAAAAAATATACTCCCAAAGTCAAATAAAAGAAAAAGGTAAAAAGATAAAAAGAGGTGCAGAGGATGGGAGTGGGGAGGGAGGGCGATCGCTTTCGAGTAGCAGTCATCAAAGAAATCAGATATTTCATTAGCATCACAAATCAAGGAAGAGCCAAATCAACAGCAGTCTCTCCTTAGTTGGATACTAACAGCCAATTCAAATAATTTCTTCAAGCTCTAATCATTTTTTTTAAAAATAGCTTATATCACATAAATCAGTCTGGCGCTTCCCCCCCCATATAATACGTCCCACGATGCCTCTGCATCGGTTCCATTTTTCACATTCATGCAGTTATACAGGTGTAGTGAATGAGTATTGCACAGTCGGCACTTGTCGTTTCCCGCTTTATCTCCGTATCTGCCAAGGGTAATCTTTGTGTGCAGGATGTTTAGCCGAAATCTTAAATATAGATCCCTGTATCTGTCACTTCGGAACCTTCTCAGATAATGTGGTGCTACATTTGGCAGGACGAAAATGTTCTTTCAGAGCGTGTGGAGGTCGGAATTTGATTGTTTTTGCTCTGTTTCTCTTCATTCATGCACCCATAGAATACTTTTTACATGTAGTGGTTTTTTGCAGAGAGTATCAAGGGAAATGCCCAGGCTTGACAAAACAGCCCTGCATCAATCAATCCACAAATTCAGGGGCAAGTCATGCATTCCAGATTGTTTTACCTTTATTACCCTAAATTGTGGGGGACAATTGGGGTGATTCAATTTCCTAAAAAGGAGCAGGGATTTCCACACCATGCTCAGGTATAATGACAGCAGGCCAACCTCATGTCTTATAATTGCCATCAGTATGGAGTTCGGGAGATGCAGGACACACTTCCAGAACCGCTCCTCAAGAGCTTCTCAGGTTTCCCAATGGTAGGCCAAGGTAAGCCTCTGCAGCATACATAAGGACTGGTATACTTTTTTGGATAGTGAACCAGGCAAACAGTGAGTCTGGGACTCACACCCATGAAGAATGTAAAGCCCTGGCAGGAGAGTAAGTCAGTAAGGAAGTGTACCCCTGTACAATTCTCTGGAAGTGGAAACAAATAGTTTGCTTGATAGATTCTACTGTTTAGGCTATCAAGAGTGTATATATATCGGGTCTCACAGTTTGATATCCATGAATATGGGTCTATGAATACCCACCCACAAGTCCTATAAATATTGCAGCAGTTTAATCAGAAAGCATTGAGAATGAAAGGTGAAACAGTCAATTTGTTTTACTTCACAAAAAAGACGATTGCCAGAAAGAAAAATACACAAGAAAATACAAATCACAATGTGTTAATGATCATCATATTAACATAAACACAGCGATCATGAATGGTTGACAATTAATGCAAGCTAAATATTTGAATGTGCAATGTTAAATATAAACTGTGACAAATACATAGACTTCATGGTTGTGTTCACAAGGATAAAAAATAGAACAATGATTTGAACCCAGAAGTATATTATTTACTTCTTGTGTTTAGGGGAACAGTAAAAATGAAAGTGAGAAACAATCGTTAACAGGCATTATTTTGTGCCAACTCTTGTTGCAGTTCAAACAAATTTCATATTCCCCAGGTGCGGACTGATGGTTAAAAAAACAATTTTAGACCGCGCCTTTATTGACTCTGGGGAAAATGCGGGTCTCAATGTTACCCTAAGTGTAAACTATATTTGGTAAGAGAGTGTTTTTACAGAGTCTTATAATTGGAATTGGCAGGAGAGTAAGCCAGGCACTGTGCGAGTCTGGGACCTGCACCCAAGAAACAGAACTGTGATATTCTGGCAGGAGAGTAAACCAGGAGTGAGAAGAGAAGTAAACCTGAAAACGTGGAACAGTGAAAATGAACAACAAAGGGAAAACACATAACCCCTTTTTAAGGATCAGTGATAAAGTCACAATACCCTGGCAGATGAGTACACCAGGGGTACAAAAAGGAACAGTAAAAGGAAAAGGGAAGAACCATACTCCTTTAAGGTTAATTAAGTAACAGAGTGGGATAAACTGAACATTTAAAAGAACTGTGTATTTAAAGGAGACTCAAGAGAAGAGGGGTCCTCCTTCAGCTGTGATAAAGGGACATTCAGACTACAAGAAGTTATCTAGGGAAAGGGAAGACTCCTTTCCTGGTGGAACTTCATTCCTTTGTTTTCGATACCGTAGACTGTTATATTTTGAACTCTGAAAGAAAGCTACAAGTGCCTACCTTACAGAAATCCCCTTTTTACACCTTATATTGAATTTAGTGTGTAAGGTTCAGTTTAGGATTTTGGATACAGGACAGAGGACTCTCTTTTGTTTGACATCCTGACACAGACGTTCATTAGATTCGTTGAGGCAGGGAAACCGCTCTTAGGATTAGGCATTTATAGGATTACTCCCAACCCACTTATTATTTTGTGATAAATAAAAGTTTATAATCAATACTTAGCATGCCACTGTGTCTGAGTCTTACCCTTGATGCCTTTAAGGTCTTTAGAAGGGAGAAGGGGTGCTGTGTGCAAAGCTGTGTGTGGCGAGATATCAGTCAAGGATTGCATAGTGGTGGATAAGGATGCAGACAGGCGTCGCAGCAGGACACACAATATCAGCAATAGCTGAATCCAGACACACAGCATCAATAAGAGTAGAATTAGGCATAGGATCCAGTCACAGTTTGCCATGTTAATGTAATCCTGCCAATTCAAAATAACAATATCGCCACCCATATGTGCCCCTTTATGATAATATAACTGTCATCAGCAAGGTCACGCAAAGTCTGTCTATGTTGTGTTGTTTTATTACTGTATTCATGTTTCCTTTTGTGTATTGTTTTGTCAATTTTTTTTTATGTAAATGCAACATGACTGCTTTGTGAAAAATTTCAATTACGTTGTCTTGAGCTATTACTGGTGTGCGTTTTTGACATGTTTTTTAATGTTGCCATTCTTTGAATGTCTGAAAATATATCTACTACTTCCAGAATCCCAGTTTCTGAGAATTCTGAATCCTCTTGTAGCGTAACAAGTAGCATCATGTAAGAATATACTCAATGAAAAGGTTACTAATTGGTACATTCTCTACCACATTGTGATATAATTCCTTTTTGTTCAGAAAGTATTTTTTGAGTTTTAATTTTCTGGCAAATGTGTAGATGTCAATTTGTATATTTATAAAACTGGCAGTAATTGTGGGTGCAAACGAGAACCCCTTGTTAAGGACCGAAAGTTCTGTTGTGGTTTGTGCTCTATCAGATAAGTTTAGTGCTAAATTTGGCTGTCTCCTCTTCTACTGTTTCTTCTATCCTGGCTTTGTTATGTTGCCTATATGTTTTTCTGTTTATTCTATATCCAGTCTTTTCTTCCCTTCTTCCCTTTTGCTCTCCACTTTTGATTGGAATATCTTTTTCAATGGGTTCCTGAAAATCGACTTGTTTAATTTTTGCCCTTATGTTGCCCCTTCTGTAGCTTTTTATTTTGTCTATAAAAACAATCTTTTTGGAATTGACCTGTATTTTCGATGCTGTACTTGTTGTACTATCCTCTCCTATGTTATCAACCCTTTCCTGATCACGGTCCATGTCGGAACTCACTGGAGATGAGGCTGGGGTATGGTCTCAGGAGTTTACCTTTGTAGATTTTTCATATTGTTTGTTAAGTACACACTCTATGTTCCCTGCAATCTCTATCATCTAGAAAAAACGTTCAACTCTTGGTGCATCTTAAGTATTTCATACATGGCCTTTTAATTCTTCTGTATTGTGTAATATTATGATATACCTCTGTGATTTAGGGCATACTCACTTTACACTGCTCACACAGCAGTATATTAAAATGATTTCCTCGGGATTAGCATACGTTTAACTGCCCAATGGCTTTCATTTATTTATTAATCAACATGCCTGAGGTGCCAGTTATGTACAATTTGGATCAGGCATGTCCACACTTAAAAAAGGCAGTGCCTTGCAGTTGGGACTTTGGATTCCAGCAGGGTGTGTGTAGGAATGCACATGCCACGCTGTAACTGCCATGTTGCCAACTACATGGCAGCTGTATTGGGTGTCAATACACTGTCTCTGCAGAGTCTGCACTATATTTTAGCACTGGACATTATGAAAGCAGGATATGATTAGCAGACCTCACTTTCACAGACAGGTCTACCCACAAGATTTTATTATTAAAATTAAAGAAAATCTCAGACTATTCCACACTCAAAGATGGCGTTTCATTGCACTGGCATATTATGTTTTACATGCCCTAGGATAACGTTTGTTTGCAATTTAAGGATGCCCTTCAATTATGATAAAAACACTACAACAACATCGTACACATGATGACAATATCTGACATCTGAGGCTTTATCTCACACGAGAAAGCAGCACTTGGCCATTCGACTCTGGATTTGGCCTGTGATGGTGTAGCCTGGACATGCAATGCTGAACTCTACATAATGTAGGAAGAACTGGCGTGTAAGGCTTTACCTCGCATTAGATGGAAGTATGAGGGCATTTGAGTCTGAACTTGACATAACAGAACAGCCACCGGAAAAAAAAGATATGATAGGATGTGCCTTGCATATTATCAATACACCTGGCAAAATATGGCAGTATTCTGGCTTTTGAGCATGTTCTTGGCATCTCCCGGAGAAAGAAGGATAGTACCTTTCATATTATCAGTGACATAAGAGGGCTTTAATTGGTTGTATAAAGCTGTACTGGTGTATGTTGGTTGTGCTGGGTGAGCCTAAGGCATACCATGACTGAACCCATTAAACATCAGTGAAGGATCCTAGTTGATATATAGTTGGTAACATAGCATTTAGCATCAAGTAAGTATTAATCATTTTATTAGTGTAGACGTATTTTTACATTAGTGATGTCAGTCAATGTGATTTCTTTAGAGGCATAGCTCATATGACATCAATTTCTGTGTCATCGCTTGTGTCAGGGGTCATGTGATGTTGCTTACTGAGTTGCCATCAGGCATGATTTGTCACTTGGGCTACCCCCTGGCATTTTGATAAATTAAACTGCTTAGCCAGTAGGCAGTACCATATTGACCCTGAAACGATACAATGGTGCCTCATTGCAGTGGAAGACATGTCAAAGTCACACTCCACATGAGGCTGAATAAATCATTGCATAGACCCGTAAGGATCATACCGTAGCTCTTAGCACGTTACAGTATTCAATCGTTAGTGAAATTTAAGTGAATGTAAAATGTGAGCTAGAAAAATGTGTTTTGTGGAAAGGGCTGGACATACGTCCATTTATTTTAGAATTCCATGGGAGAGTTAGGACTCCCTCCAATCCTTTGTATTAATTCCAGTGTTTGGTAATGGCATTCAGCTAGCCACAGAATGGCAAGTGCAGCCCATTGTCACCAATAGATAATACAATGTGCAATTTGTTGGTGTCAACAGCATCTTTTTTTTTTTTTTTTTCTTTTTTTTTTTTAATTTTTTTTTAACACTTTTTTTTTTTTGTTTCTATGTGGCATAGTGGCCTGGTTAACACAGACATTATCCGATTTATGCTACAAGGCATACACGGAGGACTATTAAACAGTAATCATGATGTCAAAAAGTGATATGCATTAAGCATTAAGTGAGATTAACATGTTTCTAGAATGTGTGCCTCTTTTCTTGAGAGCATGTGCTTCTGAACACACACACAGGGAACGAAAATGAACAAGCAAGATCACATGCTACATAACTAATAAGAACCTGGTGAACAGGGTTAGCAAGCAAATGAATAAGCTATCATCACCTGAGAGTGAAAATAAAAAGATCAAGTTATCGATACTCAAGCTCTATTGATCTGAGATGCATTTGATCAAAGGTTTGATACTGAGGTAAACTGATGCTCCGTCATTTTAATTTATGTTACTCCCCGGCCCACTTATCATTGTCACAACAACACAAATCAGTCCACGATGTGCAGCATATCTGAAGCCAAGGTTTCCAAATGGTGTTGTCCCATGATAACTGGAAATAGCCTGGATTGTTTTTGGGTGGTTATTGGCCGCTTGTTGAATGGTGTTGGTGATGTCATAAAAGCGATACTCTGTCTCCGCTGTTAAAGGAGTCTCCTCTTGTGTATCCTTGGAGAAATCGAAGAGTAGTGAGGGATCATGACGAGTGAAGAAATCTCCATAGCAAAAACAGACATAGGTATCAAAGCAGCCATCAGCGCCGTCAGGGTAAAAATTTGGAGTGAAGAAGAAGGCTTTCCAAATTGATTGACCTGCAATATACAAATGGCATGCAGGTTAATGAAATAACAATGTGTCAAAATGTTTGGGAGGTGAATGCTGATACACATTTGTACATGCCCAGGAGCAGTCTTAACATTTTGGAGTTTGTGTTTGTTGGGGTCGTACATTAATGGAAGGCATAAAAACCTTGAGTAAGGGTGTAACGCCTTCCATTAGCGTCATACACCATTTTCAATCATCGAACCCCAATGGGATCCATTGTGCTTGCATGGCAGGTAGCGTGTACAATTAGAATTAATTGCCGGGCAGCATTTAATTGTAATTGTGAACGCTGCTTACCATGCATGCATGGTAAGCAGCGTGTACTCATTTGCATAGCAGAGTACAAATGTGCAGGGCAAACGTGGGAATACATGCCCTGCACATTTGCACTTCGCCATGCAAATGATGAAAATTTTGGAGGTGGAGGCCTGGCTATGTCTGAGTGCAAACATTTCAGGTCCCCGTCGTCAAACTACAATTAGGAGGAACATTACCTCCTTTATGTTAAACTTCTTTGCAGAATTGTAAGCTCAAGCACAATCCAACAAATGGTACTTTTTGTACATGCCGGCCAGAATTCATCAACACTGCTTGTCTAAAAATGTGTCCCAATCACAACAATTCTCCAGTATTTTTATTTTTTTGTATTCTTAGAAATAGTTGTAGAGCTAGAGTGGTTTACATTGTGCAGTGTCTTTCATTACTGATTAACATCACACACTGAAAAGCAGTAAAGAAGCACTGACGAAACCACACATTGGCAAAGCAAACCTTTGGCTTTTCTACAGGCTGGTTGCAATAACTGGAGTATTGTGGCCAAGGCACGGATGAAAAAAGACGTCCAAGGTAAGGGTTCATTGTCAGGAACACTTAGTTAAGCAATCAGTAGAGGTAAGTGCAGGTATGCACCGGGGGCATGACCTTTGACACTGGCGAAACAATGGAGGCAGAACACTTAGGGAACATTCCATCTGGGGGCATGCAGAGACCAGGCCGCCCGGGTTCCATCCACCCTTGTTTTAGTTTATTTTCCCTGTCAGGTGAGGAGAGTTCCTGTGGCATAAAATACATTTCATTTCTGTTGATCCTCCTTCCTCCTCCTGTACCCCACCTATTGAGATTTTTCTAACGTTGCAGCTTGTATATATTCACATTTTCTACAAATTATCTAAACAAAAGAATGACTTGTTACTTTTGGTCCTTACCTGCCAATAATCAAAAACAATAACTTCTTATTCCAAATGTTGACATGCTCTATACTAAAGAAAACAAATGAGACAAGCAATTACTTTAACTCATGCCTCTGTGCTACCCCACGCTATAGTGACTGAAAGCTTTCTTGGTTCAGAAGGACTTTTACTGGAAATTAACCTATTAACTTTCAGATTGATGTTTTTGTAGGCCGAAACGGGCTTTAAAATCCCCTATACGTGTCAGGAATCCAGATAGGGATTAGCTGAAATGCTAAAATTAACCCATTACCTTTCAGGCCACTATTTTATAAGCATTAACGACTGTTTTGAATCACCTGAATTCAACAAGAATGTACTTAAGACATATAGGCCCTGATTCACTTAGCGTTTTCCTGTGGGATTGCGCCATTATAAAACGCTTTTGTGAATCAGGCCCTAATGTACTATGGGCCTCATTACGACCCTGGCGGTAAGGGGTTTACGCCAGCGTTAGCTGCGCCGACCCCTTACCGCCAATTACGAGGTCCCTTAGCGCCATGGCGCTTTTAACACCTGCTTTTAGCAGGTGTTAAAATCCATGGCGCTAAGGGACCATGGAGTTAATTACGCCACCGTAATTTACGGTGGCGTAATTAACGCCTTCCCCACTCCCATTATGCCCTATGGGGCAAAAATGGGAATGGGGAAGGGTAAATGGGGATTGGGGACTTACCGCCCCGCCAAGGTCGGAATGGGGCGGTAAGTCCGCCAACCACCATGGCGTAAACGTAGTTTACGCCATGGTGGTAAAGTCACGGCCCAGGCGGTAACTTACCGCCTGGGTCGTAATGAGGCCCTATGGGTCATAATACTGCCATATATGTATCCGTCCACGATAGCCAGAAAAAAAAAGTGCTGAGCACATATATACCTTCTATAACAATAGTTTCGGCTATCCCCAGCATTATTAAATGACAATGTGCCCAATGGTCACACATAACTGTTAATCAATAAAGAAGGAGACCACGTAGTAGATGCCTGAAGGCTGCTGCAAGGAAATCCCACACCCACAGTAGAGATGCACTTTATTTATTCTGTGCACCCTCCAAGCCCCACAGGTGGTGCCCTGGGTGGCTGCCCAGCCACGCTTTGCCCCAGCACTCCTCTCCTCCACATGCAGCTCTTTAACAAAATCATCGCTTCCATTTGCACACGCAAGGAAAATCAACATTGGAAAGGAATAAGGGATGTATTACACAGTATATATCAAGTAATACAGCTAGATCCATCTATAAAAATCCACTGTACACAGCCAGCATAGAAAAGCCACCTGCTGCTGCTGCTGAACGATACTGGACTCTCATAGATAGCATGGTGGGTTTAGCCACTTATAAATGTGTGCTGTAGGACTCCATGGTTTTTGGCAGAGGCCTGAAAGTTGTCCTTTAAAACGCCTGGTGGGAGCGTGATTGTGTAAATTTGTCTGCTCAATTTAGGGATCACTGGGTATTGACTGGGTCGTGTCTCCCCCTAGCACATATTTATTATTTGGACATGTGAACGTATAAAATGAAGTCCATCATTTGTATGGTGAATGTCTGCATGCTTATTAGAGAATGCCCCCTCTGAAAGGCACCCACATAGCATTCACACATTTCTATAATAAAAAAAGGCCCCATGTCAACACTTTCTGCCACTTCCATAAGAGCAGCTTTTCACAAGAAATGCATTTTCCTGTTCCAGCGGAGAGAGAGAGAGAGAGAGAGAGAGTGTGAGTGTGTAGAGTGTGTGTGTGCAGAGTGAGTGTGTCCTTTAAACTGCTGGCACATGCCTCAACATGTACGCAGCATTTTAACCCCGATAATCGGTCACAATCTATTATCTGCTTTGGTGCTCACATGCAAATGTCCATCTTCTTGACCTTTGACTATTATATTGCTCTTTCTTTATCACTTGTGTCATTTAGCATCGAAACTGAAGGCTCTCGCCCTCGTGGGTAAGGACGTGTTTCTTTGGCACTTCCCAATTATGCCTGCCTGGTTTCCCTTCAATTCCCCTCTGTGCATCACGCATCCCAGCCCCGCCTCTCCCCACTCCATGCTCCCAATGGCAGACATTCCTGCTCTGGAAAGGCCAGTGCCCTGGAAATGTGACTGGGGCTATCCACCTTTAGAGGCTCACCCAGAACAGTCTTGCCCGGTTAGCAAGCTGAGGGCTCAGGCAAAGGGCACCTCCTTTGGCACCTCAATCACCTGTTTGCCTGTTCGCACTGGGCACCCGAGCCAAGCCAATACCCCAAATCCTGGCTGCCACAGCTAGTGCTGTATTACTGAAATCCTGCACGTGTTTTGAACCTAGCTGTCTTTTGGTTATAGCCACTGTTTTTTGACCTAGCTGTGCTTTAAGTTTGGTACTGTTTTGAACCTAGCTGTGCTTTAAGATTATCACTGTTCAGAATCTAGCTGCACTTTGAAGATTGCCACTGTTTTTTAATCTAGCTGCTGTTTAATCGTAGCCATTTTTTTTAAATCTAGGTACGCTTTAAGATTGCCAACGTGTTGAACCTAGCTACGCTTTAAGATATTTCCCTACCTTAACAAAAAACAATGGGTCTGTCCTTCATCAAGATGTCCAAAACAAAAATACATGCTGTGTCCGAAATCCTATTATTGCCTTCACAATCAAAAACGAACTCTAAGGTGCAAAGGATATTTCTTCTGGATTTCAAGGTGCACAAATGTTCAAATTAAAAAAAAGATGAAAATCCAACCAAAAAGTTCCAAGTGTACACTGTTCACAGTTCCAAGAAACGGCTTCCTTCCCCAGATTCCACAACAAATAAAAGTTCCAGCAAGGAATAATGCAGCTCTCTCTTCTTGCAGTATGTCCACACTACACCAAAACCTCCTTCATCCTCATACCTTATAAAGTGTACACTGAATCCCCACACTTCCATGTATCTGTGTAGGATAGATATTCCAACCCTCAGGAGAAACACTGAGTTGAGGAAGAGCAGGAACTACCTACCTGGAGTACACTGGAAGACTAGGAAGAATCCAGTTGATCTAGCAGAGATTAACTATGTCAGTACTGGGGCGAAGAACTGCATAGCGATGAGGAATGCACCATTGCCCCAAAGTGAGTGCTCCAGTCAATGTGGACATGGTGTGAGCATAAAAATTAAGGGATGACTCGAAAGAGGGTTCAACCATCCTTGGAAGAAACCAGAGGAAAGTAATCCCTGGAGGAACTGGGATTTTGAGAGCAGAAGAGCAGAAGGGTTTGAAGATGACATCTGGGATACTTACCGACTTGCTGGAAAGCTCACTTACCATTCGCTGAGGTCAGATGGCCTGTGAAGCTACGCAAGCAAACCTCATGTTGACGAAGACCTCTGGACATCGCTGTCGAAGGCAGACACACTGCCGGCGAGGAGCAGAGTGGCTTGGAGAAGCTGCAGCGCACACGAGGACGATCGAAGATCACACAGACCCTGACGAGAGGCACGACAAAGCTTCACACCACCCAGAGAATGTAGGCACAGGGCATAACAGGTACCAGGGTTGCCAGAACACTTGGTGGGGCTTTGAAAGACTTTGAATAATTCGAAAGTCGGGTCTGGGACTCACACCCAAATAAGAAGAGCATCACAAATCCTCTTCTTCAGCACTGTACCTGGCAGTGGAGTGAGCCAGGCCAGGCAGAGCAATCATTGAGAGAAGTATGGGTCTGTGACCCATAAAAAGTTGAGAAGAGCATGAGAAATCCTCTTCTTTGGCACAACACTTAGCAGGAGAGTGAACCATGCCTGCCAAGAGTAATGAGCAGAGTCCTAGGGGCCTGGGACACACAATTACAATATCTTAAAGTAAAGTGAAAGGAAAACCAGGGGAACAGAAGCATACTCCCTGGTGTAGTAGAACTGTGGAAATACAGTACCAAGAGAAGGGAGCCATTCCCCCTGGTGTTGTGAACTGCTTCAGAAAGCTTGAGAAGCAAACCCCCCAGCCTCCACGAACTTTGATAAAGAGCCTCGGAAGGGCCTGGGTAAGGGAGTCAATTCTCTGGCATTCGAGAACTGTGGCAAAGAGTCTGAAAGAGACCAGGGGAAGAAAGTCATATCCTCTGGTGTTCTGTACCGCATATCCCAGAGAGGTTAGGGGAAGGAAACCATACCCCCTGATCTTGTGTACCTCAAAGTAAAGACAAGGAAGTGCCCAGGGAAGGGAGTAATTCCCTGGGCACTGTGAAAGCATCAAGAAAAAGATACCTGGAGATGGGAGGCATTCTACCGGAACCCAATAGTGTAGTTCACTATGGGCAACAAGGAATGATGTTTGAGTTGGAACTTTATCTTTTTTATTCAAAAAAACAAATCCCACAACAAAAAAAACCATAAAGCTGGAAACATAATCAGTCTCCAAGACTTGCAGACTCTCTCTATAACGTCACAGCACCCACCCACAAGCCAGCTCGATATCGGTCCCTACCAGGGACTGGGCCACCCCTATCTACCTTCATATTGGCTAAAATGCACACATGTAATCTAAACTCATCTGACGAATCTCCCATACCACAGACTTTGGTTCCCTGTGGATGTTCACCTACAGCGCTTTGAGACCATACAAATGGAAAAAGGCTCTATACAAAAGCCATATTACATTACATTACTTCTAGCCCCTAACCATTCAGAATTTCTGACTCACAGTGGCAGATGGTTTGCAACCCAACCCATTGGGCGGACCGCAGACAACTGATGTGGTATCGGCCAGGATCTGCTGCAGTGCACAGTCTGTTCACTGACTGATTAGTGGTTCTAAATCAGTAGGCTGGAGGCAAAAACTAACAATCTGACATTCTGTTTCTATTGTTTACACACACACGCACAGGTATGGTATTCCCAGCGAGGAATGGGAATATTAAGCTAGTTCTGGCATATGGTTTTTGTACATAGGAAGGTGAGTGTGAATCTGGATATATCAGGGTTTCCCTCAAACGTGATAATGCTAGTAAATGGATCTATGAGATGCACAGTGGAAATAAAAAAAACTTGAACTGGCAAATGCCATGTCTATGACAAACTAAAGCTGGCATGCAAATCTTTTCCTGGCAAATGATGGCAGTACATGGTCATGTGAGGTTGTACCTGTGCATGTAGCTCTGTTCAGAGTATATTATTTTGGTATATAACACGTGAGGCGGAACTCAACATATGAAGTTGTTCATAGTGCAGATCGCAGCAGTCTTTCCTTGTATGTGAAAGAGGTAGATGAAGAGGATGCGTATGAGGCTGAATCTGGACACATTAACCCCGATCTTTAAAAATTATGCTTGGACATATTATATTTTGGGGCGTTATTATGAACCTGAACGTGTGCTCCTGAAGCCACTCCTTTTATATAATGATTGTACAGGGGCATGTGAATATACACCTGGCCGCATGAAACTGCTTGTGTCATTTGATGCTGTACTAGCCTGTGTGTGGCACGCGTCATAGGTATATTTTATTAGAATAGGTAGGTAGTGCCATTGTTATGTGAGAATGTACCTGGACAAATAAAGCAGTTTCTTTGAAACTGTTGTTGAATGAAGTAATGGAATTCTCAGGCTGACACGCCACCAAGTTATGGGTACGTTTATTCCTGACTGTGAGCACAGGTACGTTGGGTGATAAAAGTACTGGGACATGCACCCCAGCCAGCTCAGCAACTCCAGCTGTCACTGTAGAACCCCATAGAACCCCGTCTCACCAACACTCCAGGTTCCATATGACCTCACCATCCTGCATCCAAACACAGATGTCCATGTGACATCACCATCCTGCATCTACACCCAGATGCCATTACAGCACTCCTCCCTCCCTTCTAAACAACACAAGGAGAAAATCCACAACACTACCAATCACTTCTTGCACAAGCCACGTGTGGCCAGCACGCAGACCAATTAAGACCAACACACAACTCCCGACCTGTGCATGCCAATAAACCGCACACCACAATACCAACACACCATAAAAGTGAAACACACACAAGATGATCACATGAAAACCCTGCAGTGCCATGACCTTGATAGCAACAATCAAAACCAGGTAATAGGAATGACAGAGGAAAATATTGAAGACTGGAAATGGCATGCGTAGATATGAAAGCCAACACCATTGCAAAGCAAACCTGAAAACGCACAAGCTCCAGTGAAAAATGGAGAACTGGAACTGGTACACCAAGATGAACCCACCAACATCAAAGGAAAGTTAAAAAACAAATGAGATCCAAACTCCAGCTAAACTACCCACTGGAAACACCTGAAGCCCAAAGTCCAGCTCCAACCACCAACTGGAAACATGTCCCAAGCACCAACCTATTGGAACTAACAACTCAGCAACTCCACTCTATCCTTTAACATCCCATCAACACAATACAAATTGCAACCACCGAGCAACCCCCACAATGCGACTCCAGTAAGCAGGCAAACAACGGAACTTGAAAAATGCTAAGTACACACAACCCCAACAAGTCCAGGACCTGAGCCTGACATCTGGCATAGAAGATAGAAAAGAAGTTGCTTGATGCAACGCACAAACAAAATAACAACAACCCAGCAGCACCTCACTGCAACACTGCAGCACCTGCAAAAACACCCTAGACCCACCCAGACCCACCTGAGAAATGCACCCCTCACTGCATCACAAAAACACTCAGAACCCAGCCGGCCATTCGGAACCCTGCATCACCGAATTGCAAAACACTCAGGACCTACACTCAGGGCCATCCTGAGAAATGCACCAAATCTACCAGGGGAAAATCCCCTACGAACAACACACAAAACATAACAACATGAAAACATGAAACTACATAATGTGCTTAGCCCCAAAAACATGGAACCAAAACTCCACATCGAGTTTCAGCAACTGAGATACAGCGCTTGAGTACCAGCGCTTACCCCGCACCCTCATGTCCAAAGAGATTAAACAAAATAAAATCCCAAAACAAGACCCACAAGTCCATACGACCCAACACACCAATGCATCCCCGCACTCACGTGTACACATAGCCCCCTGGAAAGGAAAACAATGTCACAAAAAAACCACAATCGAACCACAAGCACAATGGCCCCAACTCTAAGTGCACCCCCGCACTTACAAGTCCACATACACTTGAAACCATGTCCTAAACAGGAAAGGCCACTCACATGAACACAACATATTTAACTGACAGGCCTTAGGCACTAACATCAGTCCATCATCCAACCCTCTAGCACTAAAATTCCTGAGGTCACAACATTAAAAGACAAGACAATTACTGGCATTCCCAAAACCAACCCGTTCTAGTCCTCTGTTATAGTGAGGGCCTTCATCCATACATAAAAGCCCCAAAGATCAGGTCAAGCTCCCTCAAGTTCTCCACAATGCTACTGCACTTGTCACAAAACTCTTCTCGGAACTGCACTCCCACGGTGCAGATGGAACACGTTTTATCATCCATAGTCATGCCAGAAAGGCAGCATTTTCTTTTACCATCAATTGGGTCATAATCTGCACCATCGCCTTGCGCGGAACCTGAACACCGTCTCTTAGCTCCATGTTCATTATTGCACTTCCCTAAGGCAACGCCAGGACCAGCCGTTCCTGCTACCGGCCCTGCTACCTCTGTCGATGTGCCTTGTGAACTTTGTCCCTCAGGTGTTGCTCTTTACCTTTCTGCGGGGAAAGCACATTACGCTCCCAATCCAAAGCAAGAATGTCACAAACCACAATGTTCTTACAACACACGCCGTCTTCCAAGTCGGCTTCGTGTTCCAGCTGCCTCTGCTGGAACAGCACTCCAGCGCTGACAACGTCGTCATTACTGAGGCCTGCTCCCAAGTAGAAACACTACTGCTACTGTCCAATACAGTCAAAGCCCCTACCAGCCTTGCCGCCCGAGCTGTTGTTGCTGTGCCACCCGGCCCACAGCAAAATATATTCCTCCCACGGTGTTGCTGAAGGCACTGTGATAAGGCACTCCACTCTCCTGTCCCTCACCTGCATCGCACGGCCAAAGGCAATTAGTCCAAATTGGACATTGTTGGAAGTCCCTCTTCACTGTGACAACTTCGCTTTCCAGTCCCTCACAACGCCACCATGGACTCCGCTCTGCTGTCTCTTCACCAATGCCCAAGGCGCCACACTTAGGCGGAGATCCTCCGCTGACCCGCTGGCAGAGCCCCCAGGAGCAGTGCAGCAGGCTGCTGTGCCAGAACCTCCTGGAGTAGGAAATCTGCTACTGCTCCCTCCTTGCAGCGCCAGCCGGCCTGCAGCTCCCTCCGCTCATGGGCCTCACCTTACAACAGGCCAGCTGCTGCTTCTCCAGCACCCTCAAGCTGCTGAGATAAGGGAGAGTACTGCCTCCAGCACCACCCGGCCCACTGAGTATCCTGGACAATTTCCTCCTGGTCCAGGTCCCTCAAGGCCACCCAGACTGGACATTGCACCGAACAGCAACTGCTCCTGCGCCACCCAGCCTGCAGGTGCCTCTGGACCACCTCCTTCCAGCCCTCAAGGAACTGGCCCCTTACTGGATGGATGTCACCCCTGGAAGGCTGTACTTCATCCCCTGCTGCCCCTTCCCATCAGCCAAGACATCCTTGTCGCCAATGAAGTAAGAGGATTCTCAGGCTCACACACCACGCTGGAGTCAGAAGGTAAGTTCATTCCTGACTGTGAGCACAGGTATGTTATGTGCTAGAAGTACTGGGACATCCACCCCAGCCAGCACAGCAACTCCAACTGTCACTGTAGAACCCCATAGAACCCTGTCTCACCAACACTCCAGGGTCCATATGATCTCACCAACCTTCCTCCACACACAGATGCCCATGTGACATCACCATCCTTCATCTACACCCAGATGCCATCACAGCATTGAGCTTGTGAGGGTGAAACTTGGCATTTGAAGTGGTTTCCTGCCTCTAATAATGACAGTAAAGCTCAATATGTGGCTAAAAATGGGAATATAGACAGCGGATCCTGGTACATGTTGGCGGTACATGGGTTTGTGGGGATGATCGGAGCATGTGAAACTGTTCACGGCCAATGGTGGTGGCACATGGGTGCATGAGGATGAAACTTGTACATGGACATGTGAGGCCAAACCTGGACCTATAATGTTGTCCACAGCATATGTTATGGAGGTATACAAAATATATTAATGAATAGATGTATAGACATGTGAGGTTGAACCTGATCCCAAAAAGTTGTTATAGATCGGGCTTCATGGGCATTTGTGGCTGACCCTGTGCATTTGAAACCTTTGAGGTACACTTTCCAGGTGCCAGACTCCAGGGATCGCACCGCTTGCTGAATCAAGGTTGGCGAGTCCTGTGATGTCTCTACACTCGCCTGGGGGCAAATTACTAAGTTTCCCACTGCGCCTTGCACTTTACATGCAAGCACTTATGTCACTGGCAAGCGTTTTGGAATATCGGACGAAAATGGTACTTAAGGCAGTCTCATAACGGTGCCTCACAGCTGTGTCATTAACTGCTGTGGTGCGTTATTCTTGTTTGTTGCTTCTCCTCGTGAACCATGACCAGTGGGTTTGTTTTTCTGGATCATTGTTGGTGCTGAATTGGATCTTGGGTGACTTTGGTATTCTGACTCGTTTCCTTCTTCTGACCTTGGACTGCTTCTGGAACTTGGAGTAAACTGCCCTTTCTTGGATTCGTTTTTTTGTTGGAACTATATGACTTTGTCTGGATTCTTGGAACTCTGCCTCACCTGGATTTTCCTCTCCCTTAGCTACATCCTCATGCCGAATGGGTAAGGTTTTTGCATGTATTGCTCCTCCCTTTTTGTGGGTGCCACCCCTGCGTCCGGTGTGTTCTTGGACCTCCGCTCGAGCGACCTTGTTTTTTCCTTCACCTTCTCTACTGGATCACAGGTACTTTCACAAAGGGAACCACAATTCCTATACGGAGAACTTGCAAGATCAGCTTGAACAGTTATCTACATCCTTTATAACGTTCTATTAGTTTAGGTTACAGCATTAATTGCACTTGTAAAACCTGTATTCAATATTTGGTTTTAATTTGGGATTAAAATCTGCAAGATTGTTTCAGTTACAGCCAACACGTGTTTCAATCCCTCCAGGTCTTTCTCAAGGCTGGAAATGTTATAAATACAAACAAAATCAACCAAAATATGTGTCAATAACCGACCAATTCCACCAAGGTGTGTGCAATCCATGTGATAATGTCTTCGCAAAAATGTCACGATGCAAAATATTCGCCGAAAAATGCCTGTTTTTCGCGGGGATATTATTACATGGAAGGTGCTGTGGGATGTATTTACCCATGCATCCGAGCCCTACCTCAAAACTGTGCAGTACTGACATGAAAACATCATGATGGCCAGAGCTTCCCAGAAAATGCACAGGGAAATGCAGGAAGAATAGGCTGCCACCCATTTTTGCCGATGTTATGGGCACAGAAGGACGCTGCCTAAAACCACCATTGGACTACCCGCACAGTAGTCTGAAACCATTGGGAATGGCAATGCTGATTGCCAAATGCAACCTAGAATCGTGGGGAATTCATTTTCTTAAATCCCAAAAATGGGTGCAGTACCAGTACTCACCACTATCCAAAAGCCAGCGTTTTAAAACCACTCTGTTTCCCTGAAGGCAAGTCAAAATGCCTATTTTCAAACATTGCAATATGTGCAAAATATTTACTGAACACCAGCAGACATTTGGTAGAATGGAGTGTTGTGTGCCTACAAAATCTGGGAAATGAAGAGCCCAAAACAATGCTTATAACAAAACTGCTATGGAGTCAGCAGTTTAAGTTGCATTGGACTGAAAGACACTAAAAATCTAAATGTTTAAATTGACTGAGTGACCTACTTTTGAGTGTCACATAGGTTGAAATTGTTTAAATGTCATAGTTTAAACTTAGAATCAGCATCATAGCTGCATATGTAAAAAAATGTCTTGACTTAGACTGGGGAACAAAAAGTGACATTTTATCTGAAACCTGGCTTAAGGAACTGAATTCTGCCTGGCAACTACCCCCATCAGGAGGAAACTTGAGTCACAGCTGTGTTCCCAGGCCAACCTTCCTTTTGCTGCCCACACTAAGGATATGCAATCTATCTGATAATTGAATTATCTGTGCTCTGTAGGAGAGTGAACAAAGCCCTCTTCACTCAAGCAAAGGTTTTTATTACGTAGTCGTAAAATGTAGCTTCCTCTTGGCAGGAGCTGGGAGGGGCACTGCCTGTGAGAGCAAGCTGGCTTGGCAGAAACTGGAAAGACTGGTTTCTATACCATGTGACCTGGGAAACCACACCCCTTTGGAGCCAGAACATAACTTTAAAAAGATGAATAACTCATAGAGCGGACATGTGAAAATTTTATAAATGATACCATAATTCTTGTGATTTTTCTGCCCACATTTTAAGAGGTTTTTCGACCCGGTGGCATGTTCAGGGGGGTTTTAGCGGAAAAATGGATATTACTCTAAATGTATGCATGTTAAAAATCTGAAACTTCATCAGTTAATGTCCCTACTCCCTGCACACATGTATGTAAAGTTGGGTCAATGTCAGAAATTGCAAAATCAGTTAAAAAGTGAAATATGTGCCAGTTCTGAATGCAAGCTCCCACGAAGAGCAGAGTTTGAACAGGGTATACCTCCTGTAATGCATGATGGGTGCATATGATTTTAAAACAATATGTACCTCTGCAAATATGTATTTGTTTCAAATCTAGATTTGTGTGTAAGTTGACAGGAGGAGTGGACTTTCTGCAGGCTGTAAAATGACATCACTCTGACTCACAGTTCATTCTCCAATCAAGTGACAAATGGAAGTTTGACCAATTAGAAGCTGAGAGAGAGGTAGGGTCAGTGATGCTAGAACACACCCACATTCTAAACACATAAAAGCAGACAGACAGGACAGATAGGGACCTTCCAAATCCATCTGCAGCGGGACGCTCTGCCGGAAAAATCCATATTTACCTCCATCAAACCTCCAGAGAGAAAGCAGTGCTGTACCCAGAGAGACCCAGACCAGCAGAGAGAGCTGACCCAGATCACTGTGAAGTGCAGAGGCCAGACCAGACCAGACCAGAGTCCAGTCCAAAACCCTGACCAGATCCATGGCGAGGCCCATTTCACTCAAGAATATAGTGTGAGTACCCAGCAGAACTGTGTAGAACCCATCTCTTAGTTTAAATTCATCTAATTCAATCTATTTAACCTAAGGAGAACTGCCTCCTAGCTGTCACCTGTGATTTGCTAGTTGCAAGCTGCACTTGTCATTTTGAGCTTTTGAAATTTGCAAACCCAAAAACGACCTTTATTAAATCGCTCATATCTCCGCGACCGTTTGGGCTAGAGACTTGCAGTAACTTTCCTCTGATAGCTTAGAATCGTAGCTTTGAATCGCACCAAGAACCGCATTCCTACCACTTATAGTTTTACCGCAATCGCGGAACACGCATCCGCGAATTTTACCGCGATTTGCAATTTCTTCACATGTAAAAACTGCTGCTGCTTGCCTTCCATTTGCCAGAAATTCGTTTAACCTGCTAACTATCCCTGCCTCATTGCTAGTGTGAGCCTGGACTAATATTAACTAGATACCACTCACCCTGAACCTCTGTAAGGGAATTAAAAGCGTTTAGCATATTTTTTTAATTCATTGCCAGCACCTATCAAAGCAATTTGGGCTTGTGTTTTCAAAACTCCTATCTGTTTTCTGTTGTCTAAGCTTGCTGGGATTGAACTGAATCACATTTGATTGCATTTCTGAGAACTGTGTGCTTCCTTCCATTTCCTTGCATTGCATCAAGGGGGGGAGGGGATTGCCAGAGAAAAGTGATTACCTTGTTTGTTGAAATCATATTGAGTATTTTCTGTATTGCATTTTCATTGAATATTGCATCCACCTGAGCTTACATAAAGCATTCTGTACCACCTTCTTCTTTTGTTCCTATTCACCTGTGTGCTATCTTATCCATTTCATCTCAACTCATTAGTGATTATAAAGAAGCGTGCTAGTGCCAGATTCTCCGTTGTTAATATTTATCATATCAGATTAAGTGTGATATTCAATTATTAATTTACTATAAAGGGTGATATATATCTATTGTTTAAATTATCAAATAAACCTTTTAAACTTGCAAAACAGAACTACTTCTTGGCTCAGTGGGGTCAGGGGGATTCCAAGAGAGGGGTGTTATATAGGGGTAGTCATCCAGAACGCATGAACTGGACCTAAAGATATATCAATAAGGGTTTTCATTCAGTATTATAGACTAGGCGTTGACTTAGCTGTAGTGTTGAATTGAATCCTCTTACAAATAGATACCACTCACCCTGAACCTCTGAAAGGGAATTCAAAAGCATTTCCAGCATATTTCTCATCCATTGCTAACACATATAAAAGCATTTGGGCCTGTGTTTTCAAAACTCCTATCTGTTTTCTGTAAGCTTGGGGGGGATTGAACTGATTACATTGATTGCATTTCTGAGAACTGTGTGCTTCCTTCCATTTCCTTGCATTGCATCAAGGGGGGGAGGGGATTGCCAGAGAAAAGTGATTACCTTGTTTGTTGAAATCATATTGAGTATTTTCTGTATTGCATTTTCATTCAACATTACATCCATTTGAACTCTATAAAGCAATTTCTACCACATTATACTTCTGTACCTATTTACCAGTGTGCTACCTTATCCATTTCATCTCAACTCCTTAGTAATTATAAAGAAGTGTGCTAGTGCCAGATTCTCTGTTGTCAATCTTTATCATATCAGATTAAGTGTGCTATTCAATTATTAATTTATTACAAGGTGTGACATATATATATCTATTTTAAATTATCAAATAAACCTCTTAAACTTGCAAAACAGAACTACTTCTTGGCTCAGTGGGGTCAGGGGGATTCCAAGAGAGGGGTGTTATATAGGGGTAGTCATCCAGAACGCATGAACTGGACCTAAAGATATATCAATAAGGGTTTTCATTCAGTATTATAGACTAGGCGCTGACTTAGCTGTAGTGTTGAATTGAATCCTCTTACAGTGCGGGGGATACCCCTGCATCCCCCTGCAACCTTTTTTATTTTTTCAAGCCGCCCCCAATGTCTCTATATATATGGTCACCTATATGATGTCGCCGCACACTTTTCCCAGCGACATTTTGTACGGCAACCATATATATAGAGACATCATTACCTGATACCCATAATATCCATGATAGTTAACGTTGTTTGCCATCCCATTTGCATACGTGTTATCAAGATGAATCAAGTACAGCAAATCATGCTTTGCATTTGGGCCAATATCACCCATGAAACACATAAAGTTCATAAATGAAGAATCCGAACAAGAGAGAGGTGGGGCGAGAGAGGGAAAAAGAAAAAGAGAGGCAACAATGAGCAATTGTTATTCTCCATGTGGCGTACAATACATATCAGCAACATTGAGAGACATAGTGGCTTGGTTCTTGTGGATAAAGCATATTGACAATATGTGTACTAATTCACATTAGTACCCAGCGAGGGCGCAATCAGAATGAAAGAGCCATTCTGATTGGCTCTTGCCGAGTCATTACCAGGCCGTGAATCCCTGTGTTGGGATTCCACGGCCTTCGTCCCCGGCGGGGGGCGTGGCAACCCCTCAGCCAATGTGGAGCCTCAAAGCGGGGCATCCCCGCTCCGAGCCTCACCACGGCTGAGAGGCTGCCTTGGCCCCCCACAGGGGCCTCAGGTAAGGCTTTGGCTTTTTTCTTTCCCTCCCTCCCTCCCCACCCCACTTACCTTCTATCCCTTGGAGGGGACCCAGGTCTGTTATTTTTTTCCCCTTCCCCTCCCTTCCGCCCTCCAAAACGCACTTACCTCCTTTTTTTTTCGGGAGTGGATGCGCTGGAAACGCTTCTGTTTCCAGCGTTTCCGCTCCCGATAGCCGCCATGGAAAAGGAAAACAGACTCGGTTTTCCCTTTCCATGGCAGCAATTTTCTTTGTTGTCTTTTTTTTTTTTTTGAAACGCTGCAGCGTTTCGGTACAAAAAAAAAGCTTTTAGTGCTCCGGTCACGCAGTTTTTGCGGGCTGGGGTACTAATAGCTATATGCCCCTCGCGGTGGGAGCATTACCGACTCTGGTAATGCCCCGGGGCCTTCGTTAAGGCACTCGCTTCGCTCGGGCCTATAACTATGGGCCCCAGGGCATTAACTGAGTCGGTAATACCCCTGCCGCTCGGGGCATATTGCTTAATTAACACTAGCACCCAACATTTGGGAAAGGCTCCATACAGTAATGCAACTTCCTTAAATACATACATGGGGTCAACCCAGTTACAAAGAATAGTGTCTTGCCTACAAAGACCGCTGAAAGCGCCACAAAGCTAGAAAAGTGCCTGATATCACATAACATATGCAGCAGTTCTTTACATATAAATGCTACATGTTATGTTATGTTATCTCATGTAATGCTATCAGGATGTGTACTGTGCACCCCTGTCATTTGCCAGTTTGTTTTGGTTAGTTAGAAGCATAGGGTGAGATTGTAGTGTGTTTTTCTTAAGGTTGCATATTGGAAGTATACTGAGCTCTGTGTGTTTAAAAGCTTCCTAGGTGTGAAGTGTAGATGGCTTCAAAGGCGTAGAGCCCAGAGGAGCGGCCATGTGGGATGTATTGGCCTGGGGCACAAAATGTTAGATGGAGTTAAAAGTGTAATCATTTTGTGTTGTTCGAAGTTTGAGCGAAGGTCTTTTCTAAGCTATGAGCTTGTGTTAATGTGTAGTGAGTGAGGTTCAGAGAAACCGTGGGTTAATCAAATAGGTAAGTCATGTTCCTGTGGGTTTCTGTGGTGATGTTAAGTAATTGGTCTTGCTGTCAGTAGCTTTGTGGTGGAGGTTGTTTTACTTTTGGTGGTTGATGCGTAACCTTCTCCTCTGTTGTGGTGTTCATATTCGGGCAGACGAGGATTGTTCTCATAGCGTTTTGGTGGTTTTGTCTTGCCGTGTTGATGTCTAGCCATTTTAGTTCTCTGAAAGCTGTGTGTTATGTTCTATGAGGAGGCGGGGCATCATCCCCTTAGGTTGTGTCTGAATGTGAAATATGATTTATGAAGCGGTTGATTTCACTGCTTGTTGGTTGTATGCTGAACATTAGTATTAAAGAGCCATGTTTTTAGACGTTTCCTGAATTCCAGGCGGTCCTGTGTGGTGAGAATTCTTTCAGTATTGCGCGCCAGTGTTTTTCTCTGTCTATTCTTTTGGTTTATAATAATTATGCTCTTTCCCAATCTTAGATCTCTGGTTTATTGTTTGAGTGGGATTTTGATTTGAATGAATTCTGCTCCTTGACCTTCCAGGACTTTCTGGGCAATACAGAGGTCCTTGACATACAACTGAACCTGGGTTGATTGAGTATTTCCTTGTACATGGGGATGTCAAATGAAGAAATGGCTTATCAAATGGTACTTGGCAATTTGTGCTAGTGCATGAACATGTGTGTCTGAACCTAAACACATGATCTTGCTCCTGGTATATATGGCAGTACACAGGCATGTAAATCTGAACCAATACATATGAGCATTTTTTGGGTATATTGTGGCAGTACATGATGTGACTGAAAGTGAATCTGAACAAATTAGGTTCTGGGCAAATAATGTATTTAAATGGGCCTGAATCTGTACACAGGCACCTGATACTGTTCCTGGAATACAATCGCAGTGCATGGGCATTTTACGCTGTACCTGGGCATATGAACCTATCCCTGATATAAGGTGGCAGTACATGTTGGTGTATGAAAGGTTTATGACAAAGAGGTAGCATTACATGTGCAGGTAATGTTGGAAATGGGAATGTTAGTTTTCCCCACCAGAACATGGTACTACATAATGATGTAAAGTTCACCCTGGGTAGGGTATATAACGTTATATTGTATATTGGGAAGGTGCATGGATATATGAACGCGAACTTGGCAAGTGATAGTGGTACATGGGCATGGAAGACTGAACTTGGGCACATTACACTCTTTCTGGCATATGGTGCTGATTCATGGCATGTGAGGCTGCAGTTATGAAGCTCAGCTGCCCCTAAAAAGTATGGTTGTATAGGTGTAGGTGAGGCTGGACCTGCCCTACGAGGCTGTTTATGCTAAATAACGGCTGAGCACACGCGTGTCAATCTACAACATAGATCAGAGTCTAAACATGGGCATGAAAAGGTTTTCCTTGAATATAAACACTGTAGGATTGTGACTGAGAAGACATGCATATGAAGCTGTTCCCTGCATATGCTGATGAAGTAAGTTGCCATATGCTCCTAAATCTGAGCAAATAAAGCTGTCGCTGACACCCAATAGCAGTGCATTGTAAAGAGAAGCTGAACCTCTTTACCGAAAGTAGGTCAATGCTCAATGACTACCATGAATAAATAAACATATACAAAAAATAAATATATAAACCTTTGCAGACTATTATGGTGGTCTATAGTTATGTGATGGTGACCCAGGACCTATTAAGCTGGTGAAGCATGTGCTGGTGACACATACATATTAGAATGCACCTGGAGGAGCAAAGCTTTTTTTGCCATTTGATTTGTGAATAAGGATGTGTGAGAATTAACATACACATATGCAGCTGTTTGTGGAATATGATGGTGATTCATAGGCATGTGGGCGTTTACCAGATACACAATGCAGATTCTGGCTTATTCTCAAAATGCATGTCCATGTGAGGGTGAACCTGGCCCTATAAAACTGTCTGTGGAATACAGTGCATGGAAATGTCAGTTTGATACTGTGCACATGAAGTGATTTTGTCCCAGCCTAGTGGAGCTATACTATTCTCCAATAACACATAGTTTATTGAAGACCCCCCTGTGAGGCTGGAAATGCATTGGAGGGACAGGGCCTACCTGTCCTTGTCCTGTACTCCCTTATCATGTGTGTTATGTGTTAATTTTCCACACAGGAGTCCAGTTGGGACCTCTGGCTGTGCAGCTCTTCCTCCTTTTGTTTGTGGTGAACAGAGACCCTTGGGATACCCTTATGGCACCCATGGGTGGTGGTAAAACCCTGTACCCCTAGTGTATGTTGCTAGGCACCTATGTGTTGCCCACAGAGCAGGGCATGGGCTGGTGGCAGCTTCATGCTGATGTGACAGGAGCTCTGAGTATCCTCCATTTTGGGATGCCCAATCCCTGCCAAAGGAATCAGTGGATTCCTGATAGAAGGCAAGATGGCCCCTGGGGCCTTTTGGTGTCTATTGCCTATTACCTTGTTTCCCCAAAGTCCTGGGAAGCCCTGAGTCTGTCCCTTCCCCTGACTGGCTGTTAGGTGGAAGAACCAAATATGGTATTGTGGGAAAGTCCAGGCCAGACTGGCTGGAGCCTTCCCAGTGACTGTATGTTGTGGGTACACCCTTGGGGTGGGACCTGTGTGAATAGAGTGTGTGACCAATATGCATTCTATGTTATGGGTGTCTGGTTTCTGTGTGTGTGTGTGACACAATACATGCCTGAAACTGACATGAATGCTGTGTTCTGTGCTGAAAGGCTGGGTGCTTGCCCCAATCCATATTCCTTGTTATGGGTGTCTGGTGAATGGACTGAATGCCCGTGAGCCTTATTGGCTGCCTGCCTGCATGAATGCCCTTCTGTATGATTGGCTGACGGAGCCTGGCTCAGCCAGAGTGAATGGAGGACAGATGTGTATATCTGGGGATCTGTCACTTACCAATTTGTTCAGAAGCTGAAGTTGAAACTTGAAGCTGATCCTTGAAGTCCTGCTGGAGAAAGAAGATTGCTGCTGCATTTCCTTCGATGTAGTCCAAGAGCTGTCAAGTCTGTCGAGGATTGACCCAAGAGAGGACCTGGCTGGGAGACCTCTTCCCGAGCTACGAGGGACCATTGTGCAAAAACTGCTGTTCTTCATTGAGGCACCTAGGAAGCCAGTTCTGTGAGTCTGATGTCCGGAGAAGCGGTCTGCCGAGAATGCGAAAGAGAACACCTGGACATCGAGGGTCATTTATGAGGGTCCATTGACATCAACCGGGGTTCAGTAGAGTTCTGTGACTGCTGGAAGCCAGTTGAATCGTGTTGGCAAGAAGTGGGACACCTTGACACTGTGCGGTTCGATGGACGTAGCTGAGAAAGCTCCACTTTGCCTAAGAACATTTGACAGAGGGCTCCCTTGCCATCACCGTCAACAACTTTGTACCACCGGAGAAAGTCGAGGTCGCCGGCTACTGAGGAAAGTCTGCTGGTGGGTTTCCCGCCACCAGAAGCCGACAAAGACGTCCCAAGGACACTGACAGAGTGAAGATCCGAGATCCAGCCCATGGTTGAGTCCCAATCTCTGAAGCTATCCTGAGGTACGTGCTGTGGGCTGCAGCTCCGACAGGCCAGAAAAAGCTAACAGCGATCCTCGAAATCCAACACCCGCTGGCGGGCCTGCAGCCATCACTGCTAAAGGTCTTTCAAGTCCACAGGGTGTTACTTGCAGCACCAAACACTTTGCATCGAGTTCTACCACATAGCCCATCTTCCCAGGACTTCCACTATCGAGGAAATGATCATCGAAGAGCATTGCAAAGGTCAAAGATGCTGTATCAGCACTAGTCTACTACTTTTCCTCGAGGTTCTCGATGCCAGTGGCTCCTGCTTTAAAGGGAGTCCACGCTCGAAGGATACCGTCGATGAACCATCAAAGAAACTCTTCCACTTGAGGTACATTGTGGTGGTTGAACCTTTTAACCCAGAGGCAAGGCTTATTGAGCATTTATGGACTGGGCTTGTTAATTCTCTTATTACAGGTTGCCCAGGTGGGAGGATCCTGATTCAGAATTGTGCATCTATATCCAAAGAAAGCATTCTGCCATTGCTTAACCTTAACCTACCTTCCTTCCTTATTATCTATGCTTATACACCTTACTGAATGATTTGTATGCTCTGTTATAGCTGCCAGGAATCTAAAGTCTTAGGGGGTCATTACGAGATTGGAGGCAGCCATGGAGCTGTTACCTCCATGGCTGCCTCCAATACTGGGTCTGGCACCAGTGTTGTTCAATGGGGACTTACCGGTCCATTCCGACCCTGGAGGGACCGGTAAGTCCCCATTGAACAAACCAATCCCCATTCCCATTTGAGCCCCCATAAGGCTCAATGGGAATGGGGAGGGCGCAAATAACGGACTCGCGAATGGCAAGCCTGTTATTTGCGCCCTGGTCCCTTAGCGGGACCCATAAAGGACATTTGGTCTGACCACATGTCCCTTACGGTTCCCGCTAAGGGACCTCAGAATTGGGTGGTAGGGGATTACCGGCACCGGTCTCCTTACCGGTGCCGGTAATCCCTTACCGTCCACCTCGGAATGACCCTCTAAGTGTGGTACCACATAGAATTGTATAGATTTGTCATAATAGAATTACCAGAGTACAAAGTGGTTTACTGAATTGTGTATATATCTCTGAACCTTATTTGTATATAAAGAACTGTGTTAGCACATAACATAGTATGTGGACATTCCTTTGACGGGACTTTAGGAATCACTGTACTTAAGAACCAGCCTGCAACACCTCCTGACAGCTTAAGCCTTGGTTGCTCGTCCATAGCTTCCATATAGAGAACCTTGTCTGGGGTGCTCTGTGTCTCTACCCTACCAAATAGGGGGCAGAAATACAGATACCCCCTCCAGTCTTTGCACCCTCTTCCCTCCAATATTGCATCTGATCCTGCCAATGCATTAAAAGACAAGGGAATGAATGTACAATACTTAATTAATAGGATTAATTATTTCAGAATGTATTTCATTATGCAAACATCCAGGCTATTACTGTGGTCTACACCGGCGGCATTCACTGCATGATATCTCTTAGACAATAATGAACCATGATTTCACTATGATCTAAATTACTCAACACTGGCTTCAACCACCAACTATGTTCACAAATGATACTTAACTTTACAAAGTCTATCCCACATTCAGGCTATAACTGCGGTCTACACATTTTATAAGCTTTTACAATTTTCAGGCAATTCACAACTTGGCGAACCCATTTTATTTTGCATGATCCGATATGTACTTTCTCTAGCTACAACATATCAAACTTTCAAGTCAGTCAGAGGTTGCACGGCGATGTACTGATGAATTTTGTGATTTCACATTTTAATATTAGGTTTCCTCATGTAAATGCACTATATTTTCTATTGTGCAATTGTAGCTATTCTCCACCAGAGGGCAGTGACAGTACACCAGCTACATAGTCCTTCTTCATGGTATTAGTATCCAAAGCAAAATTATCTGGGTGTGCATAATTTCCATAATCTTTTACCATGACCAAAGAAGGTGTCTGTTCACAGTGCACTTAGACTTTAGTCACCTCCCTCCTTGCCCTCTTGGGTTAATGCATTTTATGATCATGTGTGTTTGACAGATTCTCCTTGAAGCTAAAGCTCTGTGTCCATTAGTGAATCTTTCAAATATACGTTTTATAGGGCTATCCCCTTTAGAAGTCAGCCTTTAATACAATAGGTGAGCAGTTTGGGGTGGCCAAAAACATCTGGCAATGGGCTTGCCTATATGATCTTTTGAGTCAACCTGAAAAAGGTTTCAAAACCCCTTTGCATATGAATGACAAGCCAGCCCTTGATGGTTTAGTTTCTCAATGTTTGCAATGCTGGCCTGTCCTTTCAATATACCTGACAATGCAAAAATGAAACTCTAAAGCATTTTCAGTCCTATTCTCATGTTTTAACACAATCTAGTTTGAAATGAATTACTAATTTGGCAGACTAAAGGAGTACATTACATATTGATTCATCACATTGAGACTCGGAATACAACTTCGCTCAAAGGTCATCATCTTTACACATGCTATCCATATTATATGGACATGTGAAAGCATCCAGTTCTTGAAGACTTTATTCCATGGCTTGCTGTATTCTTTGAGAAATAAATACTTCAGTTCTGGGCCTACATTTCAAATGTAACATGGTTCATTCTTTGAAAATAAGGCAGTCCAATCGTCACTTTCAGCATATTTACAAAATGCAGGCATGCTTAGGTTTATCAGTACTTTGTGATGGCTTTCTATCTAAATATGGCATCAAGCAAATCGTGCAGTTTTTTCATTGCGACAGCAAGCAAAAGGCAGAAATCACCAATAAATGAGTCTATGCATATTGCTTCTCTTGGTCTGCCAGGAAGGCCTTTCATGTTATACTTTATTTCAGGCCCCTTCTTGATACGTTTGTACAAAGACATTTCTTGTATAAACCTGATTCATTCCTGAAACGTCGTCAGCATGAATAGGCGAATGATGGAATAAGTATTTTAGCACTATAATGTATTGAATTTATAATGACTACAATTCCCAGCATTTTCTTCAGCTCTGCCAAGCCAGTCTTTAGTTAATGTTGAAAAAGTATAATTTGCATGTGCATGACTTGTTTAATCTTGCATTTGTTGTACAAATCCTTACAATTCTTCTTACCATTCCCTGGTACCTTTGCACCCATATCTAATTGCAAACAGGTTGTTTTGTAGTGTTTCTAAAAAGGTAATTATTCTGCCTTTAAAACATGTGTTTTCTAAGCCATTTTGCTGAACATTGTGCAGTAAAATATCCGCTATGACTTTTATTAACAAAATGTACTTGTGAGGTAAAGGGGGAGCATCCTGGCACCAAACTCTGCTTAAGAGGATGACACAAGTTTGGTTTGTCCATATGTATTGACATATGTCATGAAAACTCTGGGACTTTTTAGATGCTAGCTTCAGAAAATTGTGTTGAAAATGTCAAAGATGCCTGATTTCTTTCAAAACATCTTTTATGGACACCTGCTCATCCCTACTGTGGTGTGTTGGCATTGCACACTTTGCTCACTCATTGGCATTTGTTGCATAGCAGTTTGAAAATTCACTGGATACAAACTTCAGCTTGATCCCTCGCTAAACCAGTCTCACTCTCTCTTTGTAACAGGGTTTGGTGAGAATGAATACTGCCATTTTGGTTGAATCCTCATTTACAAAGGGGTAACATGAATTCATGTTTTATAACTTACTCAATATCAGAGACCAGTCTCTAAGCCCGTGACCGGGATTCAAACCTGTGTTGCTCAGCTTTGGCTTGCTTCCAGGACAAGCATATTGCCTCTGAGCTATCCTCCGAGCAAAACATTACCATTTGTAGGGCCAATCTGATACCACAGGCACTCCATGCTGGTTTGTCCTATGGCTATTCAGAGAAAACACATCACTTTTTACTGATCAGTCATTGAATATTTCTATTAAATACAGGTCATTGGACAGGTACCTGTGTCATTGTTATAAGAGACTTTGATTTTCATGAAACATGAATGATGATTAATGGAAATATGAATCCAGAAACAGAAATCACTTTCTCAATGATATCTGCTTATTGTATTGTATTGTTTATTTATTTATAGAGCGCACCAGGCCGCCAGGCATCTGGGCACTTGCAAGAAAAAAGAAATTTAAAAAAAGGAATAGAAACCAAGAATATACAGAGAACAATTTACAATTTACAGGCATATAAAATGTGCAGGACGAGCATGTGCAGCAATATACATTTATACAGTTTGTGGTACGGACATCAGTGGTCACTGGCATGCAACCATTGTTTAACATTGGTCTTGAATGAAGGGAGGGAGCGTGAGGCTTTAAGAAGTCCAGTATTGAGTTCCAGAGTTGTGCTGCCAGGACTCGGAAGCTGGATCCTCCTGTTTTTTTAAGTTTGAAGTTGGGGATTCTGATACTATTAGACTGAGCGTTTCTAATGGGTCGTTCAGATGTGTGTTTGGTGAATCTTTCTTTCAGGTTGGCAGGTGCCTTGTTGTTGAGGCATAGTGTTTTGAGCTTAATTCTGTCATATCATTACATAAGATCAATACTGAACCAGACTTGTTGATTTTGTTAATTTGCAGAATCACACATTGGAATTCCACTTCAGCCAGTGGATTACTCGAACAGCAACTTGCAAATTAACTGCATGCACACCTCCTGAAAATCACAGGTGGCTATGGAGCTGATTGTCAATTCGCTGTGAAGTTATTTTGGATAAATCATTCTAATTTGCTTTTTGCTGAATTAAATATGCTCATCCCAATTCAACCCTAATTTTTATTTATTTTTTTAAAATACCCATTGAAGGAGCAGTGTTTAATGGTATCTTTGACTATCATTACTTGCAGTGCCATAGCACAGATATTATAGAAATTTTCCTTGTACAAAAAGCATAGTCTTTGCATTTTTAGGCCGAAAGCAATGTTTGCCCTAGTCCCCCTAATCCTTTGCCCCACTGCATAAATGCCTTGAATGTATGGGCCCGATTATCCCTTTGAAAAAGCTTTGTGAATCAGGCCCTATATTTGTTTTGCATTAGAACAATTGTTACCGTAGTGCAAATTACACTTGGCACCAAAGAAACATGTATGTAATGTTGATCCTTATGCTTGCTTTATAAAATAACTCAGCTATCAGTTTATATTTTAACAAAGATTAAAGAAAGACCGCAGTTTGCACCGCCATCCCCAATAAACAACACCACAGCAATATACAAGTCGAGTTAAAATAAATTAAGGAAAAAGTGTGGAATAAGGACAGAACAAATCTTGTTAATCCATCTTTATGAGTTCTCCGCTGACAAGAAGTCCCATGCAAAGCTATGGCGTTCTCATTAAGCGTCCCAATCCATCAGCGTGGAAATCATTATGCAGCGAGAGGGGAGAGCTTATCTCACTGGTGGCCTTAATACAGTGTGCGTTGTGGCATGGTGTTTTGATGATTAAGACCGAGATCAAATTTACAGATTATAAAAGTGAGTGTCTGTTGGAAGTGGTTATCTTCTGCATCAAGGATTAATAAGGAAGCAGATAGTGTTCGAGCATGTTCTTTTAGGAAACAGCATTCATCACAACATCGCGCGCATTACTCTGGGACTTTCTTCAAGGAAACGCTGTCAGAGGCCTGCACATTTCCACTCCACGTACGCGGTGCTTACAGTTAATGTTATCAGGGCCAGGAAAGTAAAGGTTATAGAGGACACAGGAAAACGACATGCTGAAAATAAAACGAAACAAAGCCAGCAATGGCACTTTTCTAGTCTGTGAATGGCGTGGGTGTGGATGCCAGCATGCTGGGGCGTGGACCTATAACTTTCTCAATGAACGCCTTTAAAATTCCGATGCTACTTAAGACATGTATGGCTACTTAATTTTCCGCAATTACTGTTTTATTTGTTGAATTGAAAAATCTTAAGAAACAAACATCCATCAATCTTTTGTGAACAGTGACACAAACAGTAGTGATGCACATTCAAAATGTCTGTAAAACCTACTTAAACGAGCATTGGCAATGCCAACAGTTTGGGCTTTTGTGAACGCATGGGAAAGGCACTTGCCAGGCACTGCCGTAGTGGTATTAACTGGCCACTGATGGTAGCAGCTGCAAAATGGTGCAAGTACCTGGGCATTCAATCGCAGTGCCTGGCAAATACCTCATAGTTATACACAGGCCAAAACGCATGCCTTTGCAAATGCTTGTATGTAACATGACTTCAGAGGCGGTCATGCATAGTACTTATAAATCAAGTGGCTGAAGGCAGACCTGGTGAAGGCATTTTTATTACACCAGAATTAGGTTTACAGCTCCAATTAAGTTATTAACTCTCAGAAGACTCCTCTGAAGAAGAAAAAAACAGGCACTTCAAGCACAAAGTTTGATGATAACGCTGGATTGAAGCAATCTCAAAGAGTTCCCATGAGGAGGTGTATCGGGAAATAACTGGGTGGGAATGGCAATAGGGATTAGCATGGCCATGGGCACACAACCGTTTTTCAAACTTCGTGGTGAGCCTCTTGCATCTTCCATCATCCCTGCCATCCAGTCATGGTGTACTTCCACCTATCTCTGCCTCAATGTCAGCAAGACTGAGATCATTCCCATTGTGACCCCTGCTCCCTCTTTTTTCCCCCTCACTCTGGCCATCCTCAATGGGCTCTCCCCCTGCTCCTTCTTCTGAAGCCAGAAACCTTGGAGTCATCTCCGACTCCTCTCTCTCCTTCCTCCCTTACACATAGAACATTGCCAAGCAGTCTCAATTTCAACTGCTCCTTCTCAAAGGAATTCTCTCTTTTCACACTTCCGCCCATAAACTCAATGTTACAAAAGCCCTAGTTCTCTCTAGGCTTGACTACTGCAATAGCCTTCTCCTGAATCTAACTTCTTCCACTTTTTGACCCCTCCAGCTAATCCAGAATAGGGCAGCAAGACTTATACTTGGCCTTAAATCCAGGGACTGCATCTCTCCTGCCCGAAAAATTTATCACTGCTTCACGGTTGGGGCAGAGATGCAATTCAAATCCCTCTGCATTATCGACAAGACTGTCTGGAGCCTGGGACCACGCTACCTGCAACTTTCTCTTACTAAATACTCTCCCTCTACACCTCTGCTGTTCTCTGGCACCAATTCTCTGTTTGTAAAGTGTTTATCTAATTAGAGGGCCGGAGGCCGATCACTTTCTTCAGCTAGCACACTCTTATGGAACAGACTCCCTCTTCCTCTTCATCTTGAACAGGACCTCCTCAAATTCCGGAAGCTCCTCAAGACTTTCCTCTTTACCTCCCCTTGCCTTCTTCCCTCCTCTGCTAATCTCATAGTCAATGTGATTGGTGACCAGGGCCCTTAGGTATCCCTCGGGGATCTGGCCTCCCATACCCAATCGGCCCAGCCTCTGTCTACCACGCCGCACTTGCCTCAGCACCCACCCGTCTCAATCCTGTAGGCCAGCAATTTCTACCCAATGCCGCTACAGGTTGCATAGCACTTACCATACTATGCAGTTCATCTGCAGCTCACCCATGAGCATGGACATTCCAGCACTTAGCCCCATTCCCACTTCCCCTCTGCTCGCTGCACTTGCACGTTCTGAATACTCACAAGGCATAGTAGGTTTGTCTTTATATTCAACTGTATTTACTGTTCTCAGTCCCATGTTCCCTCCCTGTTGCCCTATTGGCACTTTTAAACAGAGTTGAATTTCTGTATAAGCGCTTAACAAATGCACAATATGTAAATAAATACAATAAATACATGAGAGTGCAAATGACCAAACAACACCTACAAGCTTTGTATCCTTCCTCATTTGCCATTTATCCCTATCCGTACTGAAATGCAATATTTTTGTCTGTAAAACATACTTAAACAAGCATTGGCAATCCCAACAGTTTGGGCTGTTGTGGACGAATGGGAAAGGCACTTGCCAGGCACTGCCACAGTGGTATTAACTGGCCATTGATGGTAGCAGGTGCAAAATGGCGCAAGTACCTCAGCATTTCTAACTTTTCTAGACAGCAACGGGAATCCCTGAACCTACTTACAACCACCCTCACTATTTTACCCTCATTTTGTTACCAATTCCTTGCCTCAGGGATCTGCCCAGTTTTTTCTTTTAAAGTGGACCACAAACTACCCTCCATGTAGAACCCCACTGCTGCCCCCTAGCGCTCTGCAAGCTATTGACACGTCTCCCTTCTTCCACATGAATCCAAGTTAAGCAAACAAGTATCTCTAACTGCCACTACTCAGAATTGAATGATTTTCCCCCAATCCTAATTCTGAAACATTCACCTCATAGAAGCAGCCTGCCCTCTTATCTCTATCTCTAACATACTCACCACTGTTCGCCTCTCACCTCTAATTGACCTCTTCCTCCTCAACGTTTCTGCTACTGATACTGTTGATTATCCCTTTCTCTTTCAAACCATCAAAAATCTTGTTGGGTGTCTTGGCCCACGTTCAAGTTATTATGCTGCAACACTTGGTGCTGTGGGCTTAGGAAATCCAAGAGGGCGGAAAAGCCCACATTTGCTCCAGAAACCTGGAGAACCGCGCAGTTTTGCGCACACCAAGATGGTCGCCTGACCTGCCACCCACCAATGCGAGCGTTATAGGCCAGGAGTGCCATGAGTGAAATGTGTGCCAAAGGAAAAACAGCAGTACTGGTGGCTAAAAAAAAAAAAAAAAAAAAAGCGCTTTGAAATCACCTTTGTTTCTCTGAAATGCAAGCTAAAAATGCCTATTTTAAACATTGCAAGATATTCAAAAATCTCAATGAACACCAGCAGACATTTGGCAGAATGTATTCTTGTGTGCATACTAAATCTGGAAAGAGAAAGAGCCCAAAACAATGTTTATAACAAAACTGGCTGAGCTGTGGATGTCAGCAGCAGAAGTGAAATTGGACTGAAAGACACTAAAATCTAAATGTTTAAAATAAATGAGTGACCTACTGTTGAGTGTCACATAGTTTGCAACTGTTGAAATGTCATAGTTTTGAACTTAGAATCAGCATTCTAGCTGCATGTGTAAAAATTGTCAGTTTGATTTGAATGTAGAAAACTGGGTACCAAAGTGACATTGAGCTGAAGCCTGGCTTGAAGAGAGTGAATTCTGCTCGGCAACTACCCCCGACAGGAGTGAAACTTGCTCAGCCACTCTTCCCAGGCCTGGCTGCATTCTGCTGCCCCTGCCAAAAGGAGATGACACCTCTCTGATTGAATTAGGGGAGGAGCACCTGGGGACTACAGGAAACTAAACAAAGCACTGTCCTTGGCCCAGGCAAATGTTAAATTAGGGGGGTCGTAAATGGCTTCCTTTTGGAAGGAATCGGGGAGGGGCACTGCATCTGTGAGCCAGCTGAGCTTGGGGGAAGTGGATAAACCAGAAATTCCACCAAGTGCTTTGGAAAACCACACCCCTTTGGGGCCAGAGCATAATTTTAAAAAGATGGATAATTCATAGTGCGGACTTGTAAAAATTATATAAATAACATCATCATTCTTGTGATTTTTCTGTGCACATTTTAAGAGGTGTTAGGACCCTGTGGTATGTTCTTGGGGATAGTAGCGGAAAAAAGGTTGTTACTCCAAATGTATGCATGTTAAAAATCTGACACTTTATCATCTGAAACCCATATCCGTGGTGCACATTTGTGTAAAATCTGGAAAGGTTTAGAGGTTGTTATCTGGATGAAAAGGGCAAAATTCTGTCATAAGTGGACACGACATCTTACAAAGATAGGGATCAGATGGTTTGGTGCTACAGAAAATATGTTAACTGGACGTATACTATTAGAAAAATGGTACATAGATAAATATGTATTTGGATCAGAAATAGATTTGTGTGCAATTTGACAAGGGGAGGATCCTCTGTTTAATTCTCAACCTACCTCATCACTCTGACTCACAACCCAGTTCCCCCAATCAAGGGAGAGAGGAGGAACTGGACAATGATAAGTTGAGAGGGTTGGGCATAGAAGGTGAGCCGACCCTCCCACTTTCTAAAGACATTAAAGGAGACTGTGCAGGACAGGTAGGGACATTCACTTCCCACTTCAAGCTGATTTCTTGTGGAGCGTTTTGCCAGAAGACATCAGATCCAGCACTTAGACTTCAAATCCAGACAGAGACAAGAACTTTGAATTCAGACTTCAGAATTTGTCAGCAGGCCTCAAAATCTTTTGCAAACTGATTCACCCCAGACTTTCAAGGGGCACATCAGAGTAAAACAGCCGGGCTGAGTTGTTTGATTCTAGCCTAAAACTCTGTGCCAGAAACACCCAGAAAGCAGAGCTGTACCCGGAACCAGAGACCAGACCGCCGTGCAGTGCCAAGAATTTTTGCCAGAACCAGAGATCCAGACCGCTGTGCAGTGCCGCTAGCAGAGCTGACCCAGATCGCTGTGAGGAGAACCAGGCAGAGACCGTCCGTGGCGAAGGAATCGCAGTCCAATCCTGACCCAATTCGTGGCGAAGTCGCATTTCTGTCCAAAATATAGTGTGAGTACCGCCCAAACTGTGCAAAACCCAATCTCTTAGTTTAAAATAATCTAATTCAAACTATTTTAACCTATTGAGAACTGCATCCTAGAAATCTTGTGTTCCTTCTGTGATCTCAAACCTGAAAACTGTCATCTGTCATTCTGAGCTTGACTTTTCTTTTGAGAATATACCTTCACGAAATCGTCTATATCTCTTCAACCGTTTGTGATAGAAGCAAGATTTACCTTTTATTCTGAAGCTGAGATTCTAAGCTCTAAACCGACTTGCTACTTCTTATACTTCCTCCGTAATTGCGCTCGACGCACGCGACTAAATTGCCGCGATTTGACATTTTGCTTCATTTCAGCCACGTGTACAAATATTTGTCCTTGCTTTCCTTTGCTGAAATTCGATTGCAACTTGACAATCATTCATAGAGCTTTGCTAAAGTGATCCTGAACTAATTTAAAGTAGCTAGTACTCACCCTGAACCTCTAGAGGGAATTAAAATAATTTTTAGCATATTTTTCCCTTCTTTGCATACCACCTTTAAAGTACTTTGCCTGTGTTTAAAATCATCCTTGTGATCTAAGCTTGCTAGGGGGGAACTGAATTTGGATTGTGCTGTGATTGTATTCCTGAAGACTGTGTGTGTCACTTCCACCTCCTTACATTGCATAGAGGGTGGTGAATTGCCAAAAGGGGAAAAGTGATTATATTATGTTTTGTTGAAATCATATCAAGTTTATTCCTGTGTTGCTTCTTTTCAATCTTGCATTTCCTTGTACCATATAAAGCATTCTCAGCTACCTTATCCTATATACTACTCCTAAGTAATTAAACCAGCGTGCTAGTATCACCTCATCCATTGCTGATTACTGCTCATATTCACAAGTGTGATATCAATTATTAATTTATTATAAAAGTGCGATATATATATATATATTGTTTAATTCTCAAATAAACCTTTTAAATTTGCAAAACAAACTTACTTCTTGGCTCAGTGGGGTTAGGGGGATTCTAAGAGAGGGGTGTTATATAAGGGTTGTCATCCAGAGTACACGAACTGGACATAAAAATATATGAATAAGGGCTTCCCTTGAGCAATCCCAGACAAGGCACTGACTTAGTGGGACTGCTTGATTGGAGTCATTTAACAAAGTGGGGGCTCGTCCGGGATTCTGGATTAGATCTATCACTTGTGCAGATTAATACAGTGTGCCAGCTGACAGGATACATATCCGGTTAGATCACCACGCTGTGTTATGCTGTAAAGCACTCCTCAAAGGAACGCTCTAAGGAAACGGTCTGTTTTGCAAAATAAAATACAAACTTCTGTAAGTCAGGAAGGAAATCAATCTCCAGAATGACGACCTTGGTAGATATGAAGATAGTTAGGGAGCACCTCTTACATAAACTGTTTGTGAGAGGTGAATGGTCTGAACAGGACCAAACTGTATGGTTGCAGGCGATCACACAACAGGTCACTACAACTGGGTCAGATATGTGGAGAGATCAGGGTCCCTTACATGTGGCCCTGAGTGAACTATATATGGCTTCTAAAGCCAAAGATGAACACAATAAGATTGCCAGGATAGCGGCATATTTGTATCTATATATGGGAGCCATGCAGGACAAATATGCTGGAGGACAAGATCTGGCAAATAGGCAACAGATGGTGTTAGAAAAGGCCCAAACTGACCTGGTCTCTTCTGAGCAGAGGCTGCACAGAAGCCAGGAGTCAGAAAACGAGAGTAGACAATACATCATTAAAATGAAGGAGGATATGGATATCCTGCAACAGGAAAAGGCTGACCAGGATACCAGATTTCTGGCTTTGCAGAAGGAGTACCAAGAAGGGTTGTTCTCCCTACTGCAGAGCCAGAAAGACCTTGAGCAACAACTAGATATTAACAGGGCATGCACAGAGCAGGTAGCCACCCTGCAAATCTGACTAGACAGAGAGAAATAGGAAAGCAATAAATTGATTTTGAAAGACCTGGATACGCAGGCAGAGTTTGATCAAGAACGCCAGAAAGCTGGTGCCTTTCAAAGGCAAAGGGACGACCTGGCGGCACAGATGCAGGCTCTTAGTCAGGAAAGGGACACCTTAGGCCAGGAAGTCTGCCAATTAAAAGAAAAAATTGAAGGAAATCACCTGGCCCTCCAGGGGCTGGGTGACCTCCAAAAAGAGCATCAGAACTTGTTAGAGCACCCCAGGAGGGTGGACGATGCTCTGGCAAGAAAGGAGCAGGCCAGTAGGGATGGGACTCATGAGGTAACCCTCCTGCAGCAAAGACTGGCCCAGTCCTCCAGGACCAACCAGGAAGCACAGAGAGAGAATGAGGCTCTCTGTTAGCACAATGATAGGCTCCAGCAACAGGTAGCCATGCAGGAGAGACTGATAGAGTCTAGTAAGGCCTTTACTGAGGAACTGAAAGTGCAGGCTCTTGCATTGCAACAGGGAGCAGGGGCTGATAGAGATGAAGTTTGCTGGGAAAGGGAAACACCTGAGCATAACCTCAGGAGCCCCAGTAACAGAGGCCTTCCTCTCTCCCAGTCCTTGGACTCAGCCACCCCCATGTCCCCTGGCGCACATGAGCACAGGGCCACAGGGAGGGCAGATTACTATCTGGCCAAAAGTATGGGGTTCATAGGCCAGTACCTCCCAGGAATGGATGGGCGGGCATCCGGGTATGGGCACCTAAGCACAGTGCAATTTAGTGGGGAACCCCAGGAGAGAAGGCCCACTAAGGGCATCCTGAAAACCTCTGCCCAGTCAGGTCAGTAGGGGGGTACCCAGCAAATCCTGGTAGCAAGGAGGGATCTGAAGACTCCTCTGAGAGTCACAAGACACAGGAGACCAGGTCCCCACATTCTGCCAGCCACTCCCAGGCTCGCAGAATCTGGGAAAATCTGGAAGATCAGACGGGCACCTCTGGGAGCAGTGCTTCTGAGTCGGAGGATGAATAGACCAGGGTTACACGAACCAAAAAGGCCAATAAGGCAAAAAGGGCCTTGCTTAAGGACCCTGAAGTGGGAGAATGGAACAAAAGGCTCCCACCAATCCCCTCACACCCCTGGCCTAGAGGATCGCGGCCCAGACACCCGCCACGAGAGGAGTTTGCCCATCTACCAGACAACCAAATACCCTGGTACAGGAACATACGGATGTGCCCACCAGCCTGCCCACCAGCCTGCCCTGCCCATGCCGACACCTGCGGCATGGATGAACTCGACTGAACCATTCAACAGTAAATGAACACATCGTTAGAGATGCCATGACGACCTAGCCAACGGTCAGCACACCCGTGCAAACATGCACACTGGACACTCCCACACCAATCCACACGAAGAACATATCCAGTGCTATGACGTAGGTGATGGACACACCCACTGGCACGCATCTTTATTATTTTTCACATAGGTTTTTCAAAAATGCAGAAACGCAAGACGCATATAAAATGCTTGCTGACGCTTCTCCTACCCCATGCATTGCAATGAGAAATATAACGAAGACATGATACTGGGGATAAAGCAATATGATACCATAACCTAAAGCGCCGTGCATCAACCATCCCCACCTATGCACCAGGCCCAAGTAGGCCGCAAGCAAGAGCCTCCATGAACATTGAACGAGCAAGAGTACAATTGCTGACCCTGCAGAATGAGCCCGGCGAGAGCAGACAGTCAAGGGCACAATGTTGCAAACTCGCATGCCACAAGCCGAAGCCAAGGTCACACCTGAAAACTAAGCCAGGCACACAGTGGAAAATGCAATATTAAATGTGCAGAATTCTGCCTCAACCACGGTCTCTCCTCACGTGACCAAGCCGAACCTGACAGGGTGCCAGGCCCAGGAGGAGGGAGGCGCCTGGATCCCACGTTTTGAGACACAGGCAGCAACAATTAAGCGACTCAATGGACATCTGCGGCGGTGGGAGTAGTCTGCCCTCCAGCATATGAACAAATCCTCGCATTGTCTGCACATACCCATAGTTATACATTGTTGCAAATGACAGGTGCACCGCAAACCGGGAACAGCGATGGTCCCAGACTGGGGGGCTCGCGAGTGGACCAATCAGAACATGGGGCTCTTATCACTGACGCCATTAACATTAGCCAATCCTCAGGGGTCTTCATGTAACAATTTTCATGTATCTAATTGAAGGGACAACCCAAGTATACCACCTGACTGACCCTCAACCGCTAACAACGTTCTCTATACGTATGCTATACTAACCCTACCACTCGAGGAACCAATCCAGAGTGGCGATAGGTTTTTTGCTAACTTTCCCAGGTGATGCAAGTAGCGCATCATACTAAGGTAAAAAGGGCCTGCGATTTGAGAGAGAGTGTCTTGACCCATCCCTGCCGTTTGTTTAATAAACAGCAGAATCACCTTGCTTGTTGCGTGTGCCTCATACTCATTTTTGGGATACACGGGAGGAGTTGGGGCCTCCCTGCCTGGAGGTCCGCGGACGGCCCAGCCGACTCCAGGAGAATTTCCCCCCGACAAGTTGGAGGCACTGCTGAGATCTGTTTAAGATCTGCTTTTATTTTATTTTTCCGAGTGCTCCCGTTGCGAGGAGGCCCGGCGGCGCGGCCCCCTCTGCCGCTGCCCCCTTTTGAGGACTACAGGACCATCGCGGAACTGCGAGACGACCGGACAGCGCAATCCGGATATTGGCCTTCGGGAGCCGGTTGAGAAGTATCCCTCCCGCGGTTGGCGAGTGTCCAGACGTGGTCCAGGGGAGGTGGCGAGCCGCATGGAGGGGTGCATGCAGTCGGGCGGCCCCGCATCAAGAGAACTTGGTGAGTATGCCACGCCCAACAAGCAATGTGAAATTGTGAGGGAGGGGGGAGGAATAGAATACGGGAGGCGGGAGGTGTTACACAGGTGCGCGGCGAAAGTTTGATAAATTAGTGTTGACGGTGAAGTGAATGGTAGCTGGACAAGTGCGAGAGCAGTCCGCTACGTTACGGAAGAGGAGGGGGCGGAGCATGAAAACATCACGTGCGGCCGCTCGTAGACACTGATTGGCCTAGGTCGCGACCACGTGTAAGGGTGTGTGTGTGTGCGGTTTCCTACGATTTGGTGATTCTTGATCAATGAGTAGATGAGGATCCCTATTGATCGAGCAGGAAACTCGATAGATAGATGACATTTCCCTGTAGGCGGTAGCTAGCTGGTTGCCTAATACGGAAGATAATTGGCTGGTTAAGCCCTCCTGTCGAGGGGCGTATCACACATGAGGCGACGCAGCGTGCGCAGTCCGATTATATTGTTGATTACCTTGTTCCAGGCGTGACAGGAAGACAGCTGTGAGGTTAACGGGGGTAGATTGCAAGCGTATTTCGTACTTTTAAGAACGTGTAAAGAACTTACGAGTAGTTTTTGAAGAGATCGGTGACGTCACCAGTAGGGCTTTCATTGGATATCTGGAACACAAGGCATTTTTCTTTCGGAGAGTGGTGGGGAAGAGAATTATGGTAAGGGAGTGGAGACGGAGATAAACGGTAACGAGTTGATCGGGGAAGGGTGACAAGGGGGACATGGCTGCGCACGGAGAACGCCGGCCACGGCAAGTGAAGAAAGAGGAGGAGGGGTAAAAGAAAGTGGGATGGCTGTATAAGAATGTCACACGGGGCACGCAGCTGCAGGGGGCTACGTGCGCCTCGGCCGCAGGGGGCCGTAAAGGTGTTTGGTAAATGAAGAAAAGAAAGAAAAGAGTATACAAATGCAAATGCTATATTTTTCTATTTTTCCTTAGCGGACAATCGCAAGTCCCCAAAATTACGGTGCCAGGTAAAGATCTAAGATTGTATAGTGTACACTGTTAGCAAAATAACCGCTACCAACTAGGGGTAGGATAACAAGTGAAGTGATACTATGTCATACGGGACAGGATCGGGAGGGTGGGGGAACACCCTCACTACCCCGCTACAGCACATATGTAAAACACTGTCTCCCCATAGGGAGAAACTGATCAAATATAGCATAGAATGGACACAGGGGACGGAAAACAAAATGACGACACCATGGCCGCCTAATGGCAGTTTCGATCCATATATCCAACATTCACTATTAACTCATCTGCATAACACATACAAGGGGAAGAAGCTGATTCACCACGTGGAGGTGTTTAACTTATGGAGGATGTTCCAAGGGTCCCGACCAGGACCAAACGGAATGGGAGAAGATTAAGGAGGAAGGAGAGAAGGGGGAAAAAGAGAGTGAAGGCACACAGAACACGGGGAACGGACAAGAGGGAGGAGAAAAGAGTAACAACCTAAACGAAAAGGAAATAAAAAAGGAACAGAGCGACGATATGCCCCTAGCGAAGGTAGTGAAAAAGGAGGAACGGGGGTTATATCCTTTAACAGAACTACGAGAAATAGTACAATTAAGGGCGGCTGAGGGGTACTCGAACCCGGCATACAGCCCGCCACCATATACAGCTACAGGTGGCCACACGGGAGGGGAGCAGACTAGTACGACGGGATCAGCTCGTACGAAGATGCCCGCAGGGGAGGGGAGGACTGACGAAGAGCAGGTCGCGGAAATAGGGCATGATGAGTGGGTAGCTGCGCAGGTACTATTAAAATTACAAGGTTCATTAACAGGAGAAGAGAAGGAGGCAGTAAGGAAAATGGACGAGGATAATACCAGGAAGAGTGAAATGAAAGGGGAAGAGGGGAAAAGAAAGGGGGGAGAGCTATTAAGACAAAAGGAAGAGATTTTGGAGGAACGATTAGCAGAATTAAGGGATGAGCAGAATGCACTGATCAAGCAGCTCGAGAGAGAGGAAAGAGAGAGAGCACGGGAAAGGAAAGAAAGAAAGAATGAGTTGAAAAAATGAGGGAACGAACTGAGGAGCAAAAGAGAGAAGCCGAAAGGGTGAAGGCAGTAGCAGAAAGGGTATCCAGAGCAGCACTGCGTGACAAGAAAAGAGAGGAAGAAGAGAAAGAAAAAGAAATGTAAATATGGAAGAGGAGATTTCTATCAGAAACGACAAGGAAATACGAAGAGGGGAGGATGATAGAGGGTATATTAGAGCGGGAAAGAGCGAGATGGGAAAGGAAGAAAGAAGAAGAAAGGATAATGGAAAAGATGACTAGTGAAGTAATGGAGGAATTGAAAAAGAAAAGAGAGGAAATTGGTAGAGAAATAGCGGAGAAAAATGAAGGGGAAAGAGAAGATAGGAGAGGGGAGAGTGAAGTAAGGAGGTATATATACAGAGACACAGAAGTAGCAACAACGTCAGCACAAAGGGGAGCAATTGGTAAAGAAGAAAAGGGAGGAACGGATCTAATAGACTTAAAAACAGTAACGATTAGGGGGAAAAAGACAGATTGGGGGTTGCCATTCCTGAATGACTTTTGCAGTGAGGAAGGAGAGGGAATGGAGAAGGAAGGAAGAAACAGTGAAAGGGAAAGCTTAGATAAATTATACATCACCCGGACAAATAGAGAATCACCATGGATCTGCAGGAGACAGGAAGAACTGGAGGGAATTGAGGAGGAAGAGCAAGGAATGGCGGAAAGGCAGACACGTGCCGCTACACGCTCACCACCCCGTCCAACATGCTCTACTACCTCACGCTCATTACGTGCAACATGCCCACCTAAACTCGCACCCTTCCCCCACGAACTGACACCCTATGCAGGCAGGCTTAGAGACCTCCCTGGACGCAGGCAAGGAGAACGAATACACACGCCCACATTAAATAAAGGAAATGATAAAAGAAGGGGAAGAGATGGAGGAGAAACAGTTACGAGCAGGGGAAATATGGTCCCAATTGATGATGTAGAAGAAACGGAAGAAGAGGAGGGGTGCAAAGACTCGATTTTGTGGAACTCAAGGGGTCAAACAGGACACAACTTAATGCCACTTCTGGAGAGGGGAGGGGTTAGACCACAATACGTCCCTTGGAAGCATGCAGACAAGGAAAATATAAAGTGCAGGCTCCCATCATTAAGTGGAGGTGCGGGAAAATGGATATATGAAATGGAAAAACACACCGCAGGACAGAAACTGGCAGTGGGGGATGTAAAGGGCCTTCTAATATCAATATTGGGGGATGCAGCAGATGACATCTGGAAGAGAGCAGGCTTCCCCGGGGTCACAATAACAAACACATCACACGATGGGGCACCATTCGCAAACTGCAGACATGCATTATGGCAAGCGCTGAGGGTACAGTACCCAGACACATCAGACATAGGAGCAATTACCTCACGCAAGATGCGTGAGAACGAAGATCCTGTTGATTATATCCAGGAAATTCAAGAGAAGTGGCAAATGGAAACTAGAGAACAATGGGACAAAACACCAGCAATATTCTATCATATACTAATACAAGGGCTCCCAGAAGCAGTTCAGAAACAACTGAAGAAGGTGGTGGTGATGGAAGCAAAAGCATGGCCAGAAATACAACTGACGATAGTACATCATTGTAGGACATGGCGAGAAAAGATGAAACAAAAGGAAGAGGATAGAAAAGCGGAAGAGGCTAAATTGGTACAAAAAAAACTTACTAAATACACGATGGAAGGTGCACTAATAACTACACCTGCAACAATGACTCAAAACCCCACACAAGTAGTGGCTGCACAAGATCCCTCCCAAATACAATCATCACAGATTATAGCACAACAACTGCCACCACCCCAACCATACACGACTAACATGGGAGGAGGATACTCAACGCCAGGAGCTGGATATTATAATTACAACAGGGGAAGGGGAGGAATGATGAGGGGGAGGGGATACGGCTAAAACACACAACAGCAAGGGGGAGGATTCAGAAATTTCTACCCCACCGGGCAACCAGTATACCAGGACAATTCAGGAAGCTTTCCATGGCAGAACAGGGAACCACCGGTATGTTGGATTTGTGGATTAGTAGGGCACATGTCACGCACATGTAGAGTGAAACCAGGCACACCATCATGGGGAGAACAGGGACAACAAGAGCCTACAAGTGAACAACAGGACATCCAACAACAGCAGGCACTGCAACCGGGAAATGTGCAGCAACAACTAGTACCACAACAACAGCCACAGGCATATTCACTGCCACAACAACAGGTAGCGATAACTCAACAACCCCAAGTGCAGCAAGTACAGCAACCTGCCCCAATTCAAGACCATAACATAACCTCTACCAATACACAACTACAGCAAACACAACTGGGAAGGGTGACGGTCCTGGGACACAACCCCTACACAGGAAGTGGTCAATCATTATACCCACAATAGGACAGCCCACAGACGGCCTTGGTGCGTCCCATCCTGTCGGTAACACCTAATAGTGCGGAGGAACCACGCATAGAGGTAACGATAGGTGACAAAAAATTATCATTCCTTGTTGACACCGGGGCGACCCGGTCTTGCATAAGGGAAGGTAAATTTAAGATATCAGGTGAAGCCATGAACACCCAAGGATTCTCTGGGGCTAGGGGGTTGGTTCCCTTTACTGATAACATTCCCTTATCAATAGGGGATTATGACATGTCCGTCCCGCTTTTATATTCTAGGGCCTCACCAGTAAACATACTGGGGAGAGACATAAAGAGCAGATTGAATATGACGATCTCCTTTACGGAGGACAGCATAATTTGCTCCACTCCAGGAATAAACATGCTCACTGCACGACAAATTATGCAAGCATACTGTGGGCAGATAGTGATTAGGGCTGAGCCAGTAGATGGTGAACTGTTCCAGTACGGAACGGACATGGCATTTGCATGGATGCCAGGAATAGAAGGAAAGATCTGGAGGAGGCCAACAGCCTATTTGTTTAGACCAGAAACACCAGCCAATGAACCAGAAGGAAAGGTGATTTCAGTGAGCATAGAGAGCATTATAGCAACTGCTGATTATATCACAGTACATGCCCAAGACAGAGAAGGAAGAGCATGGAGGGCAGTGATAGCTCTAGCAGAGAGATATACCCCCACACATGGCAGCAACAGGTGTTACGTCAGGTGGTACTAGCAAGATGCCACATAAGGGAAATAGAGCTAAACGCACCACATACTCAGATAATAAAGGTATTGACAACTACATAACAGATTCAGCACACATCTCGAACAACATGTGGTACCAACACATGACCCAAATAGGTAAGCAGACAACAGAAGACAGCTGCTACGTCTGCTCATTGATCCCATACGCCATGAGCGCTTCTCGAACATTCGTTGCCACGGAAATAGATGAAAAGACAGCACGATGTATAGTATACTTGGCACTGTTCCAAACGAAAGGGAGATTTCAAGGGACGGTGGTGAACCTGGTATGGAATACGCGAGACACATAACCATACGAAAACAACTTCCTCAAGACTTATTTTAGTTACCACAATACCAGTTTGCATGCTGAAGCATTCAGATTCATGACAAGTGGCCCTGAAAAAGGAGAAACAAAGAAAGTAACACTACAATGCATACCATGTGACTGGTACGCCACTGAAGTTCCTGGTAAACAAGGATGTTGGGAAAGACCACTGGTAACAATAACAGGGAAGGTGTACATGGACAACAAATGGGACATAAGAGTGGTTGGCAGCAACATGCTAACAAGAGAAAATAGTACAACCATTAATGAACACAATGACAGATGTTGGTCGATTTGGGTCAAGTACGTACCCATGCTAACGTGCATAGAGAAGGATGAAGACCCAATAACCATACTGCCGCTGTCTGCACCTAAGATATGCTACCAACATAGAGGAGAAGTGGACATGGGATACAACACCAACTGTGCCAGCGTGATGGAGTTACCTGAGGGGGGAGCAGGAACAGCAGTATTAATGGACCATTACTGGGCCTGCGGAGACAAGGCATACCACACACTGCTCCCTCTGTGGAGTGGTATATGCACAATGGTACACGTTAATGTACCATCACTAGTGGTGCCCCAGAAACATGTGAACGTGGCGAACTTCCCTAAAATGGATGAAGGAAACAAGAGGAAGAAGGGATCTGTAAAACCTCAGAAGGGGCCAGAGAACGAAGACAACAACAACAACAATGTCCTGAATAGAAAGAAAAGACAAGGAGAACCTCTGACAGGAAATGACCTATGGGGAAGGTCAGAAACAGCACTCACTTCAATCCCACCAGAACACAGACTATTCAGCAGAGCAGCAATGTTCTTCTTGTCAATAATACATCCGGGACTACAAGCTTACGCAAACGCAAAATGGCTCCAGATAACTAGATGGGAGCTAATGATGACAATTAATTCTACAGTAAATGGATTCAACGCAATAAAAGAGGAACTGCGAGCAGTGAGGATGGTAGCACTACAGAACAGATATGTATTGGATCTCCTTACAGCAATGGAAGGAGGAGTTTGCGCAAAGATAGGACAATCATGCTGCACATTCATTCCTGCTAACAATGCTGACAATGGTACACTGAGAGAAGCAGTATCACAACTGGCCCAGATGCACTCCAAAATGATGGAAGAAAGTAATGGAGTGAAGAAGGATGACAGCTGGTTTTCACTGTTATGGTCATGGATGCCATCTTGGCTGTCGGACGGACTGAAGATTATAGTTGGATGCATAATACTGGCTGGAGCTGCACTGATCATAATAAGATTTTGGAAAGCCTGGAAGGCACGCACCACAGACGAAATGATCAAAATGGTTGGTATACACCCCTTGATGCCGGGAGATGATGGCCAGCACACAGGCACAATAATAAAAGAGAGAGAAAAACTGCGCAAACAGATCATCACCAACCACCTGGACCCACCATCTGTGAAGCTCGAAAACCCAAGAAACCCAAGGAGCTACATAGGGAAATGGGTATACTGCACACCTGGAGGCACCTGTGTATATATGTATTGGTCATTTGAAGACCATGTCAACCACTATGGACATTTGGGAGGAGTAACTGTAACGCTCACCTGATTCCCACGGAGGCGCAGGTCTGGCTTCGAGTGCTGATGCTTCTTCAATGGTGAAGCGCAGGACTCTGAAGATGGACAAGAAGGGCCCTCTACTCTGGCTTCTCCGGCTTGCAGGAATATTCCCCTGTGCGTGAAAAGGGAGTTTTACCTTCTGACTGAGTTTTGCTCAAGCCTCCCACTCTCTTCCAACCCTCCACGATACCCTTCCACGATTCCCCGTGAAGTCTCACCTTAGGGTCAGGAAGGATGAGCTCTCCATCCTGCTTCTGATGCAGGGGCGCGTTTAAACCCAGTTACTTAACTGGATTGAGGATTGATGGGAGTTCAGGTAAGCTTGACTATTCAGGTAAGGCTCTATAAAAGTTCAGTTGCATGTTCAAAAGTCCAAGCTTAATAATAATGTTCATTGTGTTTTTGCAGCAAGCGCTAATGCTTATGTCTTTTTTCCCCTTAGGGGCCGGGGTTTGGAATGCCGGCAATATGGCGCCGACCCGAAGTGAAACGTGCAGTTCCAGTTCCAGTAAATGGCAGGTTAGTTCTCGATGAGCGCTCGGGAACTGTCTTTGCATATGCTCATTCAATGTCTTTGTCTTTTTTCCCCATAGGGGCCGGGGTCCGGAAAATGCCTGGAAGCGGCAAGACCCGAAATGAAATGGGAATGACCCAACAGGTAAGTCTTATTCCCTTCCTTCTCTCACCTCTTATTCTTGTCTTTTTCTCTAGGCTCTGGGAAGGGGCTGTGTATCCGGATGATCGCTGCTGAAGATGGAGGAACCCAGGAAAGGTGAGTGAAATGCAGCGCTGTAGCGATCATAACGAAATGCTTTTAAAAATAATGTCTTCCCTTTCAGGATCGTCGGTGATGTCTGCGTGGTGCAGATTTAGCTGGTAAGGTCTCTTGTCTCCCTTTGCAGGTGACCCAGGATGCTGACAGGCGTGGCTGAAGTCCAGATGCAGGAGCTGACACGGTGAGCGTCCAGCTGCGAGGAGCAGAACAACGCGAAGCGTGAGTTGCTGATCGGGTGTGGTTTAAATAGCTTTGGAAGAAGTTCCAAAAGTGTATCCTTCCTCCGATCAGGTATGTATCGTTCCCCGACCACACCCGGGTGGAAAGTAATCCCACAGGTAAAGTAGTTCCATTCAGGCCTCAAGAGGGCCTGGATGTGGCAGCATGGTCTGCATCAGGTAAGTGCACATTAAAACACTTGAACACATTTCTAGCTTTATGAGCCTGGTGCCTAAGGCGCCAGGACAGGGGTCCAACATGAGCCTGGCGCATAAGATGCCAGGACTGCGTCCAAAGGGCCCCAGCTTGGGCCCGCTGGCGCTCCCCTGGGGGAAATGATGCCTGCCTCTGGGGTTGCTGGGTCGGACCTGGCTCCTTGGAGGTAGGCATCATGACAGTAACTAAAATATGGAGAGTAAGAGGAGATAAGGAAAAAGATATGTTTGTGGTCAACAAGTCGACCAGAGGGGGGACTGAAGTGGGAGAATGGAACAAAAGGCTCCCACCAATCCCCTAACACCGCTGGCCTAGAGGATTGCGGCCCAGACACCCGCCACGAGAGGAGTTTGCCCATCTTCCAGACGACCAAATACCCTGGTACAGGAACATACGGATGTGCCCACCTGCCTGCCCACCAACCTGCCCTGCCCATGCCGACACCTGCGGCATGGATGAACTCGACTGAACCATTCAACAGTAAATGAACACATCGTTAGAGATGCCATGGCGACCTAGCCAATGGTCAGCACACCCGTGCAAACATGCACACTGGACACTCCCACACCAATCCACACGAAGAACATATCCAGTGCTATGACGTCGGTGATGGACACACCCACTGGCACGCATCTTTATTATTTTTCACATAGGTTTTTCAAAAATGCAGAAACGCAAGACACGCAACAAACTCATCTAAAATGCTTGCTGACGCTTCTCCTACCCCATGCATTGCAATGAGAAATACAACGAAGACATGATACTGGGGATAAAGCAATATGATACCATAACCTAAAGCGCCGTGCATCAACCATCCCCACCTATGCACCAGGCCCAAGTAGGCCGCAAGCAAGAGCCTCCATGAACATTGAACGAGCAAGAGTACAATTGCTGACCCTGCAGAATGAGCCCGGCGAGAGCAGACAGTCAAGGGCACAATGTTGCAAACTCGCATGCCACAAGCCGAAGCCAAGGTCACACCTGCAAACTAAGCCAGGCACACAGTGGAAAATGCAATATTAAATGTGCAGAATTCTGCCTCAACCACGGTCTCTCCTCACGTGACCAAGCCGAACCTGACAGGGTGCCAGGCCCAGGAGGAGGGAGGCGCCTGGATCCCACATTTTGAGACACAGGCAGCAACAATTAAGTGACTCAATGGACATCTGCGGCGGTGGGAGTAGTCTGCCCTCCAGCATATGAACAAATCCTCGCATTGTCTGCACATACCCATAGTTATACATTGTTGCAAATGACAGGTGCACCGCGAGCCGGGAACAGCGATGGTCCCAGACTGGGGGGCTCGCGAGTGGACCAATCAGAACATGGTGCTCTTATCACTGACGCCATTAACATTAGCCAATCCTCAGGGGTCTTCATGTAACAATTTTCATGTATCTAATTGAAGGGACAACCCAAGTATACCACCTGACTGACCCTCAACCACTAACAACGTTCTCTATACGTATGCTATACTAACCCTTCCACTCGAGGAACCAATCCAGAGTGGCGATAGGTTTTTTGCTAACTTTCCCAGGTGACGCAAGTAGCGCGTCATACTAAGGTAAAGAGGGCCTGCGAGCCCCACGATTTGAGAGAGAGTGTCAGGACGGACGTGTACGATCCTTGACCCATCCCTGCCGTTTGTTTAATAAACAGCAGAATCACCTTGCTTCTTGCGTGTGCCTCATACTCATTTTTGGGATACACGGGAGGAGTTGGGGCCTCCCTGCCCAGAGGTCCGCGGACGGCCCAGCCGACCCCGGGAGAATTTCCCCCTGACAACCCCTTAAAACAGATTAAGGCAATCAGGAGTGTCATCACGCCTTATCACAAGAACTCCAAGTATTCTGTGTGGGAACACTTGGAGCTCTTTGAGCAAATGATGGAGACCTTCCATTTGAAGGACAGCAGTAGCTGCATCCAGTACATCAAATGGACAT